>NW_012103798.1:3086590-3087921 GCF_000951045.1 Mandrillus leucophaeus
ACACTGAACCCTACAGCAGATGGATCTCCCAGCCCAAAATGGTTTACTTGGTGGAGCTCGCAAGAGCGTGTTCTGATATTTCTCCATCCCACCCTATGCCTACTGTCCCCGAGGCCTCCCTCCGGCCTTCCCCTCTGCCAGATCCACAACGTCCATTTTTCTTCTTCGGCTCTTTTATGCTTTAAGCATCATTGTGATCAAACTGGGGGAAACGTTATCTTTTCTAGGAGTAGGAAGGGGACTCTGCTTCTAGCGATCGGGGTGGATTTGCCTTTCCTTCATCGAAAGCATCGTGACTCTGACCAAGCGCACCCAACCAGTGCCTCCGACAGCCAGCGCCAAGAGGGTCATAACGCCTGGGGCATTGGTACCCCCTCCCCACCACCATCCCCATTAAAGGCTTCGGGGGCGGTCGCCAGGTATTTCAGTACAGTGGGGGTGGGGTGAGAAAAAAAGGTCCGTACTCACCCTCCCCCCCGCCCGGGCCCCTAGAAAGTCTTGACTCCTGGGAACGTGACAGCCAGCGGGTCTCCGGACTGGAGCTGTTGCAGAGGGCCGGGAAGGAGCTGGGCGGGCCCCTGGCCCCTCGGGGGCTAGAGGGGCCGCCAGGGCCCAAAGCTCTAGAGACACCTGTGACGGGGGCCGCGGCCGCGAAGTCCCCAGCCCCAGGCCGAGCAGGAGCCGGAGCCCAGCCCGGCTGCTGAGGGCTTGCTGCCTCGTGCGCACTCCCGTAATTCGTTAATTGCTGTAAATCCCAAGGACGGCCACATTTGATTACACATACAGTATAAGAACCGACAACAAAGCGACGAATTAATTACCAACTTCATTAACATAGGTCCCCAAATTAAAAGCAGCGAGCTGTTTCTTTGGGCCCACTAGCCGTGGTGGTGATGGTAGTTGGTGGTGGGTGGGTGGCGGGGGGTGGGGTATTTAGGAAGAGATTTTATTTTTCTTTTCCTGCACTAGGTGTTGTGAAGGAAGAGCTGTCTTCTGCTCCCACTCCCACCCCCCTTATTCACACACACTCAGCAGTTCCACTAGCCAGCCCCCACCCCATACTCCGCCCAGTCTGTTTTTGCTCTTCTAGGGACTCGGATCCGTTTGAAACCTGTCCGGTCCCTGCTCTCTATGCCAGGCAAAAAAGTTGGGCTGGGGGTCGCACTCTCCAGCTCGGGTCCCCAGGTCCCATCACTTCCCAGCCTCCCGGCTCTCAGCCCGGGGCTCGGGCGGCGCCAGCCCAGTTAGCTCCAGGCCTCGCAGTGTCGGGCGTTTGGTGGCGTTTGTTCTAACACAGAAGCTATTTCCAGCGGGGGCCTCCCTCGCTCGCT
>NW_012103798.1:3092277-3093758 GCF_000951045.1 Mandrillus leucophaeus
CCCCCTCCCCCACTCCCCCCCACCAAAGTTAATAAACTTGGAGGAAAGTTTGGAATATTTTAAACTGGCCTGGCTTGTGCGGTGGAGAAAGTGAGCCTAGTTAGTGCCACGCATGAATCTTGATTTCAAAATATGAGTATCAGACATATTCTGGAAACTGCACACACGCTCTGGCAAATAATTTGATTCCCTTCATATCGGTTTTCTTAATTTAGCTTCTGAATGCTTATATCTCATATGCATAGCAAAATAATTGTGCAAGTGGCAATTAAAAACCACCCACTTGTTAATGAAAATTATCTAAAAACACAAAGCATGCTACTATAAGTCAGATTCATAGAAAAAAAAATGTTGAAGACACAGGACACAGAAAAAAAAAGTTAAACACAGAAATACAATGAACAGATAGTAAATTGGAAGTTCAAGAACTTACTGAAAATCAAGAGTTAGACTTTTCATCCAAGGAGTCTTTTTCTCCCACCAAGCATCTAAGGTTTTCAGTAAAAGAGCCCAGCCCCCTTCCCCCAAAGCCAGTGGCTTTTGTCCTGACCTAGAATAGGGTTTGTGGGGACTGTACCTGAGCCGGGCTGTCTGCAATTTCCAAATTGACAAGAAGAGACTGGAAGATAAAGAGCATGTTCTTACAGGTGAAGAACAATTTTGCAACTTTTCCAGGCGACACCCAGGAGAAAGCTTGCCTGCTACCAACTGCTGCAGAGTCTGGGCAGAATTCCTCTAGAAAGAAAAAGAAAGTCTTTCCCCCCCCTCCCTGTCTGCCTCTCTCTGTCTCTAGTTCTCTTTCTCCTCTGTGTCTCTCTCTCTCAGATCCAATCTTTTAAGAGCTTCAGCACATTGCTAAGCTAAAGGGAAATTCTCTTTGATAAAGCGGTGTTTCCAGCTTCTGGGTTTTAAAACCTAAATCTATATTCAAATCTGGCTGAAGGTGTGTTCTGGGATTTATGAAAGCCTCTTAAAGGGGTAAATTTACCAAACCGTGACAAAATCATCACAATCTTACTTTAGACATCTGAAGTGGATGAGAATTTTAAAGAGACCCTTGTTTATTTAACACTGTCCATTTCCAACTCGTAGTTTATTGGCCCGGTATTTCTGCGAAGTTATTAGACTAGAGTGCAAAGGAGAAGCGGGAGCTGTCTGCTGCCGGCCGCTGGAAGGGCAAAACCCTCTCACGCCCCACCACGCATAAATCTGCCCCTGTCAAATAGAACAGGGGGATTTTTAGGGAGATTCAGCTGCCCTCGCCATCTGGGAGGACATCGCAAACCTCTACATCGGGCTTGAAAGGTTTCCCTGAACACTGAACCCTACAGCAGATGGATCTCCCAGCCCAAAATGGTTTACTTGGTGGAGCTCGCAAGAGCGTGTTCTGATATTTCTCCATCCCACCCTATGCCTACTGTCCCCGAGGCCTCCCTCCGGCCTTCCCCTCTGCCAGATCCACAACGTCCATTTTTCTTCTT
>NW_012103798.1:3094728-3111448 GCF_000951045.1 Mandrillus leucophaeus
GGGCTCGGGCGGCGCCAGCCCAGTTAGCTCCAGGCCTCGCAGTGTCGGGCGTTTGGTGGCGTTTGTTCTAACACAGAAGCTATTTCCAGCGGGGGCCTCCCTCGCTCGCTCCCTTCCCCGATATCTTGTCGACCTCACACTCACATCCTCGAGGCCCGATGTGGCCCCAGCTACTTCCCCTAAATGGGCCCTGGGATTAGATTCCGGGGTTCGTGTTCCCTGCAGTCTGTCGTGGGTTTCTCAATTCCAAAAAACCCCAGCGCCTACCAGAAGCCCGGGTCTCTCACTCGGGGATCATTTATTTTATATGTGTAAGGATATTTATAAGGGCTTAGGGAATAGAGAAGACACTGAGTTTTAGAAAATAGTTTGTTCTTGGACTTGTGTATCTTTCTGTCTCTGTTTTCCGTACATGCTCACATTGCACTCCCAGGCCTTCCTCCTTTACCCTTTCTGGCAGTCAGCGTGTTCTGGCCCTGTTTGAGACGGTATACTAGTGTTTTTGAGTTTCAGTCTGACTTGCTTTCTGCCTGTCATCCACACACTTATTGCTGGGGTTGAATGTGATAACCCAGTCACTCCCTATCCCCCGCCCTTCTCCAGCATTTACTTAAATATTTTTATCTTCCATCTTCCATTGCATGGGTTTCCTTTCTTCCCTTCCCTAAAAACAAAAAACAAAAAGAATGAGGGGAAAGGAAATTACGGAGTAAAAGAAGCAGGGGAAAAGAGGGTAAGAGAAGAACTCCCTGTCCATCACTTTAATTATACAATTAATTCACATGCTCCGGCCCATAATGTATATTTTAAGCAAAGCCCAGTGTCTTTAAAGAACATTCTGGTAATGTCAGAGGCCTGGATTTGTTGCCTGCTCGTCCCCCCGTGCAGCAGCGGCCTGTTTTCCTCCCCCTGTTGTGTGTTTTTATTATTTTCCCTCTGGCTTAGATGTGTCAATCATTCTCTCCCTGCCATTGGTTGGAGAGTTTGCGTCAAAAAGTTGCCAGAGAGGCGCTTTCTCAGCAAATCTCCCTGAGAGCGGGACCGACCTCAGCTCCAACTCAGCCTCCACTGTGATTAAAAATAAAAATTGCTAGAGCAGCCCTCACTCACCACATCTACTTTGTATGTATTGCAGAGGGGCCCACGCGTGTTTAGAACTCTAGCCTACTTCCTTATTTTCTGTTCTTTAAAAAAAATTTTTTTTTTTGGTTGTGTTTGACTTTTCATGGAAGGGTGAAGACTGCAAGGTTTCTAACTCAATACTCTTGATTTCTTTTAGGATAGCTGGTTATTTGGAATTTAAAGGATATTTGACTTTTTCTAACCTCCCATGAGGCTGTAAGGTAAGTGTCCGTCTGTCTTGTCTATATCCATATCTACGTGTCCCCGTGTCTGTCGGCCATCACCCCAGTACCTCCAATAGACCGACCGATGCCCCTCTGCGAACGTGGAGTTCTGTAGGCGGATGTATTTTTTTCTCTTACAAATTTTGAGGTGTAATAACGATCGCTGCAAAAAGAAAAATGTGATCTAGGGATGAGAACGGTAGTGAGAGAGAGGCAGAGAGCGTGCTCCTGGGGGTCGTCGCTTCTGCAAAACGTCGTCGAAACGCTGCGAGTGTAATCTGGGATGTTTTGGAAGGTTTTGTTTGTGGTTTTGTTTTTATGTCAACGCCGTTCTAGGCTTCTCTCCGCGATCTTTGCGTTTTGGCCCCTAGATCGGGTTGGGGTCGTTTGGATGGATCCCAGGGACCTTTTCAGAGTCCGAGACAAAAAGATGCAAATGTAACTAGATGGATGGATTGAAACAACAATAATAAAAAGCCAGGCGCCTTCTTGGGCCCGCGCGCCGGAAGCCAGGTTCGCTTGCGGGTCGGCCTGGGCCGGGGGCCGCCGCTCGAGCCCCTGTCGGCCCCTGATGAACGTGAGCGGAAACCGGAGCGGATAACCGAGGAGACTGGGAGCGCTGGCTTCTCGTTGCTCCGGCGCTCACTGCTTGCTCTCTTTGGCCTCCTCTCCCTCAGCCTAGCACAGCTCGGTTCTCTGTTTCTCCCAAACGCTTCCAGATCTCCTTTTTGTGTTTAAATACCCACTACGCCCCAAAATCCAAACCACCCTGGGTTGTAATTACGCAGCCTCGCAACCCCTGGTTGTCGTGGTCCCCGACCCTGGTCACCAGGCCGAGCGAACGTGAAGAGTGGTTTTTCAACATGACTGTGTCGGGTACGGTTCGCGGCCCGCCCCACGTAGCCCTCCGCGCGCACCTGGAGCGGGCAGAAGTGGCAGCGAGTGGCCCCTGCTCCGCCCGAGGCCGCGGCCAGGCCAGGGACCGGAATCCTCCCGCTGGGACCGCGGCCCCTCAGCTGTTCTCTGGCGGGGAGCCACAGGGCTCGCCCGCGCGCTCGCGCACCCCCTTCCCAGGCTCGGGGACAATAAGGTGTTGTGGGTCGGGGCCGGGCGGGGGCCGAGGGGTTCGCCGAGGCCCAACCTGTGCCCTGGGTCGGCCCAGTGAGAACCATCCGAAGGTCCCTGCCAGCTCCAGGCGCGGGCGACCGGTCGCGCTGCAAACTCGTAAGAAGTCTTCGCGTTGCTGCGTTCAAGTGACTCTTGAAATCGACGCCCGATTTCGGGACACATTTTTGGAAACCCAAGTCCCCTGTCAGGATTCCACCGAGTTGGCTTTTGCCTCCTTCACAGACGAAGTGGTGCGCGGGGAGCGAAGGCCGAGCGGCGCTGACCCTGCGGTGGTGGATTGCTTGGGGACGGGACCGGGAAGTGGCTCCTAGAAATTATCCGCCCCCGCGCCCCCCCCCCCATTCTAGAGCTTCGGGGGTCAGGATTTCTCCTGCTCAGCTCGGGACTTTTTCCAGGCACAAAAGTTATTAGCAACAGAGAGGGGAGTAGGAGAGGAAACTCCTCCCCCCAGAGTAAGGTAGACACCCAGACCTCAGCGCTAACACCGGGGCTTTCTCCCAACGATAATTAATAGTCAAGGCCAACCCTTTTGGCACGTTTCTTCCTCCCTCCCTCGCGGGTGGCAGAGTTATTTGATTCCCCGAGACCAGAAACTTTCACTCGAGTTCGCCGGAGAGAGGCCAGCGCCGGCCGTTTTCCGCGGTGCCCACACGTCTCCTTTTTCTTTCTTTCCTCCTCTTCGTCGTCCTCCCAGCCGCAGGCCAGTCGCCAGTCCGCGTAGTTTTGTTTCCTTTCCATCATGCAGAAAATTAATCAGCCCGGACGAGAAGCAGAGCGGAGCATGGCGGCCTGTAATTAAGGGACGTGTGCCCCTCGGATTATCTCGTTAGTTTATCAAGAAAACATTTATTATAATTAATTCTCGGACGAGGTAATTATTGTTGAGCGAGGACACAGCAACTGGTAGATGGGCTTCTTGGAAGAAAAAAAAAAAACAAGGCGGGGGGGAGGGGGAAGCGACAGATTGCACGAATTGACCGTTAGATATAAGGCTGCGCGGGCGACGCGGGCAGTGGAGCGGGACCTCGGGCGCCAGGCCTGCGGGGCTGCGGGGCTGCTGGGCTGCCGGGCAGGGACGCGGGACCCAGGCACTCGCGCCTGGAGGTGCGGTCGCCGACCGGCTGCCGGGACTCGCCGCGCGACCGCGGCCAGCTTCTAGGTATGAGTTCTCCAGAGGCCACCTCGTGAGCAGTCATAGTGAGGCGTGGATTTTTGAAAAGTCATTTTTTTCCCCCTTCTGGACCCCGCTTCGAGATTGGAAAAGGGCTTTGAAAGTTAGATTGAAGGGCCCATGCCTTCTATGCAGAGTGCATACTAGGCCAGTTGTGGAGAGAATCTCTTAGTTTTGGTTTTTGGTTTTCCTCTTTTCCTTTTAAAGGTGGGTCCAGAGATAAAAATGAAAATAGTCTATTCCGAGAATTTTAGCCATTGTGCAATGGTAAGAGCAAAGGAGCCCCTGGAAGGATCTCGGCCCTGGTGCTTTCTGCGTGTTACTGCTTTTTATGTTGGAATGTGCTACTTTATTGTGTGATGTGTCAGGCATTTCTAATTTGGTGAGAGCTCGACATGTAAGAACATTTCCGTATTTCTCAAGGGTACACCTGATATGATTTTACGATTCTCTATAGTACTGTAGTTCAGAACTTTGCAAGGTAGTACGATTAAACAAAAAATCTCCAATCTCCGGTTTAGAAGCTGTTTAAACACATATACAACTGTATTTTAAAGCAGTCGTATATGTGTTTAAACAGCCTGTAAGCTGAAAGTTTTTGTTTATTTTCCCAGCCTCTAAAGAACAGCATTTTGAAAAGAAAAGACAATGCAAAAACATGAAGTCTGTATTGTAGGAGCAACTAAATTAGTTTTACTGAGGATAATACAAACTCCTTCAAGAAAGACATTTATAAAATTACATTAAATTAGATCTTGGGGTAGAAAAGCATGACTTTTGTGCTCTGAATTTAAATCAGAAAGAAGTTACAGTTACTGAGTTTCATTTATGGACTTTTGTGTCTTGCTGTCTTAAGCAACGTAAATATGAAAACCCGGAGTCCTTTAAACTCAGTAAGACCTTTATCTTGTATCCGCCATTTTGAAGCAATCTCTCATGGTGTCAAAGTTTCAAAGTAGAGATCCTTGCATATAAGTGCCACATTTTAGGAAAATAAAGGTCAGACTTGCAAACTGCCAGTCTATATTAACATCTACTTTGAATCTCTTTGCTGGGGTGCGTGGGTGGGGTGGCGTGTAACACAGCTGAAGAAAGTAAATAACTTTTTTTTTTCTTCCTTTCTTTTCCCCCTTGAGCTCTTTTTCTTATAGGATTGTAGGAAACTTGAAAGGTAGGGAGAAATTCTATTAGTTTCACAACTTTGGGTGTTTGTGTATCTACTTTCTTCAAAACTAAAATGTGCAAAAGGCAGTTAGAGTTAACAGGAAGCTCTGCTGCAGCTGCGGAGGACCCAAATGTCTGAAAATTTGCCTCCCGCAGGATCTGCAGCCTCCACACATCAAAATCAACATGGAAGCAGCTTGCACTACAAATGTGGGGTCCCGTCATTATCTGATTGGTGGGATTCTAACTTTACTTCACAATTTCTGGCAAGCCCTGTGCCAATCTTGAAGACTTTTTTGCAATATGTTTAAATATTTGATGGGTGTCTATTAAAAGTTAAATACTTGTTTGTTTAGCTTTCGTTCCTTAGACACGTATAATCAAGGTTCTCCAAAACCCTAATAAATCTGTTACTTACCTCGAAATCTAATTACCCAGACTACTAATTAGGTGAAAATGATTACCGGAAATGACTTCAAATGTGGAATAATAGTGGTTGAGCGGTTTTTCCAAGTTTGTCGTTTAGTAAGTTGGTATTTCAGATGTTAAACGCACTGACATTTTAGGTTCGCAGCAGTTGAAAGTGGTAAAAAGCTAAGATAATTAAAATCTCTGCCATGGAAAGGCAACAGTCTGGGGAGAGGTAGATTTCTTGAATTGTTTCTTTGTTTCTCACCAATGGGCTTTGTTATCAGCATTATTTATTTAGCCAAAGAGTTCTTTGTCTCTGCAAATGGCCCCAATCAAGTTTTGTTTGAGACAATTAGCTAGTGCCAGCCAATGAGTCCTATGCAAATGTAGGGATAGGAATGCAATGTGTGCATTTGAAGGCGTGGGGTTTTGTTCTTGGGGAAGGCAGATTGTAATTGCTTTCTTCGGGTACTTTTTTTTTTAACTTTAGGGTGGGGGTGGGGAAGACAGGTTTATCTGGTCTCCCTCCATCCCCTCTAGTTCCAGAGCAGCTGGGGGTGGGGGTGGGGATGGGGGTGGGGGGGGAGTGTCTGCAAGTCCTTTAAAAGCCTCTGCCTCGCCTAACCCGTGCTCTTTTTAAGTTAGTGGTGAAACGTGGAAGAACTGCTGCCTCCGAAGCAGTAAACCAGCCCCTCTGTTTGTTTGTTTGCTTTGCCCTTAGTTCCACTGCTCCAAACCCACCCACCAAGGAGTCTGAACCTGTCCACCCCCGGCGCATCAAGATCTTCCAGCTGGGTACCCCCGATTTGGGCCGACTTTGCACCTCCAAACAACCTTAGCATGATGTCTTATCTTAAGCAACCGCCTTACGCAGTCAATGGGCTGAGTCTGACCACTTCGGGTATGGACTTGCTGCACCCCTCCGTGGGCTACCCGGGTAAGTGAGCCCTGCTGCACTCCCGCAGCCCCCTTCCCCACGCCCATCCTCCGGGGATGCAATACCCTGTTCCCATGGAACACAGGGGTTGGCAGTCACACTGTCCCCACCCAGCTTCAGGGTAGGTCTCCACTAGGTTTGCCTTCTGAGGGGGGCATTTACTCACCAAGCAGAGAACAGGGGTTAGGAGAAGTGAGTAGGTGGGTCTGCAACAGTTACAATCACATCACTTTATTCTTAATTCAAGTAAATAAGGATCGGCATCAGAGTGGGATGAGGAAGGTTACTGTCCTTGTCATTTGGGCAAAAGACCCCTGCCCATATCTCAATGCCCAATTCCTCAGAAGTGTCCTCTTGGAGAAGCCGAGTTTTCTCTCCGTAAGTCCTTAGCACCCTCGGGCTTTGCAGTTGTTCCCTCCATGCCCAGGCCTTCCCCTATGACCTCCAGAGCCTGCTTTAATCCCAAGAGGCGTGACTTCCTCCAAATGCGGGTGCTTTCCTTTCCGATCAGATCTGTTTAAAATCCTCCCAGAAGGAGAAGTATGAACTATGTCCCCATTTTAAAGATGGAGGAACAAAGGCCCGAGGTGTGCTAAAAATCATGGGAACAGGATCCAGATTTCCCCCACCAATTCGAGCTGCCAGTCTGTCCTCGCAGATCCTTTGACTTCATGGAATAGCCTTTTTGTGTTGCGGTTTGGGGGTTGACCTTGCAGAAGTTTTGTGTGTGTGTGTGTTTTTAAAAATGTTTCATTTGTTAACTTTCCAAGTGATGCTCTGACTGGAGCAATCCCAGCACCAAGACGAGTGGGGAAAGAAGCAGTGTGTGTCCTGGGTTCCCGGGGAGCAAGGCTGGGGAGACGGTGGGGAGAGCATTGGTAGGCTCCCAGTTGAAGGGCTGTGAGGAACGGGGGACTGCTGCAGGGTGGAGGGCAGGGGCGTCGGAGAACCCGCGGAAACGCCTATGACTGAGAAACTGCTCCCCCACCCTAAAGGGCCCTGGGCTTCTTGTCCCGCAGCCACCCCCCGGAAACAGCGCCGGGAGAGGACGACGTTCACTCGGGCGCAGCTAGATGTGCTGGAAGCACTGTTTGCCAAGACCCGGTACCCAGACATCTTCATGCGAGAGGAGGTGGCACTGAAAATCAACTTGCCCGAGTCCAGGGTGCAGGTAGGGCAGATGCAGGCAGAACCATCCTTCCTGATCATGCCACCTTTCCCCAGAGTATGGGGCTGTGGAGAGCCCCAGGTCTTTGAGAAGACTGAAGGAAGGCTTGAAATTCTCCTTCACTCACTAAGGGGCCAGGAAACTATTCTCCTCCTGTCCTTTTTTGCCTGCCCATCACCACTTAATCCTATAAGCAAGGGTCTTCAAGGCCCGGGTTGCTGGTGGACAGAGACCCATCCTTGAGCAGATTTCAAGAGTAGTCACGTGGTGTTGTAACCCTTCCCTTCCTCTGTATAGAAATCCTCTCCTATTCTCGTGGACTTGTACATGTGAAAGCAGCTCAGCTCCTGGACAGTCCAAATATTTTTACAGATGAAAAAATAGAGTAAATGACTTGCTTAAGGTCATAACTAAGTTTGGTGGCAGAGTCAGGGTACAGATGCAGCTGGTGCTTTTACTAAATAAATCAACACAAAAAGAATGTATTTTCCTTGACTTCTTAGGGATTGAACAGAATTGTCTAGCTCTGAGCCATTTAACAGATAAAATATCTACATAATGTCTCTAGTAACACCTCTCTTGTTTTAGTTTCCCTAAACTTGACCTTAAACTGAAGAGGGAAGGTCAACTCCAGCTTGCCTTGTGAGTGAGCCCCATACAGAGTTCTCTGCAAAGTGTTTAGGACATAAACCACATACACACCTGGGCCTCTCCTTCAGCTAGAATATGTTTATGAAAGCGACAGACATCAGTGTCGGTTGCAAATTGGGAAAGGGGCCTTTTCAAAGTAGGTTAGAGGAAGTTTTAGCACTTGCAAGGCTTGAACCAAAGTCCTCACTAGGAGAAAACAAATGGCTCCAAATGGTTGGTGGTCTTGAGCTTGGCCTTGGTGGCATCACTTTTACCACAGTTACAGCACCCATACAGAGAGCTCGTTCAAAAGTTCAGCTAAGGATTTGTCCTCCAGAAAATGCCAGTAGTTTCTCTTCTAAGCCCCCTCGTACACCAATCATAGCTCCTTCATTGCAGAACATGAACAGGGCTGGTAAAGAGAATTGTCAAGATTGCAGCAGGGGGTGGAAGTGGTAAGTCAGTAAACACAGCACAGGAGACTGAGTCTATGTGCTGAGTGGCAATACTCTAAAGACACAGACTTGAGTCTCAGAGACTAGCAGGTCTGTGCTCCCAGCTCAAAGCAGAGTGCATGTAAGTCACTCCTTTTACCACAAAGAAGCTTTTAGCAAATAGTGACTTTCAGACCTCTTTCTTCAACAAGATCGTTTCTTCCCCTTGAGCTTTGTTTTGTGAGCCTTTCTTTCTAAGAGAGACAGAAGGGTGATGGAACCAACCAACCTCCATATTAGCAGCTGCTTCCTGGAAGATGAACTGTAAATGAATTTAGGCTGTTCCTGTTAGCATGTAACAACAGAATTGCTTTCTCTCACCTCTCATGTATTTCCCTCCAAAAGACATAGATACATTCTATTCCTCTGTGAGAGTGTTCCAAAATATAGCTGGGTCTATGTGTATGTGTGTGTTAGAGGCAAAATAAGATAGGAAAGTGATGTGGAGAGTTTTTAGCTATATGATTTGGGGGATTATCTTAAATGTTATTCTGGGCAAGAAATAAGGCAGCGTCAAGTGTTTTGACAGAGCCTCCCCAACTTTCTTACAAGTCCAGGAGTTTATATGAGAGTGCCACATAATAGGTCTTCAGTGGCAGGGGAAATTGTGTGTTTAGCTGATCTGCCAATGTAGGATAGATTTATAATATGGGAGCCATTGTTGTCCTTAAGGAGTTATCAAAACTGTGTTAAAGAAGTTTCTTTCCCTTCAAGGTATGGTTTAAGAATCGAAGAGCTAAGTGCCGCCA
The DNA here is from genome assembly GCF_000951045.1 of Mandrillus leucophaeus. Classification (NCBI taxonomy): domain Eukaryota; kingdom Metazoa; phylum Chordata; class Mammalia; order Primates; family Cercopithecidae; genus Mandrillus; species Mandrillus leucophaeus. Next base: position 3,103,927 of record NW_012103798.1, read on the forward strand.
ACAACAGCAACAACAGCAGAATGGAGGTCAAAACAAAGTGAGACCTGCCAAAAAGAAGACATCTCCATCTCGGGAAGTGAGTTCAGAGAGTGGAACAAGTGGCCAATTCACTCCCCCCTCTAGCACCTCAGTCCCGACCATTGCCAGCAGCAGTGCTCCTGTGTCTATCTGGAGCCCAGCTTCCATCTCCCCACTGTCAGATCCCTTGTCCACCTCCTCTTCCTGCATGCAGAGGTCCTATCCCATGACCTACACTCAGGCTTCAGGTTATAGTCAAGGATATGCTGGCTCAACTTCCTACTTTGGGGGCATGGACTGTGGATCTTATTTGACCCCTATGCATCACCAGCTTCCCGGACCAGGGGCCACACTCAGTCCCATGGGTACCAATGCAGTCACCAGCCATCTCAATCAGTCCCCAGCTTCTCTTTCCACCCAGGGATATGGAGCTTCAAGCTTGGGTTTTAACTCAACCACTGATTGCTTGGATTATAAGGACCAAACTGCCTCCTGGAAGCTTAACTTCAATGCTGACTGCTTGGATTATAAAGATCAGACATCCTCGTGGAAATTCCAGGTTTTGTGAAGACCTGTAGAACCTCTTTTTGTGGGTGATTTTTAAATATACTGGGCCGGACATTCCAGTTTTAGCCAGGCATTGGTTAAAAGAGTTAGATGGGATGATGCTCAGACTCATCTGATCAAAGTTCCGAGAGGCATAGAAGGAAAAACGAAGGGACTTAGAGGGGCCTACCAACCAGCAACCCGAAATGGACAAACCAATCTACTTAAGATCCTGTCATAGTTTTAGATCATTGGTTTTCCTGATTTGCAAAGTGATCAAAAGCATTCTAGCCATGTGCAACCAAACACCACCAAAAATAAAATCAAACAAAACTAAGTTGTGAAGGAAGGGAGGGAAGGTCATAGCCTTCTTAAGCAGAGGTGTTCCAATGTTTTAGCCAATCCTTGGTTGAATCTTAGGAATGAACAGTGTCTCAAGCTCATTCACGTTTCATGACCAACTGGTAGTTGGCACTGAAAAAACTTTTCAGGGCTGTGTGAATTGTGCGACTGATTGTCCTAGATGCACTACTTTATTTAAAAAATAATGTTCATAAGGAGTCAATATGTAGTTTAAGAGACAATCAGTGTGTGTCTTATAAATGGTACATCTGTGGTTTTTAATCTGTGCTAGACTTCAAAACTGTGATCTCCTGTTATTGTATGCAACCTTGAACTCCACCTCTGCAGGGGTTCTTCTGTGATTAAATAGGTTATAATTATAAGCAAAATTCAGAGCAACTGAGTACTGATCTAAAAAGATTACCTTTGGCTGGAGGTGAGCTGCACTGAAACTTTACGACAAAATGTCTCTGGACAAGGAGAGTGAGAGAAGAGAAGCAAAAGGACACGAATTCATCTGTAATTTACTGTTGGTAAGCCTAGCAGTAAACAGACATTGGTCAATTGCTCTGACCCTGATGAATTATTAAACTGAGATCATTGTCGTTTATGCTTGCAGATGTTAACTGGAAAAGTTATATATGCATAAACCTTTTCTTCCTGGATTTGGCAGATATGTATAATTATATTAAAATGGTTCTAGCACAACATTGGGTCCAGTTTAATTTTACACCATTATTTACAAATGAGAAGCCTACATTCAATCTTTCCTTCCCAAAACACGTTTTTCTTAGGACAGAGAGGAAATTAGCAAACTTATTTTTACTTTTTCTTTTTTTGCTAATCTATGCATAAACTAGATATGAACGACAGTGGTATGTAGACTTTTTGTGACTTTCATCAGGATTGCTCTGAAAATGAGTTTGGAGAGCCTGACAATCAATAGGATCTTGTTTTCCTTGCTTTTCCCTTCCTGCCTCAAACCTGAACAATTTCTTAGGCACTTTATTAGTATGTTTAAAAATATATCAAGTTTTTAAGAGGGAGGAGAATTGGAGTATTTCTGAAAACATCAGAATAACAAGAATTTCTTGTTTCTATTCTCTTATTTGGTTAAGGGGATTTTTTTTTTTTTTTAACTTCCAAATACTGAGGTAAACGTGAGAGGCAGTGTAATCAGAATCTGAAAGCAATTCAGGCAGAAATGATTTCTGAACAAAAGAGTTTCAGAAAAGTTTTAAAACCTATAATTTCAGTAGTTGAACATAAGGCACCCTGGTCAGTTTTTTTGTGTGTGTTTAAGAAAGTGCCGAGGGGGGAAAAAAATGGGTCCCTTTTCAGTCGTACCTGCATTTTGTAAACCAGTCACCAGAAAAGACAAATGGGCCGATGATCATGGTGCTCCTCAGGTAAAAGCAATATTTAATTTCATTTTAAGCTGCTTAAGCTCTTACAGCTGACCAAAATTAAGTGACTCTTGATTGTAACGTTTTAAATGAAGGTTAGCAGTTGCAACCATTTTGTTTTCTGGCTATTTCATTTTTCCGGTCCCTGGCTGCGCATGCTCTCTTGAACTCTATGTAATCTTTCCCAATAAGTAAATTGGTTCACTGGTAAAGGAAATGCAATAGTTTGCAACCAACATTTGAGGCCAAATTTGATGGCAAGAGTTTTCAGTACCTATTGATAACCTTCAACATACTGTAGTTTACATGAAGTTAAATTGGGGCCTGAGGTTTACCCAGATTCAAGGTCTTAATCTCCCAGCTTTTCTTCTGCAACAGTAAAGCAGTACCAAAATAACCATTTTCTACTATTGCCTTCAGTTTTTCAGGATGTCCCGCAACGGGCAGGGAAAGATGACCCTTTCTTTAAAAACAATAATGACGATAAACATTGGGCTACTCAGCAAATAACGCAATGGGCAGTTTCTCTCCTGAAACTTTTTAAAAAAAGGTCAGAAAGAAGAGGCCCTGAGCACCCTCTGAAACTAATTTTTCCATCACCTCTGCACAACTTCTCTTAACTAAGACCACGCAGTTAAATCCCTTTGAATCAAAGGCGAAGTAGAAATGAATTCCCCTGACCGAAGGCAAAGGAGGGAGGGAAGGAGGCGGGGAGCTAGCACTGGCTTAAAGACATCCAGAGAGTTCCGATCTCCACTCCTAGTCAAGACCGGTTTTAATGAAGTTAATAAGCCCAATAATGGTGATACTTGGTGCTGAAATGACGCCGTCCTCCAAAGGGGTCAGGGAGCTACTTCAGCTGCGTATCGGCAATTAACAAGAAGTGAGCCGGCAATATAAGCTTCGTTTTTGGAGGGCAGGTCCTGATGAGGGTGGGGGTAGTTTGCTTTACAAAGATCTGTTGCCCCAAACCTTTATCTTTCCCACAGAGATTCTTGGCCCTTTGTATTTCACCTTGGGAGTGTTTCTTTCCTTCCTAGATAAGAAGAGAAATTCAATCAACTCAATTAAGTTCCGGCTTTCGAAACCTCCAGGTTTTAGATAATGGTGGGTTTCCTCAACCCCTCTCCCACACGGTGCCGCTAATCTCACCTTTCCTGTGGGTGTCCCCCCAGGCCCGTACTGCCGCCGCCACAGGCGCAAGACGCTGGGAGGCTGGGGCGGGACTGCCAGAAGGAACGTGGTGCCGGGCGGCCCGCGCTCTCCGCCGCGCCCTCGGCGCTCTGGCTAAAGATCTGGCTTTCTAACTCCCCAGGGCCCAGTCGGAGTTACCCGGGAACAGCACTCACATCTCTGCCCCCAGGGTCCCCAGCCGGGGCAGACGTCGGACTCCCCAGGCTGGCGCTGCCCAATAGGCCCCACTCACAGCCTGGCGAGCCAAGCAGGGGAGAGACTGAGGTTTTTGCCTCGTCGGGTGTCCCCCTTTCTCTCTGGGCTGGCTCCGTCCCTGGCCCACACCTAGGACCTCTCTTGAGCCTCAGCCCGCCCCCTGGGCCTAGTCCTTAGGCCTCGGGGACGCCGGGCCCAGGGCGCTGTGGGCCGCCGCAAGGCCGAGGCCCGGTGGCGAGGCCTGTGGGCCCGCGGGAGTGGGCCGCCAGCCAGAGCCGAGCGAGGGCCCCGCCCGAGCCCTGCAGTAAGGCCTCCAGGTCGGCCTTGGGCCGGGGTGCTGGTCGCTGGGAAACCTCGCGGCCTGGCGTAGTGCAGGGGTCGGGTCGGCCTCGGGAACTGGCGGGTGGGGTGGCCTGGTCAGGAGGCAAGCGCCCTGCGCCCCAAGGAGCTAAAACCGAGACCGACAGACGGGACGGCGAGCTGGGTCCACCGGCCGGGGAGAAGGGGCCGGGACGGCGAAAGCAAGCCCGGCGGGGCTAGCGGCCGCTAGTTTCCTAGGTCTCCCGGTAGGATAAGCCGCGGACGGCTTGGGAGGGGGCGGCTTCTCCTGGCTGCAAAGGGCGAGGCCGCCACAGCGGGGGCTCCCGCCACGGCTGTGGCCTCCCGCGTTCCAAGCAGACGGGGCCCAGCTGGGCCTGCCTCGGGCCCCCGAGGAACTTCCCAGGAAATCCAGCTCCTCGGCCCCTGGATTTGGGGGAGTCTGGCCCTCAGTTGGGGTCTCCTCCGGTACTGAACTGAGGCTTTCGGGGGGAAGCACGAGCAATTCCCAGTTTCCCTTGGCTCATCCCCTTTCTCCCAGTCCTCTAGATCTCCTTTTTTAAACTGAGTGCCTTCTCTTTCTTTTCGGACGTGTCGCAGTACTCAGCGGCGCTGAAGGCCAGAGGCCAGCTCTGGAATGGGGAAGCGGTCTCTTCGGCGTCCCGGGCAGGGCACACTTGCCAGGCAGCCTATTCTGGTTACCTGCAGGGCAGGGGCCGCAGTCAAGTCCCGGTGAACACTTAACCGGAAGCGGCCAGCCCTGGCGCGCACACCACATGTTCGAACCCGCATCTCACACCCAGGGAGAACCTCGCTGTCGTTACCCGAACAAAACTGTAACCCAAAACCAGGCGTGCCAGTGCTAGGTGATGGTTTATTGCATACAGAAACGTGTTTTTAATCATGCAAAAGAGGAACACAAAAGAGTCGGGCAGGAGACCAGCGCATCCCACGCAAATGGAAGCAGATGTGGTGGAAAACAACCAGAATGGGAAGATGCAGGATCAGAGTCAGCCATGACTTCCGCCTGGGTTTTTGCCTGCCTTCGAGACTTTTAAGAGGAACAGCAATCTCTCTCCTTTTCGTGCCACGAAAGGGTCCAACCCCCTATCAGGCATCTGCATGCCCAGATTTGTGACCAGGTGCCCTGAGCACCTCTGATTTTCTCTTCTAAACCACCCGAGCTTGTCAGCGCAGGGTGCTCTGATAAAACCTGATTCCCCAGTCGCCCCATTTCCGCCCTTGGGTTGGTGTGACAGAAAAGACCGGGAGCCCCTGGGACTTTCCCCTGGAATGGGGAGAGCAAAACCCCAAACAAAACCCATCCCCATGTTTTTTGGTATTAGGCTCTGAAACTGCACAGATTATAGGATTTGTCTCGGACAGAATTAACATTACATGTGAAACCGTAGTGCTCCGGTGTATTGAGACACGTTGTGTAGGATTGCTTGGAGCATCTTTCAAACTGCCTGTTAATAGCAACATGAGACCTTCAATAATAATGTGTTGGGGGGGGTGGTTTTTTGTTTTTTACCCGATGGAAACAAAATCTAGGCACTATTTGGAAAGGGTAGTTTTTGTGATGGCAGCAGTTGGAAGGAAACGGAACCAAATGGGAAACTAGAGGAAGTTTCTGTATACTGAAGTGGCTGTAAAGAAGGGAGCAGACGTGCGTTTGAAAGGCCTTCTACTATGCAGCAGTCCTCACAACCAAGGGAGGCCCCCCAATGCTAAAGAGAAACAGCCAGACTTCCTCTTTTGCAAGCAGTGTGTTTTATGTTTAAAAACCAACCTGCTGTCAACTGCAAACAAACAGTAAGCAAATTCAAATAAAGGATCCCTACCAAGTCCAACCCATTTGGTCAAAGATAACTGCAGGTGCCAGGGAAGCCAGGCTATCACTAGGGGGAGGGTCGCTTCAAATTTTGTTTTTCTCCTAGAGGGAAAGTCAAACAGCATGAGGTCTATGACTCACTTTTATTCCTTAATCTCCCCACCCCTTTTCTTTTAATTCTTAGTGGAAACACGGTATTTTGAAAGAAAAAACAACAGCAACAACAAAGAAAACAAAAAAGAATCCCACTGAAAATATAATGGTAAGTGGGCAAAGTTTGGATTGACTTCTGTTTCAGCACCACAAGGAAAAAAGGTATTCAAGAATCAGAATCCTCTGCTACCTGATACCCCTACTGCTCCTGCCTTAGTTTGCCTACTGCAGGTGTGCAAAGGGGGCCTTTTGATTAATAATTTCTTAGTCTACTTGACATCACTAGGTGACATTTCCAGCTGAGGGCTTCTTTAAAAATAAGATGCCAGTTTCTGGTAGCTATACAATTGTCTATTGCTTTTTTTGTCCCCCTGGACTCCCCATTAAAGGACCTGCAAATGCTGCCTTTAGGAGCCACAGGCCTGCTCCCCTCTATCTCAGGTTCCCCAGGTAAAAGCTGGAAAGTACCCTTTAGAGACAGGTCCTTAGTGGAGTGAGGGCTCTCTCCCTTAGGTCTTGCCCCCAATCTCCCAAATGAAATCTCCTGAGGCCTTAGGCTGAACGGAAACCAGAAAATCACTCATCACAGCCTTGAGTTGTTAAAATCTGTTCCTAGAACCAATAGTCACATTTTAGGATCATGGACCATTAATAAAAATCTCCTTAACATTCAAATGGCTCTAAAATGCGTTGATAGCGGATTACTGGGGCCTAATGGACGTCGCGTGTGATAACATGGTCTCTGAGTAGCAGAGGTTCTGGAGTGGGTGTCTGACCACATCTACCTGATTATCAGCTTACAGCCAACCCACTTTTTAGCTGCGATATTCTTAAGAGGGTTTTGCCCGGCAGAGCGAGAGACTTCTGTGTTCTTCATTTAATCGATGTAACAACCGCGTAGTGTTCCTCAAAGGAGACAGAAAAACTTGCCTGTAGGTGCGGGGTGACCTCCGGATGTAAGGAGGGCGGGTCGCTGGCTAATGCCCCTCTTCTCCCTGGCCTTAATGGAGCGATGCCTAATGGCAGTGGCTCCGGCAGATTGAGACCTTCGCCCGGGACGCCCGGATTGTCCTAAGGCTGGGGCCTCCTTCGCTGGGTCAGCGCGCCTCCCTGCCTCGGGCCCCCTCGGAGTGCAATCCCTGAAGTGGCTGCTCAGCTCCCCGCTTTAGGACCGGACACGTCCGGGAGAGCTCGCGGGCCTCTCCTGCCCGCGGTGGGGAAGACTTCGGGCTCCGGTGCGCGCAATCGACAGCGCTAAGGACCCGCTGGCAGTGGCCGGGGCACCAGGGACAGAGCTAGTCCGGGGTTTCTCCGGAAAATTTGGCAGAGACAGTGCTCCCATTCTCCACCCCCACGTCTAAGCCAATGTCCCTGAAAGCTAGGCCTTCCCTGGCTGTAAAGTACACACCTGCGTCATCCCGGGGGCCTGCCCTCCCTGTGCCTGGTGCCCCCAGGAAAAGTCATTTGGAGAGTCCAGAGAGACTACCGGGGGAGGCAGTGAGTTACTCAGGAAGCT
>NW_012103798.1:3112103-3112926 GCF_000951045.1 Mandrillus leucophaeus
CTAGGAGGCCGGCTGGAGACGGCTTCCGGTTCCAACTCCAGGCCTCACCAGCTGGCGCGTGGAGCGGTCGGATACCCAGTGCCAGGGCCCGTTTAGACGGCTGGTTTAACGAATTGGCCTAAAATGAATTTTGAGTTAGAGCTTTTGAACACTACAGTTGCACACAAAGCTCACTTCACACCCCACCCCACCCCCGCAAGTCCTTCATGGCCACTAATCCGAGTTAGTTTCGTGACCTTTGAGTTACATTTGGTTTGAGATTTCCAACCAACCTTATTGCTATTGCTTAATGCTAGAGATTTTTTTTTTATTTGGGAGGCAGATATGTGGGCAAAAATAAAAAAGAAATATATGTAGATATAAAATATATGTAACAAATAGGTATTTAAATTGAAGTCTAAGATGAAACTGGGCAATTTTGGAAAGAGGAATCATGTTAATATTTTTACATTTAAATTGATGCAAGTCTAATTGAAATGCATCTTTCAACTGCTCTTCTTGCTGATTAAATTGGTTCTATTTTTAATTCTAGTCTAAATTGACCACTTGAAGCTTTAGAAAGCTAACAAGCTCTCAGTCTGTTTGTTAATTACCTTTAACCAAAAACATAGCTTTCATTTAGTCTTAAAACAGTCGATTCACTCCGGCCCTCTGATTTTGAGGTGGGGAGAAATGGAAAACGGGAGAACCATGCTTTCACCATCTTCATCTTCACCAATGATTTTAGCTGATTAAACCACTACCCTTGATTCCTGCCCATTTTAGGTGGGCACATTGTTTTGTCTCCTTTTTTCCTTCATATGTATTGATAAGAATGTGGATT
>NW_012103798.1:3114071-3125059 GCF_000951045.1 Mandrillus leucophaeus
TAGGTAAAAGAGGTGAGAGCTCTGAGTCAGAAGGAGGGCATGGCTGTACCATCCAGGTGAGGAAATCAAGCTCAAATGGTAAAATCACCTGTAAGAGAGCCAGGGTAGAATTTAAATTAAATATTCAGAAGCCTGCTGTTCAGAATACACAGATTTTGCCCATTTCCCCCACCTATCACTCCCTGGCTTCCACCCTTGTCTGGGAGGATATCTTCCGTTAGTGCAAGAGGTAGCATAATCTATGCGTTTATTTAGCATTTGATCCTTGTGCAGAGGCTTCCATTTAGATTAACCATTTTAGCTAAGATTTGGATCTGGTCCCCAAAATAGTCTGAACTGGGTGACCTCCAGCAAGTAGACACAAGATACTAGCAATTTATTTCATATCAGCTCCCAAGCCATCACCAGATGATAACAACCCTTGGACACTGTTAATCTCTGCTTGATTCAAACTGGTGACCGCAAGGTGAAAGGCAAGAGTGTTATCTCTAAGCAATTCATGTGGCCTTCCACAAATTGCCAGTTGGGCCAATACAATTGAAGCCTCTTCTCCAGTGGTTACTTTAAAAATTTCATATCCAAAGTCTTTGGTCTTCGTTGGACTCTGAGGTAGGAGGGCTTTATCAAGGAAAATGCCCGAGGACCAAGATGTGGGAGCTTAGAATCCAATACAAATTAGAAAGGTTGGAAAGGTAACTGTGTGTGTTCCCTACCCAATAAACTGTGAACAAGATCACTGTGACTATGACTAGAAAAAGCTTGTGGAAGTAGATGTTTTTGCCAAACAGTACATGGAAAATACACCTCAAAAAATAAAATGTAAAGTCCTATCTAGAATTGGTTTTATTGTTTTGAAAACAGCTTTATTTTTGCAACAGGCAGGGTCAGTATAGATCACCATATGCTCATTTAGCATCAGTTCAGGGCAAGAAGGGGCAGGGTAAAGTGGGTAGAACAGTGGAGAATTAAGGAAAGGGGAGTACTAGTGAACAAAAACTGTCCTGTGTTTTGGTGCCTTCCGGGGAAGCAGGCTAAGTGGCCTGCCGGGGAACTGATACTATTTGCACTTTTCAAATATGTAGAGTGAACAGTTTTAGCCTCATATCCCAGGGTATTCATCTCTAGCCTGAAGTTATAGAAATGTGTTTTTACTGCCTGGTGGAATTATTCTGCCCTTGCTACCCCAATATCATAGTTTAAATGATTCGGTTTGATTTTGCTAGATTGCTGTAGAGAGGATTGACAGATAAAAAATTTGAAGAGGTGTCAAAATATTGCAGCGATTTTAACAATACATTTTTTAAGGTTCATGTGTTGGAAGTTGGTTATTGATGTTAAAAGTTAAAAAAAAAATAGGTATTTTCAGCAAAACATTCTTTTGTATAGGATCAAAGACCAAGTTGTAATATACAGAATTTTCGCCTTCAGCAAATGATGTCACAAAGACATCCCACTATGTTGTTCAATAACTTCATTCCTAGATTCTTTGTTTGCTGCCCTACCTTTTTAATTAACTGGTATTTGCAAACCCTACCCCATTGTTTGATATCTTCTCCCAAAAATAATACACTCAATAAACACAAGCTATAATTACTAATGGGAAAACAGAATAGCCACAGTATGGGTGCACTGTTCACAATTGGTAAAAGAACACTCCTTATGATAAAAAGTCACTGATTGACTGATAACGTGGTGCATTTTGTAACACTGTATGATTGTCTAAGTGATTGTGAGGAAATAGGGCATGGAATAAACATTGAAGTATTGTCACTGCTTAAGACTGGCTTTGGCTCCAGTGTCTTGCTGATATAAGCTTCAAACAGCATAAAGAGAGTCACAGCATTTGCCTGGTTAGATAAGAGGTAAACTATCATGGTTAGAGTATTTGGAAGGGATTACAATTTCAGAACTATCTTTCCTTAGTATCTGCTCAATGAGAGGTGGTCTGGCTAGAGCCCAGAGCCTGGAAGGAGAGGAGACTAGGCCTCTGTTCTTTTGGCCTAGTGCTGCCACATGTTCATGATGATGATGTTGATGATGATGATGATCGTGATGATGGTGATATGATGATGATGATGATGATGGTGATATGATTGATACCCCATACTGAAATGATTTGCATGTATCTTAACTAATAAGCAGGGCACTGGACAAGGTGATTTACTTAGCCTTTCCAAGATATGTCCAAATTGGCAAATTTACCACTTTCCAGAGGCTGGTTTTCATTTTAGGTCTAGAACTTTTACACCTGTGTGTTTCATTGATAACTTAGTAGATATGGTGCCAATAGAAGTCTGCACCTTCCCTTGTAGAAGTACAATCTGGGCTCATTCTGCTTATCTTTTCTGAATATCTTGAGCTTTTCCCGAGCCTTGGTTTATTTTATCCCAACCTCATATACAAATTGAATGTTTTTTTGGTCTGTATCTCTAGGCTCCCAACATTACAGAAACCCTCATACAACAGTATCTAATAAGAAGATAAGATTTCCAGGTGCTTTAAAACATGTAAATTAGGGCTGGGCCCAGTAGCTTACATCTGTAATCTTGGCACTTTTAGAAGCCAAGGTAGGAGGATCGCTTAAGCCCAGGAGTTCAAGACTGGTCTGGGCAACATAACAAGACCTTGTCTCCGTAAATAATTTTAAAAATTAGCTGGGCATGGTGGTGCATGCCTGTGGTCCCAGCTACTCAGGAGGCTGAGGTGGGAAGATTGCTTAAGCCCAGGCAGTCAAAGCTGCAGAGAGCCCAGATTGTGCCACTGTACTCTAGCCTAGGTGACACAGCAAGACCCTGTCTTAAAAAAAAAAAAAAAAAAGATGTAAATTGGTACTTTAAAAAAATTATTTAAAATATTGGCCTCTAGTTTTACCAGGGGAGTAGTTAAGGATAGTGTTTAAGCATTCAGCCTCTATAGTTGGATTGTCTGGTTTTAAATCCATCGTTCTCTACAACATGATAGATGTGTCCACATGAAGATTATTTAAGCCCTCTGGGCCTGAGGGTCTTTGTCTACAACATAGGAAAAATAACACTTTCTAGTTTCCAGATTGTTGTGAGGATTAAGTGTCTGGCAGGTTGTAAGTGCTCAATTCATGTTACCTGCTAGAGTTATCATTGTTATTGTCATTCTCACTGTAGTCAGTTTCTAGCCAGCTACACTAAGTCAGAGCAGAAGCCTTGATGAACTAATGCTGAGTCTATTCATTTTGCTAAAAGGACAGGAACCCTGATATGGTAGGAAGAATTCAAGAAGAGAGATGATATAATATTACATACCATATATCAAGCTACATATTTAGCATAACTGCATGGCTAAATTCATTGTGTATTGTATTTGTCTTTGTCACATATATTCTGTATCTTTTGTTGAACAACCAAAGAAACCATAAGAATTTAGAAATCTGCAAATATATTAGGAAAAAAGGAAGTAAGAACAAATTCTACAAGGGAGTCAAGTTGTAGCAAACAAACCACCCCACTGTCTTTAGATCACACTTTAGTCCTCTCCATCTAAGATTTAAAATACTTCTCCATCACTACAAGTAGCTCTAGTTCAAGCACTCTGAATAAGAACCTGTTCTTATTATAATTGAGAATGATACTAGCATGTTTATTACCATATAATGTAGGTTAATTCAGTCTGTGGGCCATGTTTATTACCTTCCTCATCTATAAAAACTCTGGTCTTCATTTCCTTTTAAACGCGGCTCAAACAGAGCTGCCAACACGTTTCATACTTTCCTCCCTAAATATTGGCATTTAGTAAGAAAAGTGGTGTAAAGCAGTTTAGTAATAAAGTAATGAAGACTTGTAAATGGGCTCTTGGTTTAAAAAGGAAGTAAGAAAATAATTGGGAATAAAAAAGACTTCATGTAAATCAACTAGCATGGATGATGGCAGAAGAAGAAGAGAACAGGGTAATGAATTTGTTCAAATAAATTTACTGAAGACGGCATTTCAGCTCTCTAAGGAATTACAGAGAAAATAAGTAAGTGACTAGAGGGGCTAATATCTCAAGAAATTCTGAATAGGCAAAATGGACCACATTTGCAAAAAGCAAAGCTTTCTTTAGTCACCAGCTTCAGCAGTTCTTCAGCACACAGGTCTGTGCAAATAATCAATTTGTTTAAGATTGCAAAATCAAAATATGTTCCAGGGCACAGGCAGGAGGCAAGACCTTTTTTGTGATGTTTGCAATAGAGCAAGGACCTGATAACCACCTACAAGTGTCTAAAAAGGCATCACCCACCAGGAAGGCAGAAGAATTGTCCAGGGTCGTCCAAGGGGCTAATTTGTAGTAAAGAGATGAAAACAAGAAATCTCTCAATGATGACCTTTCACAAGCTATAGAAGAGTCCCTTAAGGCCAAGTGTCAGAAACTTCAGTTTAGAACATTCAAAACTAGGGAAGGAAGAACTCTTGGAAGTAAGCCATGGGGAACTGTCCAGCATTAACAGAGGTTTGGGCTTACTATTAAATGACCTGTTAGATGTGAGTTTCTATCTACATTTTATCTAACAGTATGCTTCTTAAACACTTATTTTTAAAATTCTCTTGACAGCTGTGTCACTAATGATGGTATTGCCAAAGGGATTTCTGTAGGTTCATGTGGATTTGCATTTGTTACATGGGAAATGTAGTTACTTAAGAGTCAGCATTTGCCTTGAAGATACTTCGGCTTTGACCTCCTCAGGAGATTGAAAAGAATAACCAAGCACTTGCCAGCTTCTCATGTCTACTGTAAATTTCTGCAAACAGTAGACATTGACTGCATTAGTCACAATTTCATGAGTTAAAAAAAATCATCTTTTTCTGGCCCTAGAGACATTAAAATGTATGTTAGAATGGCTACAGGAAAGGGTTGTCAGGTGTCAGACATACTCAAAATTAAGTTTCCATTTAAACTTTCTTTGGAATTTAGGAAAATTAGGCCATGACAAAGATGTATCTATTCACTCAGCAAATATTTGGGGGTCTTCTCTGTACCACACACCATTCAATGTCTGGAACACACAAGGTTTCAGCTTCCCTGGAACTCACATTTGTTGTTAAGGGAGAATATAATGATGGGTGGTGATTACAGGAGCCAGAAACTTCTGAGTCCGAAGGAAACAGCAGTGGGTTTAAAGGTGTATGGAAATGGAAATAATACCAGAAGCTTCATGTTGGTCAGCACTCTAATGAATAAAAACACATATTTTCCAAGACATATTTGAATAGAATTCAGCATTCCAATGGATAGAAGGAAGCACAGTGTGTGCTACTCCTTACCCAGGTCTCTCTTTCTTTCCGGGTGTCCCGGATGTGTGGAAGGAGGTTGTTGCACACAAGGTGCTCTGCACTAAGAACACATGTGGGTCTCGGGGTCTCTGGCTGCTGAAGCTCCATATGGTGTCATGTGTCCTGGCCCTGTTGTGTGACAGTTGCTGCTAACAAGCTTGGCTTTGGCTGAATGTCTTTGAAACTACCCACTCCTTCACCCTCTCCAATTGCCTCCAACGGACTCCTGATATTTAAAAAAAAAAAAAAAAAAAAGGAGGGCTCTTAAAGGAATGACCAAAATGTCATTGGAATGGGCAAAAGCAATTACTTAGTGTCTTCTACAGACATGCTGATTGTAAATTAAACAAAGGCCCTTTTGGAAAAGACAGTCCATTAAGAGACCACTTAATGTTTAATTATATGCGTTTGAAAACTCCATAGAGTAGCAGCCCAGCCAAACAGGTCATCAAAATCTAAGATAGGCACAGTGGCTGATGCAGTTTGCTTTTGAGTTCCAGGTACAAAAACTCAAACCCAGAGTAGCGAATTGTCCCACTCTGGGGCTACTATAATACTTATTACTGTCCCTGTGATGTAATGTGATCTTGGAAAATGTCATAAAGGAATTCCTTCAAATTGTTTGTCTCTTTACTCTTCCTCCTCCCTCCTAGTTTCTATTTCTTGTCTCTGTTCTTTTCTGTAGTTGCCTTGCTCTCTCTTTCCCCTCTCCAAATGGTATTGTAAGGTTTAATTCACCAGGTGTGCAAACTTCCTCCCTCATTTGACACTTATTTGGCAGAAAGTGCAGGTAACCCAGCAGGTATTGTCAGGGTCAAGTTAAAAAATAACAAAACCTGCCAATGCAGGTTTCCTTCTTGTGGTGCCTGACATGAATGGGTTCTCAAAAAGACTGCTGTGGCTTAATAGTTTCCCTTTTTACAACTGGCATGGACTTGGCAGTCCATCCGTAGCCCACAACCTTTCTCCCACTCTGTCTTTGTCATGACCAGAGGATGGTCAGCATTTCCCCTGGTCACCAAGACAAGGGAGATAAGGACAGGAGCACAGGAGCAGAGTGGCTAGTGGCTTTATTCTATTTAGAAAGTTAATTGGAAAAAGTACTATTCTTATGTCCCAATTTAAACCTCAGTAGTCATTGTTATACCCTTGATTCACTGGAAGTGAGCTAACTTAGTAAAATATTGAATATGTTTAAACTAATCTGTGCGGTGAGTTTTACTAAAATTTCAAACTAGAAACTGAACACAGAATCCCAACACTTTGGGAGACTGAGATCAGGAGTTCAAGACCAGCCTGGCCAACATGGTAAAACTCTGTCTCTACTAAAAGTACAAAAATTAGCCAGGCATGGTGGTGTATGCCTGTAATCCTAGCTACTTGGGAGACAGAGGCAGGAGAATCACTTGAACCTGGGAGGCAGAGGTTGCAGTGAGCCGAGATCATGCCACTGCACTCTAGCCTGGGCAACAAAGCAAGATTCCATCTCAAAAAAAAAAAAAAAAAAAATCAAAGTCGGAGAAAACATGGTATTAAAAGTAGTAACTGATATACCAGGTAAATGCCAAAGTTCTGACTTGGTAGTTAAACTTAGAAACTAGCTGATTTCGAGAAAAATAGTACAGGGTTTGATTTTGTTTTTGTTTTTCTATGATGTAGTAGTAATCCTAGTAGATCCTACTAGTAATAATCCTACTAGGAAAACAAAAAAGTGAAAATGCATCTCTTAGAAAACCTGGCATGCTACTAGCATTAGAAAGCTTTGTGTAGCTTCCACAGCTCTTTCAGAGAGGGAGTGCCCAGACTGTTCCCAAATCTTTCTCAAGTGGCACAATCTGTAGTGACATTCCTGAACCCTGTCAACAGGCTGTGCTCCCTACATACTTCCAATACATTGTTAGGTAACAATGGACTTAATGTTCAAATCAAGTTACAAGGTAGTTTTTTATACACATTTGTATTTTCTTTAATAATAAAGTGAAATTATATTTTTGTCTCTTTTCCTAATTTAGTGTGCATGTCCTCATTTCTTCTGCATCTGCTATGGGGCTAGCCTTGTTCACAGATGACACCAATGGAGAAATTTCTGAAGAAAGATGTGTGTGTGTGTGTGTGTGTGTGTGTGTGAGAGAGAGAGAGAGAGAGAGAGAGAGAGAGAGACCAAACAAGAGGGACAGAGAATGGTGGTGATGGTATATTTAGAACTTGGTTTAGTAACTAAGCTCTAATTTTCCCACTTGTCCATAGTCAGGTAGGAAGAGGGGACAGGTGTGTCCATTGGCTGAACTGCTATGGGGCCCCTTCTGATATGTTTCTGCTATAAAATGTGGGGTTATGGATACTTCTAAGACATCACTCAGCTGGCTACTCCAACAATAAAGAAAGAATCACAGGTATACATTAGGATGCAATGTTGGTCAAGAAGGGAGATTTTCTTGCAGATAATAAATACTCTTTCATTTTAGAAGAACAGGTATCTTGCTAAGAAATAAAAGTTAATATATTTTGAATTGTCACTATTATTAATACTACTTTTAAGTGCTACTAATTCATTAGGCCATTTAAATTTACATCAAACATCTAAACAATTAATTTTTCTTTTTCTTTTTTTTTTTTTTTTTAGACAAGGTCTCTCTGTATCGCCCAGGCTGGAGTATGGTGTTGTGAACATAACTCACTGAAGACTCAAACTCCTGGGCTCAAATGATCCTCCTGCCTCAGCCTCTTGAGTAGCTGGGACCACGGGCATGCACCAACACACCTGACTAATTTTTAATGTTTTTGTAGAGACAGGGTTTCACCATGTTGCCCAGGCTGGTCTCAAACTCCTGGGTTTAAGTAATCCTCCTGCCTCGGCCTCCCAAAGTGCTGGGATTACAGACATGACCACTGTGCCTAGCCTAACAGACTAGTTCTTATGTTAATAGGGAAGAAGGTGTGTTGCAGAATTTCTTCTTCTTGTTGTTCTTTTTTTTTTCTAAAATAGCACCGATAGATACAAAATAATGTCTAGTTTAAACATTCTAGGCACAGGGCAGTATCAAGGAAAAACTGCCTCCCCTCCAGTTAATGGCTGATATGATGATGCTCTAAGCCCCCATTAACGATCCATTCCCATCTCTTCAGATGAGCAGAGCTCAGCCATGAAACCAGGACTGGTTGCCAGTTTCACCTGAGGAAGATGGCCAGTAAAAACTTTATCAGAGAGTATTGTGGAAAGCCTCTATTATCTAGCCCCCTGCTTTCTGCTTTCCACCTTCTAATCTGTTGGTTGGTGCTGCTATTAGACTTACTTTCTAGAAACCAGATCGATAACACACATGGACCACAGAATAAAGGCTTAACATCTTAGCCTGGCATTTAAGGTTTTAGAGCAGTGCTTTTCAAACCTCAATATGTATATAAATCACCTGGGGATTTCACTAATACAGATTCTGATCCAGTAGATACGGGAGTGGAGCCCAATAATTTGTAATATTTTTTGAGATGGAGTCTTGCTCTATCACCCAGGCTGGAGTACAGTGACATGATCTCAGCTCACTACAACCTCCGCCTCCTTGATTCAAGTGATTCTCATGTCTCAGCCTTCGGAGTGGCTGGGATTACAGACATGTGCCACCACACCCGGCTAATTTTCATACTTTTAATAGAGATGTGAGTTTCACCATGTTGGCCAGGCTGGTCTTGAACCCCTGACCTCAAATGATCCGCCCACCTTGGCCTCCCAAAGTGCTGGGATTACAGGCATGAGCCACCTCACCGGGCCAAGAATTTGCATTTTTAACAATCTCCCAGGTGATACAGATGCTGCTGGTCCTGGAACCACACAGAGTAGCAAGTTTTATGACACGGCCTGGCCCAGGGGTTAAATACCTTTTCAGGTTCATCTCTGTTTATTCCCACACCCTACATTCTAGAAACACTGTTGTTCTTGGCATTCCCTGGCAATTCTCTGTACTCATTCTGCCTACTAAACTCATCCCTCCAGAGAGCTCAAATATCATCTCTGTGAGGCCTTCCAGCTCCAAGGATTCATTCCTCGGCCAAAGAATCCTTCTGTCTACCAAGTTGTCACAGCACTTTGCAAATACTAATGTTTAGTACTTAATACAAGTTATCATAACTGTTTGTTTACATGGTTATCTTTCCAGCTAGACCATGAGCTACACAGGGCAGAAAGCCAGGTCTTATCCATTTTATAATCTCAGCACTGGCCAGGCATGGTAGCTCATGCCTGTAATCCCAACACTTTGGGAGGTCAAGGTGGGAGGACTGCTTGAGCCCAGAAGTTCAAGACCAGCCTGGGCAACTTAAGGAGACCCCTGGCTCCTCAAAAATAAAAAAACTACCCAGGCATGGTGGCGTGCCTGTGATCCTAGCTACTTCAGAGGCCAAGGTGGGAAGATCGCCAGAGCCTGTGAGGTTGAGGCTGCTGTGAGCCATGATTGTATCACTGTACTCTAGCCTGGGCAACAGTGGGACCCTGTCTCAAAATAATAATAATAATAATAATAATCATCATCATCATCACCATCTCGCATACAGTATATAGCCCAGCACACGATAATTCTTTAATACGTATTCATTGAATTGAATTGAACTGAATTTCTCATTGTCACTGTTTTATAGAATACTTTTAATGATGAATGTTTTTAGACAAAAAGTCTCGAGGTAAATCTCTATCTGCTCAATTTTGCTGTGAATTGAAGACTGCTCTAAAGAAAAAAGTCTATTAGAAAACATTTCTTAGGCCAGGTGCGGGGGCTCATAACTATAATCCTTAGCACTTTGGGAGGCCAAACTGGGAGGATCTCTTGAGGTCAGGAGTTTCCGACCAGCCTGGGCAATATAGTGAGACCTTGTCTCTACAATAACAACAACAAAATTAGCTGGTGTGGTGATGCACACCTGCAGTCCCAGCTACTTAGGAGTCTGAGGTGGGAGGATCACTTAAGCCCAGGAGTTTGAGACTGCAGTGAGCTTATGATAGAGCCACTGCTCTCCGGTCTGGGCGACAGAGCAAGATCCTGTCTCTTAGAAAAAACATAAAAAATTTTTGACAGAGTTGAGGAGGAAGTCACATAGAATCATAGTTGTTATTTAATATTAGGTTGGTGCAAAAGTAATTGCGGTTTTTGCCATTAAAAGTAATGACAAAAGTCACAATTACTTTTGCATGAAACTGGTAGTATTATCAACTTTAATAATGAACTATAATTATCATTAATAATAGCTATTATTTATCTATTGAATGCTTACTATTTAACAGACACTGTGCTAATTACATAGATATAAAACTTCATTTAATTTTTACAACAGCTGGCTGGGTGTGGTGACTCACCCCTGTAATCCTAGCACTTTGGGAGACTGAGGCAGGTGGATCAACTGAGGTCAGGAGCTCAAGACCAGCCTGGGCAGCATGACAAAACCCTGTCTCTACTAAAAATACAAAAAATTAGCCGAGTATGGGGGCGCGTGCCCATAATCCCAGCTACTTGGGAGGCTGAGGCACGACAATTGCTTGAACCTGGTAGGCAAATGTTGCAGTGAGCTGAGATCGTGCCAGTGCACTTCAGCCTGGGTGACTGAGTGAGATGCCATCTTAAAAAAAAAAAAAAAAAAAAGGCCAGGTGCAGTGGCTCACGCCTGTAATCCCAGCATTTTGGGAGGCCGAGGTGGGTGTATCACCTGAGGTCAGGAATTCAA
>NW_012103798.1:3125744-3140273 GCF_000951045.1 Mandrillus leucophaeus
AGTTAAGGGCAAGATCCTTGCCAAGAGAATTAATGTACGTATTGAGCATATTAAGCACTCTAAGAGCCAAGATAGCTTTCTGAAACGCGTGAAGGAAAATGATCAGAAAAAGAAAGAAGCCAAAGAGAAGGGTACCTGGGTTCAACTGAAGCGCCAGCCTGCTCCACCCAGAGAAGCACACTTTGTGAGAACCAATGGGAAGGAGCCTGAGCTGCTGGAACCTATTCCCTGTGAATTCATGGCATAATAGGTGTTAAAATAAATAAATAAATAAAGGACCTCTGGGCTGAAAAAATAAAAATAAAAATCCATGTTCTAGGGCGAAGAACCTCAACTACCTTTTCGGAGAGGTTAGAGTGCTTAGGTTGACTAGATAGAAGTCAGATGGGGGAAAAAATGTCACATACACTGAAATGGCAAAAAGTCAGTGGCAAGAGTTCTGTAGTGAAGGAGTATAATAAAGGGGACAAGGAACAGGAGGAGGAAGAGAAACTTGGCAGCATTAGAGCCATGCAACAGGTAAGAGACTCTTTCTTTGAAGGGTGAACGCAGAGATTCTCAGAAGAGGATGCAGAGAGCGTACTCGGAGGAATCTTAAAGGTGATGTACAAGTCTTGGCAATTCGGAGAAATTCTGTAGTTGTCCCCAGGAGGAAGAGACACGTTGTGATTATCAGTGACACTGCACTGAATAGTACAAAGGCATCTGTGCCTAAAGTCATCATGTGATGGCAAATTGGGAAGTGTCTCCATTTTCCTGTATATACATTGATATGTGGCAAGGGTCATCAAACCCACTAACCTCTGCATATTTTGACTAATTCAAATGGGGACACATGACACAATATAAACCCACACCTCATATTTATCTTTTATTTTTTAATTTAAAAAATCTTTTGTGTTTTTAGAGAAAGGGTCTTGCTCTGCCACCAGGCTGGAGTGCAGTGGTGCAATCACAGCTCACTTCAGCCTTCACTGCAGTTGAGGGCTCAAGCCATCCTCCTGCCTCAGCTTCCCAAGTAGCTAGGACCACAGATATGAACCATCGCATCCAGCTTTTTTTTTTTTTTTTTGGTAGAGATGGGGTCTTGCTATGTTGCCCAGGCTGGTCTGGCACTCCTGGCCTCAAGCGATCCTCCTGCCTTGGCTTCCCAAAGGGCTAGGATTATAGGTGTAAGCCACTGTGCCTGGTCCCTAGTATATATCTTTATTGGCCTTGAAAAGACAGGCAATCCAAAGCTTGCAATGGAGGCACAAATGGAATTCTGATCACTCTAAATTGGAAATTTGTGGCCGGGTGCCGTGGCTTATGCCTGTAATCCCAGCATTTTGGGAGGCCAAGGCAGGCAGGTCACCAGAGGTCAGGAGCTCAAGACCAGCCTAGCCAACATGACAAAACTCCCTCTCTAATAAAAATACAAAAATTAGCCAGGTGTGGTAGTGCACGCCTGCAATCCCAGCTACTAGGGAGGCTGAGGCAGGGTACTTGCTTGAACCCAGGAGGTGGAGGTTGCAGTGAGCTGAGATTATGCCACTGCACTGCAGCCTAGGTGAAAGAGTGAGACTTCGTCTCAAAAAACAAAAAAACAAGGAAAGGAAAATTTGTTATTTTAATGGCACCAAATGCCTCCGTCTGATATTCAACTACATTGTGATCTGATCCCTCTTTTCCTTTTAGGGCCTTATCTCCCTTTTCTCATTGTACTTTATGTTCTTGGCAATGGGACCTATCAAAATTCTTTGCCCACTCCCAGTTTATTTTCCTTTGCAAACTCCAACACCAATAATGCCCTTTCTCTGACCCAATCCCAAAATTCTATCCATCCTTTATGGCTCAACTCAAATTCTGCCTCTTTCAGGAAAATTTTCCTGGGTCTCCTCCTATCTGTCATGGCCCCCAAGCTGGAGGCAATCTCTTTCACTCTGAATCTTCCATAGCACTTTATTTGTATTTCTCTTATGATATACATATTTTTTTCTTGTTACTATGGAGAACAACAGTTGTGGCCTTTAAAGAAAAATCATACTAGAAAAAATGTCCAGTAATGGGGGAAAAAAAGATTGAGAATTAAAACCAATACTTATGACCCTGGATAATTATATATCAATACATAGAATATAGGTAATAAACAAAGTGAACTTGAAGTATTAAACAAGGTTGTAAATATAATCGCACAGGTATTACTCCCATGGTATGTAATAGGATTACGAATAGAATGTGGCAAGTAAAAATATATATTTGGTTAAAAAAAATTTCCATGAGAAGTGCAGGGGAAGTTTAAGAAGATAGAGCATATATATCAGCTTGGAGTGACATGATCAGAGCCTTCCTTGTGAAGATTACTTTGGTGGCAGCTGAAGAATGGATTATAGCAGAGAGAGATTTAAAGCAGAAAGACCAGTTGGCAGCCATTTAATTAGTCCAACTGAGATATAATAAATACCCACATGAGGACTTTTAAGTTTTCAAGTCTAGGTGCCTGAAAGTATGTTGATGCCTTTAAGAGAGAGTGTGTAGTAAGAAGAGAAGATTTAGGGGGCAGTTGCAGGAAAAAAATGGTTTGACTCTAAAGCTGCTGGAATACAGAGTGAGAGCTTCCCAATCAAGTAACAAACATTAAATGCAATGGTAGGCTGACTTAGTAGAAATATAGTGTCCCAATTATAACCGCAGAAGTGCAAAGTGAAGGACTTTGACAATTACTTGTTCTCTTTGGAGAACAAGTCACAGATTGGTGACTTGTAAATTATCTCATTTGAAGAACATTATAAGAAATTGGGAATATTTAAATCCAAAGAAAAAAATAAGGAGGATATAATTACTGTCTTTAAATATAGGAGACATTGAAAAAGGAAAGAGGGATTTAATTATTTTCTATGGTGAAAGGTAGTCGGGTGGTGATAGATAGAAGTTACAAGGAGAAACAATTTTGACTTATCCTAAGAAATAAATTATTAACAATGAGGCCTCCAAATAGTGTGACGAATGGACTCGCAGAGCAGTGAGCTATTCATCTACGAACGATCCGAACAGAAACAGGATGAAATTTTGGTCCTATGTTTTGTAGGAGGAATTTCCATAGTCTGTAGAAGGAATTTCCATAGTCTATAGAAGGAAAGTTGAATTACAGGATGTTTAAGATACCTTTCTACTCTAAAATCCTTAGCTTCATTTCTCCAAGGAAACCATCCTTATTTCTTTCCTGCCCTAGTCTGAGTGCTCACAAAGCACCCTGGGGCTACCCCTGTCAGACTAGTACCCCACATGGTGGTAATCACTGACCTGTCTTCCTCATTAGACTGCATGTCTTTGAAGGTAGGGATTGTCTTTTATCTACACAAATTTATTGTCTAGTGCAGTGTTCAGCACAGAGTATTAGCATTCAGTAAATGTTTGTCAAGTGTTGAATAAATAAATGAATGGAGATGATTTGAGAGCAACTGCTATAAAATTTTAGTAAAAGGAGCTAAAGCTGGGCAGTTTCCATTTGCAAAATTACCTTAGTGGGAAAGTCTCATTCTCAGAAATCACATGATTTCTTTCTTTCTTCTTTCCTAGTACAGACTCACTTATCAGAAATATGAGGGAGTGTGATCATAATTGAAAGTAATCACCTTATCTAAAAAGTCAGAATATGTTTTCAGGGTAGCAGAAAATCAGGAGACTTCAAAGTTGCATTTGCTTTTTATTTAATTAATAAAAATTTAAAAGCATAAAAACACCAGTGGCTATTAAAAGTTCAATAGCTGGAAACATACATACAAGGTACATATGAAAAAGACCTGTATGGAGTCAACTTACATAGCTTCTGAGCCGTTCAGCATCATATATGATCACAATCACATTGTTGGGAATCACCTGACATTGCAGGTGGTTCTCCCAAAAGATCCAGTTTCTCACTTATCCTTTGATATTATTTGCACACTGTTTATATCACCTATAGTTGTCAGTCTATGTTACCAGAGACTGTTTCTGAAATTGCCATGGGGCTGAAAATATGGTTCCCTGTGTGGGGAATGGTCCAAACATGACTAGTGCCTGCAGGTTCAGAAAACTGAGTTTGATTGGAGATGCTAGTTTGTCTTCACAAACATGGAAAAGAGCTGTCAGATTGGAGAACATGTTCTGTGTGCAGCCATTATGCAGGTATGGATTCAAGGCTACTTTCTCTCCTTAGATTTATGATGGTGGCAGTGAGAAATTGCATTTGTTTACAAAGGAAAGAAAGGCAAAAATGTTCCTTATGAAAAGAGGAAGGAATCGATTAATATTTGTTTCCTAGCACATTTGGGGTGGCAGAGCTGGCTACTGTGCCCTGACTGCCGAGCAGCCCCGGATGCTTCTTGGTGGCTCACACACATTCAGGTCAGCGTGGTGCAGGCTAATGGGTGTTGTCCTAGAGATTACACAGTTAAAAAGAGAATTATTACATCAGAAGTGGATAGTTGTGTCTGTAATGGGAGTGATTATAAAAGAATGAGGAACCTACTGTAAATGTAAAGGTTTCTTATCTTAACAACATAATAATTGTAACCAGGACTGACAGTGAAGATAAACAGATCCCAACATTAATATTAACACTATTTCACAAGGCTGAATGGAAACAGATTCAGCTGTCATTTGATTAATTTTCCATTAATAATAAAAGAAAAAGCTTACAGGTCTAAAATCCCTACCATATTTGCATTATCAGTGTTGACATTACAGATGGATCAATCTGTCATTCACATAATTTGCCTTAAATTACCCTATTGTAAGACTGAAGAATGGATTTCTGTGAAACACAGAATTGTATATGTGTGTCTGTGCATGTGTGTGTCATCCATGTAAGTGTTTGTGTATGTTCTGTGCTTGTGTGTGTATGTTTATGTTTGAGGGCTACTGTTAACCAAATGAGACATCATCATAAAAACCCAAATTTCAATGTGTTAAGGGTTATATAAACTGAAGGGTATAAACACTACAGAAGCAACTGAAGGCTTTAGCATACTTATGCTTAGTGGTTTCCACCTGAGTAGCTAAAACAAGCACACATGTTGAATGTGTTCACAGGCCTTTTTCTGTTCCTGTCTTTATGCCTCCACCTACCTCCTCTATCAGATTCCCTTTAAATCAGAGTGTATACAGATGATCAGAGGGAGAACTTGATCTAGTAAAGGATTTTTTCCTCCCTGTATGTTTTCTTGCACTTTAAGGAGTTTCAGAAAGGAGGAAGAGGAGCATTTTT
This sequence comes from Mandrillus leucophaeus, assembly GCF_000951045.1. NCBI lineage: Eukaryota > Metazoa > Chordata > Mammalia > Primates > Cercopithecidae > Mandrillus > Mandrillus leucophaeus. Next base: position 3,130,972 of record NW_012103798.1, read on the forward strand.
TATCGGACATAAGGGAACTCATAGTGACAAATTCTGAAAAGAAATTTCATTCAGAAAGCCAAGTGATTTAAGCACAACGAATGGGCTTCTTTCTCTGATAAAAGTCCCAAGATAGTCACTAACACCCAAAGTTGACTTCTAATTAGTTTTAAGTTCATTGAAAATTTGGTCTGAGGAAATGCCAAAGAGGGATCCCAAGAGTTTGTTCCCACCACTTTTGTCCCATTCACCTATACATGGACCTGAGGGAGCTGTGAAGCTGCCAGCTGTACCTATCAGGAAAGACGGCAGTGGAGAGCAGGCCAGAAACCTATTTAAGTCTCCCAGTAAATGTCTACATTACACACCTGTAGTTCTTTATTTTTTTTTTCTTCTTTTTTTGAGATGGAGTCTCACTCTGTCACCCAGGCTGGAGTGCAGCCACGCAATCTCAGCTCACTGCAACGTCTGCCTCCCAGGCTCAAGCGATTCCCCCGCCTCAGCCTCCTGAGTAGCTAGGACTATAGGTGCATGCCACCATGCTTGGCTAATTTTTGTATTCTTAGTAGAGACAGGGTTTCATCATGTTGGCCAGGTTGGTCTCGAACTCCTGACCTCAAGTGATCCACCTGCCTCGGCCTCCTAAAGTGCTGAGATGACAGGCATGAGCCACCGTGCCCAGCCTCATTTTTTTTTTTTTTTAATAGGTATAAGATAAGCATGCCCCAGGTCAGTGTGCAGATTTCCCAGAAGGCTTGGAAGAACCACCAGAACATTCCTTTATAAGTAAGGATATTTTAGAAATGACCAGCTTAAACACAGCTGGGATGTGTCTCAATTTAAAAATTTTCTGTAGAAGTTTTAAGTCAACACTCACGAACTTAAATGCAATGAAAAAGAAAAGGTACCTTGATAATCTCAAAAACTGAGATGACCAGAAGAAATAATGATGAAGGCTCTACCTTCCTGACATTTGCACTGATATTCAAAAGGCCTAGAAGGAAGTTGGGACTCTATACAAAATGGTCACAAGCCTAATCTCAAAAGCTGACTCAAGCCCCATTTGTGGCAAATTATCTAAAAGAGCAAGGGACAGAAGGGAAAAAGCAAAAACACCTGTTGGTAATTTTCCCCAAGCAACATTTTTCTCTTTCAAAAGACCAAAGCGAGGCTGAACTTTAGAGACAAGGATTCCCTTGTTGGAAACAGAGCAGGCCAATAGCGCCTTTAAACAGTTCCCTGTTTTTCAAGCAGCCGAGGGAAGTAAAACCTGCAGAGAGCTCGGTGAGGGCGGCCCCAGGAAGGCCCTGCAGAGGTGCTTCATTAACCCGATTAAGCAGGTGGATGGAGAGGGCCTCGCTGATAATTTACACCTTGCTAATGAAGCGTGTGACTCTTAATCTCCTCCAAACAAGATACACTCATGAAACTCTGGTACAAGGAAAGGGGAAATTAATTAGGTGAAAAAACTATGAGATTATAGCAGAGGGATTCCTGCAAGGCAACTGTAACCTGGGTGGTTATTCATTTTAGCCTTTCTGAAATTAATGGCTGAGCTGTCAAGTAAACAAGTTGTGGTACCTTTTGGGCTTATAAGAAGTTCAAAAGCAGTACATCATTATGTGTCTGATTTCATATTTCATGCAATATCTTTAAAAATCAATCTGATGGACTGACTTCTGTGTAATTTTAATATATTTGTAGTACAGCTGTTTATAGTTGTATTCACAGACGATTCAGTTATACATTTCCTATAATTTATTTTAAAATGTTACATTGCAAAATAATTCTTATATCTAATGCAAGCTGCAAAGAAATTTTGTGTTCAAAGAGAACATTTTAAATGGTTGGTTAGAATTCTTACGAGATGAATGGTATCAGTTTAATAAAAGAAATACAACATGACAATAGTAGCTAATATTTATCAAGTGTTGATATATATCAAGTACTAGCTAAGTATTTTATTTTTAAATTTATTTTTATTTTTATTTATTTTGTTATTGTTAAGACAGGATCTCACTCTTGTCACCCAGGCAGGAGTGCAGAGGTGTGATCACAGCTCAGTGCAGCCTCGACCTCCTGGGTTCAGGCAATCCTCCCACCTCAGACTCCTTTTTAGCTGGGACTACAGGTGCACACCACTATGCCCAGCTAGTTTTTTGTGTTTTTAGTAGAGACGGCATTTCACCATGTTGGCCAGGCTGGTCTTGAACTCCTGTGCTCAAGTGATCCATCTGCTTCCACCTCCCAAATTGCTGGGATTACAGCCATGAGCTACCATGCCTGGCAATGTACTTTTTTTTTTTGAGACAGAGTCTCACTCTGTCACCCAGGCTGGAGTATAGTGGCATGATCTCGGCTCACTGCAACCTCCACCTCCCGGGTTCAAGCAATTCTTGTGCCTTTCTGAGTAGCTGGGACTACAGGAGCATGCCACTATGCCCAGCTAATTTTTGTAATTTTAGTAGAGATAGGGTTTCACCATGTTGGCCAGGCTGGTCTTAAACTCCTGGCCTCAACTGATCCACCCACCTCAGCCTCCCAAAGTGCTAGGATTACAGGTGTGAGCCATCATGCCCAGTCAAGACGAAGTACATTAAGTTTATTAACTCATTAATCTATATACCAACTCTATGAGGTAATTATTTGTTTATAGATGAGTAAACTATGGCCAATGAAGTTAAGTAGACATGTGTAGACATGTGTTTTCTTTTCTTTTTTCTTTCTCTCTCTCTCTCTCTCTCTCTCTCTCTCTCTCTCTCTCTATAGGCAGTATTCCTGTGATGGCAGCATGTGTTTTCTTCCTTAGTTATAGGTGAAATAAACCCCATCTTAAAGCCAGAAATTAATTTAAATGGTGTTTATTTCAGAGCACTTCACATATTTTGGGTCAAGTATGGAAATGATATAGATTTTTATGCCAGTCAAAGTTATGAAAAGAATGCGATCTTCATGGTGAGTTACCTTGGCAGACTAGACCTGGATTTAAATTTATCATCATTTACTTGATCTTGGGAAAGTTACTTAACTTCTCTGTTTCAGTTCCTTCATCTCTAAAAGGGGGATAATAATTCCTACTTCATCAGATTGGAATGAGTCTTGCCTGAGGTATCGTGTAAAGCACCATGCACACAGATGGGGTTCATACATGTTGCTTTCTCCACACTCCCCCTTCACTTTTTTGGATCCACGCTGGACTTCATGACAGACTCATCATTCTAACTCAAGGCTTTAATGACTTGAAGACCTACAAGCCATCATTTTTAAAATGACTTCCTATTCTGTGGTGTATCTAAACCAAACTCCTCATTCTGGAGACCTGGCCTGTGTTCTCAGGAAGGTAGCATTTTCAGTGTGCCCATTCCTACTTTCATCTCTGGATTCGTCCATTCACCTATCCATTCATTCAAATAACATTTCTCCACCAGGCATTGAGCCCTGGACTATTGAGGACCCAAAGGACAAATGAGACAAGGTCCCGGGCCTCTAGGAGTGCATTGTTTAGATGGGGCAACAGAGCAGGAAGCCAAACACTTCCTGCAAGGGGAAGAGCATAACATCAATGGCGCAGGCAGTGAGGAGTGGGTATTCAATGCTGCCTGGTGTTAGGGTGAGATGAGAGGCGGTGTCTCTCAAAGTGAGGCCTGAAGGACGAATAACTTTGGGGAGGTAATTTCAGGCAGAAGGAACTTAAAGTTATGCAACCACAAAATGTAAAAGATATTATGGGAAATTCAAGTGCTTTGATGTTGTTGAGTTGAGGAGAGAGTGATAAATGAGGCTGGAGCAGTGACAGAGGCCAGATAAACAGGGGCTGTGTCTGTAGCGCTAAGACTTCTGTGCTCTTTTCTCTGGGCTGTGGAGATGCCATCGACCCTGGGAGTTTACATACTAAATGTAAATGGTGGATTATAGGAGAGCAAGACTGGATGCAAGGAGAAGAATTAGAGGTCAGCTGCTAAAACCTCAGTTGAGAGGTGATGAAGGCTGCTTTAGGGCTATAACTGTGGAGTGGTGGATGGGCAGCCAGCCAAACAGAGAGCAATTTCAGAGATAGTAAATAGAATGTGATCATTAGAACAGTGTCTGATACATGCTCAACAAATAGTTGTTGAATGAATCGATGTATGTGCTTTTTTAGTTGTTTTTGTTTTGTGTATGCATTTTCTTCACTCAGCTCTCTGAAGATATTAATTTTTAATTTGTTTTTAAGTTTGCGACTTTTTCTCTCCCCTTTTTCTGCCTTATCTCTGTTTCCTCTGAGTTCTGTATTTTCGTTGTTTGTTTGGTCTCCATCTTTAAAGCAGGGTGATCCTTGGATATCCATTTATGTTTAAACATGGGGCACTAAAAGTCAATTGGAAGTTCTATGTGCATAGGTAGAGTTTTGCTGACTATTGGAGTCCACCGTAGGATGGCTGGGCATAACCTGGTCTTTATATTGGGGGCTCTAAGTTTTCAGTATTTTTTTCTCTAGGCCTGTTAAGTTTCTCCAGAGAAGAATTCTCAAATTTTCTGCCTATGGGAAATGAACAGAGGTGACAGTCAACTGGACACACCAGTGCAGCCATACTCGTAAACATATTGAAACTCCTATTGCTAGTGGCCTACAACCACTGCCTCAAGTTCTCAGACTGCCTCATTCCAGCCACACTGAGACTCCCTTCCCACAACCTAGCAACAAAACAGTTAAAGCCTGCAGGACCTTGCCTTAATGCTCAGGTCAGTGTCCATTCCATTTGGTTGGCGCCAGGCTACACAGGCTGTATTCAACATGTTAAAAAACAAGGCATGGTCTGGAGTGGTATAATCCCAACACTTTGGGAGGCTGAGGTCGGTGGATCACCTGAGGTCAGGAGTTTGAGACCAGCCTTGCCAACATGGTGAAACCCCGTCTCTACTAAAAATACAAAGAAAACAGCTGGGCATGGTGGCAGGCTCCCATAATCCCAGCTACTCAGGAGGCTGAAGCAGGAGAATTGCTTGAACCTGAGAGGCGCAGGTTGCAGTGAGCCGAGACTGCATCATTATACTCCAGCCTGGGCAGCAAAAGTGAAACTCTGTCTCAAAAAAACAAAACAAAACAAAACAACCAAACAAGCAAAAAAACAAAACAAACAAACAAAAAAAACAAGACATGTCCCTGGCATTCTGGAAAAGCAGGAAAAGAAGTTTGGATGGTCCTGACTCAGCCTGCAAACTGTCATCCCTTCTGTCTTTTAACGCGCCCTGCCTTCCTCCTTGCCTGGAGAGCCCATGTCTGGAGTGCCCTGGTTTGATTTATTGAAAGAGTAGCCCTCCTATCTCCTGCTGATGTGAGGGAGGGCTGGTCATGTGACCCCTGCAGGATGTATTCTTCCGTGGAAAGGTCCCACGCCTATTTTATTCTTTCTAGTGCCTCTGAATCCTGGCTCCTTATTGGGTTCTGTGGCGTAAATCTTGCTTTTATTCTGTTTTGTTTGATTTTGATTTTGGTCTTTCTCTTCTGCAGGTGTTATTAATAACATTTTTTCCTTGCTTTGCTGAGAGAGTTACTGCCTGGCCATCTGCTTTCCACTTTCTAAACTTTTGTGGATATCTTGGCCCTAGCTTCTCATAGATATTGATGATTTCTGGAACTCTCTTTCAGTCACTTTGAACTACTTGGAAGAAAAATGGTATATTAGTTGGTCAAGACTCATGGATTCTATGGAAAAGAAACTAAAACTAGTTTAAACAAAAGTGGGAAGGACATTTCAGGATCTAAAGGTTTTCTTCTAGACTCAAGTCAGGGATGCAGGAGGCAGTCACGAAGCTGAAGTGCAAAGCCCTGAGGCCTTCAATGTTTCTTTTTTCTTCTGGGTATTTACACGTAAGAATTTTCTTGTTTGCTTCCTCTTTGGCCAGCTTTTTTTCTCTTTCTCTCTGTTGTCTGTGTAGTGGAATATGGCCTCCTCACAGTTCCTGAGTGTACACACTATGATTCCAAGTATCAGCGGAATTTAGTGTGCTGCCTTTCTGACCCACTTCCAAATTCTGAGGAAGGAATGAAATTAGTTTGGGACAGATGCCCCCACCCTTAATCCAATCCATGAAGATCCTGGTGGGTAATGAAGTACAAGCCATGTTACTATGTTGACAGGCAGGGTAGGAGAACTACTTCCAGAAGTGAGGGAACCATTGTGAGCTAGGCAGACACACCAAAAGCTATCAACTGCAGCAGAGGAGGAAGAGTCCATGATTTATTCACCTAATTTCCTTCATACTTGCTTACCTTCAACTTCATTTAGAGGAAGCAGGAGGCAGGGTGTGGAAGGCATTCACGTTTGGAAAGCTGCTGCAGCTGTAGCCAGATATGAGGCTGGGAGCTGAGGGCTGGGTTCCTCTAGGCTTTTTGCAACTGGCCTGTGCCAAACTGCTCTGAGAGGAGTTCGTCTTGGCTCCTGGGTCTCCTGGAAGCTGGGCTCTGGTCTATTGCCCAAGGGGCCTGGGTCAGCTGCTCTTCACGGCCTTGGGCCAGTACCTTACATAATTTGTCTTTTTTACTTCCCCTATTATTTATTTATTTATTTAATTATTTTCGAGATAGAGTCTGGCTCTGTCGCCCAGTCTGGAGTGCAGTGGCGCGATCTCTGCTCACTGCAAGCTCCGCCTCCCGGGTTTACGCCATTCTCCTGCCTCAGCCTCCTGAGTAGCTGGGACTACAGGCGCCCGCCACCTCGCCCAGCTAATTTCTCTATTTTTAGTAGAGACGGGGTTTCACTGTATTAGCCAGGATGGTCTCAATCTCCTGACCTTGTGATCCGCCCGCCTCAGCCTCCCAAAAGTGCTGGGATTATAGGCATGAGCCACCGCGCCCTGCCTACTTCCCCTATTTTAAAAGGGAAAGACATCAGGCTTTGCTTGGGGAATTTTTTTCAAATAAATATGACAATACACAAACCGTGGGCTATATATCAAGTTCCTCTGAATATTACATGCCAAGTAAGAAGTTTGAGTTAGAACTCCATGTCCCAGGTGACAGAATTCATTTTTCAAATGAAATGTTTATTGAATAGGGCAAGAGAAAGCAAGCTCATGTCCTGTTTATGCTAATCAGCATTTGATAAGTAGTAGAGTGCAATTTTCTCTTTAATAACCTAGCACCCATCATGTTCAATTAGTAATGCACTGGTGACAGTCCATGCAGGGCTGGAAGAAGAGGAGCAGCCGAGCCTTGTTCGGGGATCTACAACCATGCTCTATGACACCACCCACCACCATGCAAATGACTTCAGACTTAAAAGGGGCACCACTCAGAGGCCCGTAATTCATTTCCAGTTCCTTCTGTAGATACAGGGACCACACTGCATGCATCATGAAATTTCTTTAGAAATGAAGTCCTTTGGGAATAAAGTTCTAACTCTACTATTTATATTTGAGCAGCTTTATGATAATAACTGCAAATCACTGAAATAGATAGTACTTTTCAAATGATACTTTAAGCATTGTATGTTTGCTAATAGTAAAATTAGAAATCAAGTGAATTAAAGGGATGGATTCTCTTATTTTTAATTCTCATGTTTTAGAACTTTAGAATTGTCCTTGGTGCAGGCCTTGTCCTTGGTGCAGGCCGGGCATGGTGGCCCATGCCTGTAATCCCAGCACTTTGGGAGGCTGATGCGGGCAGATCTCTTGAGGTCAGAAGTTCAAGACCAGCCTAGCCAACATGATGGAACACTCAGCTCTACTAAAACTACAAAAATTAGCCGGGCGTGGTGGTGGGCGCCTGTAATCCCAGCTACTCGGGAGGCTGAGGCAGGAGAATCGCTTGAACCTGGGAGGTGGAGGTTGCAGTGAGCCAAGACTGTGTCACTGTACTCCAGCCTGGACGACAGAGTGAGACTGTCTCCAGAAAAGAAAAAAACAAAAACAAACAAAAAAACACACACACAAAGAATTGTCCCTGGTGCAAATATGCTGAATCTCTTAGAGTAGGTGCCGTCTGCATGTACCATGAGTGGCACTTAATCCCGAAATACTGTGTCACTCTCCTAGTGGTTTTCTCTAACACTGGCCCTGAAAAGCAGACATACATTTTTATTCCAGCTGTTAATAAAATGTTTAGCACATTTCTTTTAGAGATGCAAAGTTCCCCTATACCAGTTCTGCAAGACAGAATATAAAGAAATTTCAACCAGGAGCAGTGGCTCACGCTGTAATCCTAGTACTTTGGGAGGCAAAGGCAGACAGATCACTTGAGGCCAGGAGTTCAAGACCCGCCTGGCCAACATAGTGAAACCTCGTCTCTACTAAAAATACAAAAATTAGCTGAGTGTGATGGCGCATGCCTGTAGTCCCAGCTATTTGGGAGGCTGAGGCAGGAGAATGGCTTGAACCTGGGACATGAGGTTGCAATGCGCCAAGATCGCGCCACTGCACTTCAGCCTGGGCAATAGAGTGAGACTCTGTCTCAAAGAAAAAGAAAAAAAAAAAAAGAAAGAAATGCCTAACATTTAGGTTCACCCGCTGGATGAGGCTAAATTTTTGAGACTAACAGTCATCTATCCTTGAGAATGTTTGTTTCCAGATAAAAGTCCACAATGACTACTTTATTTAATTTTTACAATATGCCTTTCCTTGTTGGTCTTAGCATATATTTTTTAAAACTTTATGAAACGTTTCCACTCTGTAGTAAAATTAAAATCCTCTATTTTAATTTTAACATCAGATGCAAACAGTTGAGTTAATGATACTCTTCAGTTAACATCACATCATCATCACCGACAGGGTCTCACTCTGTCATCCAGGCTGCAGTGTAGTGGTGTGACCTTGGCTCGCTGCAGCCTCGACCTTCTGGGCTCAAGTGATCCTTCCACCTCAGCCTCCCAAGTAGCTGGGGTGCCACCACATCTGGCTAATTTTTAAATTTTTTGTAGAAACGGGGTTTCATCATGTTGCTCAGACTGGTCTCAAACTCCTGAGCTCAAGGAATCCACTCTCCCTTGGCCTACCAAAGTATTGGGATTACAGGCGTTAGCCACCACACCCAGCCTGTACTGTGGATCTTATTCCACTTGAAATTTTTCCTCCATACTATAAGATCTGCAAATGTTGCTGTATATACTTATAGCTCATTGCATTTGATCACTACATAATATTATATGCATCTATCTTATTTGTGTTTACCTTGTTTCAGTTCTCCACTATTATGAAAATGCTGCCATAAGCATCATTGTAGATGATCATTTTTTTATTTTATTTTATTATTATTATACTTTAAGTTCTAGGGTACATGTGCATAACGTGTAGGTTTGTTACATATGTATACTTGTGCCATGTTGCTGTGCTGCACCCATCAACTC
>NW_012103798.1:3140843-3179680 GCF_000951045.1 Mandrillus leucophaeus
GAGTGCAGTGGTGCAATCTCTGCTCACTGCAACCTCTGCCTCCTGGGTTCAAGTGATTCTCCTGTCTCCACCTCCTGAGTAGCTGGGATTACAGGTGCCCGCCACCATGCCCGGCTAAATTTTGTATTTTTGGTAGAGATGGGGTTTCACCACATTGGCCAGGCTGGTCTTGAACTCCTGACCTCAAATGATCCACCCGCCTTGGCCTCCCAAAGTGCTAGGATTACAGGCATGAGCCACAGCGCCCGGCTCCTTTTTTCATGTTCATCTGTAGGATTTCTTTGGATAGTCTAGAAATTAATAAACCAAATTAATTGGTTTTACTCAGTACACACACATTTTTCCTATATGTTGCCTAATTGCTATCTGTCTGTGGTGTCCTTTGTTGAATAAAGTTCCCAATTTTAATATTTTTTTCAAGTCCATCAGTTTTCCCACTTATGGTTTATGCCTTTAAATTTGTTAAAAATAACTCTTTCCTCACCTTTAGTTTACCAAGATATTCTGCAACATTTTTCTTATATTAGCTTTTCAGTTTTATCTTTCACAATGAGATCTCCAATTCTCACTGAAGTTCATCCTTTTAGGTATAAATTCAATTTTTCTTTGTATAATGAATCTGTTTTCCGAGACTGTATCATTCTAAATGACCCATTTTTTTTCTTCACTGATTTGTGGTGATGGTTTTCTTATATGCAAAGTGCTTGATATGTAAGAGAAGTTTCATATATTTAGATATAGTTTTATTGCATATTTATTTTACTATTTTAAGACTCTTTATTCTGAACTATTAGTCTATTCTTGTATCGCACAACTACTGTTTTTTATTATTCCCAAGGCTTTACCGCATGTCTGAGCATCTCACGGGGTAAATCATACTCCTCCTCCTTCTTGGCTCCTCTTTTTAAAATGCATCCTGGCTCTTCATGGATCTTTATTCTTCCATATTCAAGTTAGAATTAAAGTGTTCAAGTTTCCAAAAAGTCTTCCTGGAATTTTGATTGGAATTTCAAGAAAGGTATAGATTATGTTATTAGCTTCTCACGACAGCTGGGCTGCAGGGCTATCTTGACAGGAGTCCTACTGCCGCCAGCTAGTGCGGAGCTGGCACTAATATTTTTCTGCCCCAGATAGTTTAGTGGTGGCTTGTGCACAGAGGGCACTGAGGGAAGAAAAAGTGCATGGCAGAGAAGTACTCCCTCCCATGCCTGAAACATGTTTGTGATACCTGACCTGTCTGCTTTCTCTTCGCTCCATTTCCTGGACTGATCTATTCAAGGAGAACCAGGGGTTTTACGTTCTGGAATCATCGGTTCCCCTCTCACTCAGTGGCACCACCAAGGATCGAGGTTTCATGCTGAAAACCAGTATCACGAGTTGTTTACCATCTTCTTGGGAACCAGATATCTTTCACTACAATGTTTCAAATATATTTTCTTCCGCCCTCCAAAAGAAAAATCTTTTTATAGACTTTTAAAGTATTTCCTGTATAGTAACTCTGTGAAATAGATAACTCAGGTGTTATCATCCTGGGCTTCAGAAAACTTACAAGACTCCCCTATAAGTGCACTTATAAGTGCAGTGTCAGAAGGAAGCTAGAAGAAAACTAGAATTCCAAACTTTGACTTCCTGTCCCAGAAGAGAGTATCTGTAATACAGCAGAGAGGCATAGGGCCCAGAGTCAGCGGTCTAGCTCTAATCTGCACATTGGCATCACATCAGTGCTGTGTTCTTGAAAGTTGCGGGGTCCTGGGCCTCAGTTTCCTCATGTCTTGGATGGGCTACGTCATCCCTAAAGCCCTTTCCCCCAAATTTTTAAGATTCTCAATATACAAGGGAGAAACCAAGGCTGCTTTATGAGAATTTCAACCTTCTATTTTTTTCTTGTTCTTTTTCTACTGAAAGTGCCAATGAAAAGTGAAATGGCTGAAAGCCAATAGCCTGGAGGGTTGCTGTAGAGTTATGTAATTAATAAGCTGCAAATATGGCTTCTGGATATAAATTGAGTGGGTTTTATTATAATAGTTGCCTTTTAGCACTGAAGGATGACATCATTCCTGATGTTTGGGTTCTTGCTCCTGAAAATTAAACCCACTCTTAAGGGAAAGGGTACTCACAGTTATCCACGAACTTTAAAAAATGAAACAAAGTCCAGAGGACTGATCTGCTGCCGCTACTGGTGCCAATGCTGAAGAGATGACAGAGATAGGAGTCCCTGTTTGATAGACCAAGAGAAAGAATACTGCCTTATACAAAAGCAATTGGCTCAGGGAAAATAAACCAAACAATAACACGTTTTTTAAAAATGAGGAGGGAGCAATGGTTCAACCTGTAATCCCAGCATTTTGGGAGGGTAAGGTGGGAGGATTACTTGAGGCCAGGAGTTCAAGACCAGCCTGGGCAACATAGTGAGACCTGGTCTCTACAAAATATTAAAAATTGGCCACATGTGGTAGTGCGTGCCTATAGTCCCAGCTGCACAGGAGGATGACGTGGGAGGATCTCTTGAGTCGAGGACTTCAAGGTTACAGTGAGCTATGATTGCACCGCTGCACTCCAGTCTGGGCAAAAGAGTGAGAGCCTGTCTCTAAAACTAAAAATTTGAATGAGGAGGAGTTGAGTAAAAGAAGACAGAATGTAGGGTAAGAAGACACTTCATTAAAAATCCCAAAAGTATGTCCACTAGCAAGATATAGTCAACAATGGGAAACAAGAACCTCATCCTCAGAAAGAATCAAAGAGCTTAAGAAAGGCCTAGAAGAATCAATGAAGGTATCAGGGAAGTTAAAAAATTAAAAAAAAAAAAAAAAGATTCAACGAAGTGTGAAGTTGATGCTTTAGAGGCAATTTATGAATTAAGAAATGACAAAATTTAGTGCTCAATACTATCTATCCTGTACATTAGTAGCTCATGTTTAATTAGGCTAAGAAAAAGATGTTTTCTTTCTTTTCTTTTCTTTTTTTTTTTTTTTTGAGACAGTCTCACTCTGTTGCCCAGGCTGGAGTGCAGTGGTGTGATCTTGGCTCACTGCAACCTCTGCCTCCTGGGTTCAAGCGATTCTCGTGCCTCAGCCTCCCAAGCAGCTGGGACTATATGCATGCACTAATTAATAAGCTGCAGCTAATTTTTTGTATTTTTAGTAGACAAGGAGTTTCACCATGTTGGCCAGGCTGGTCTCGAACTCCTGACCTCAAGTAATCCTCCTGCCTCAGACTTCCAAAGTGCTAGGATTACAGGCATGAGCCACCGTGCCTGGAGTGCAGTGGTGCGATCTCGGCTCACTGCAAGCTCCGCCTCCTGGGTTCATGGCATTCTCCTGCCTCAGCCTCCCGAGTAGCTGGGACTACAGGCGCCCGCCACCATGCCCGGCTAATTTTTTGTATTTTTAGTAGAGACGGGGTTTCACCGTGTTAGCCAGGATGGTCTCGACTCCTGACCTCATGATCCACCCACCTCAGCCTCCCAAAGTGCTGGGATTACAGGCGTGAGCCACCACGCCCAGCCAAGATGTTTTCTTTAGTGATGTTTGAGTCAAGTTAATAGTCAGCATATCCCTACTTATGATGCTTCCTTGTGTTACCTTCCATAGGGTCAACTTTCCAAAGACATAGGAAACTATACCTTATATAATTGTGTATCTACAACAAGTTCAATCCTTTGTCTACATTGGCAGGCTAACTCAATCTCATAAAAGGTAGGTTTGGCTGATTTTGCTTTTTTTGTTTGTTTGTTTTTGTCTTTTTTCCACTTTTTAGGAGTCTAGTATCTTAGTGCTGGTAGTGCTGGTATTTAGTTTTTAAAAATTGCGTGGGTAGTTTAAGAAGAAGACACTGAGAAACAAATTCTTAGCTATGATAGAACCAAAGTTTTATTCATAGAAGACCAAAATTTTATTGAATATAGGCCAATTATAAAGGAGCTTATTCATCTTTGCATGCCAGTGAAGTTCCTAACTCAGAGGCTAACCTGTTGTACACATGAGGAGAACATTTTGGCTACAGCTCTGAAATTAGTAGATGGTTAAGCCTTTAAAGTGGGGTGTTAATTGCAAAACAGGAGTTGGATATCTGAACAGCTCAGACTGTAAACCCTAGGTTTCTATAATTCTACGTTATTTGTGAGTATTATGGGGTAGTTAAATCTTTGAGAGTTTCCCAAGTGAGATCGTACAGTCTTATTTGTTCATGATATAATTGACAAGACTCTACAAGAGCAGAGGATATAGGGAAAAGGCTCTTGGGTTTCGCATTAATCCAGACCCTGCAGCTGGGCCCCGGCCCACACTTATTGCCTCCTTCAGCACCAGGCCCTCCTCACTCCCAGGATGCCAGACACTGGCCTTCTTTCAATTCCATAAAGAAACTTGCCCTCACCCATCTCAGGAACTTTGTCCATGATGCGCTCTTTGCCTGGAGAAAGCTGACTTCTGTTTTCCTTCCTTGGCTTCATTCAGGTAATTTCTATTCCTCCTTAAGATTTCAGCCCCAAAGTCACTTCTTCAAGGAAACTTTCCCTAATCCCCGGAATGATCTAATGCCCTTTTTCTTCTGGCAGCCCTAAAGGTAGGAACTCCAATGTTCTTTATTCCCACTATGGTACGCTCACTCCAAGTGCAATCAATGCGCAGCAAGGTGTAGGTGCTTGAGAGTTCTCAGGTGAACAACATGTAAACAAGGTGCCCGTGACACAATCAGGCTGCTTCAATAAAACATCTTAGATTCTGAAAAATAGGACTAGAAAGGATCTCAAGAAATCTCATTTGACCCTGTCTCCAATCTTTAGAAGTAGGCAATGAATGGGCAGAATAGTATATTTCTAACCAATAAGTTGGTTAGAGCATCTATTACGTAAATGAGTCTGCATGAGAAATTGTAATGAGGCATTCTATCTTTAGGTTGGACATTACAGGGAAACCAGGTAGGTGCATTGTGAGTTACACTGTGTCTGCTTCATTTATCTGTGGGGAGAGACCTAGAGTCTTTTCTCTTTTTTAGACGTAGTCTTGCTCTGTCGCCAGGCTGGAGTGAGTGGCGCGATCTCGGCTCACTGCAACCTCCACCTCCTGGGTTCAAGCAATTCCCCTGCCTCAGCCTCCCAAGTCCCTGGGGCTACAGGCATGCACCACCATGCCTGACTAATTTTTTGTATTTTAGTAGAGACAGGATTTTGCCATGTTGGCCAGGATGGTCTCCATCTCCTGACCTTGTGATCTGCCCACCTTAGCCTCCCAAAGTGCTGGGATTACAGGTGTGAGTCACCGCGCCCGGCCACCTAGCGTCTCTTTATCTGTAGTGAAGCACTGTGTCCTGGACACACTCTGAGTTCCCCCAAGTTCCGGTTTGTGAAGCTGTGATGCCACCGACCTGTGGAACCACAGGCTGCTGCTTCGTTCCTTATTTTGATTAGGGACCTTTGTGGTGGTTGTTTTGTTTGTTTAGCAATCACTGAATCACCACAGAGACAGAGGTAGATAGTTCTTTAAAATGTTCTACTGAAGGGAAAACGTAGAAACCTCTGTAAAGCAAAGTAAGCAAGCAAGCATTTAGAAACATCATTTTTTGCATGCGTGATGTTTTACTAAGATGCCCTAATAATGGAGGGAGTTTCATCTTTAATATTCCAGTTCCAAATGGGTGTCATGAAAGGCCTGTGTATGTCAGCTCTGAAAACTCTCTAACCTTGAAAGGCCTATTTTCTCCTCTTGCCAACTCGTCTATGGAGCTTATCAGGAAGAGAGGATTGCTATTGCTGTCTAGTGCCCATAATTAATCCCGGAGACAGTGAGGATTTAGGACCACTGATTGTGGCTGACTTCAAATTAAAAAGTCACTGTTAGCGTGTGAAACAGATACCATATGTTATAAACAAACCCTTTGAATGATGTAGAACATCAAGATAATTCATATGTAAACACAGGTTACACTCAGGGTAGGGGATTTTACATATGCCCGTTCATACTTTTCAAAGATGCTACGGACACACAAACATAGATGGCACACTGCTTTTCCTTCATTTGGTCCCCAGAAAATGGGTATGATTTAAGATGTGAATTTAGTGCAAACCTCAAATTATGAGTTATGAAATTTGTCTTTCTCTTTACCATCAGTGTGGTGAGTACAAACAAAGGCAGACACCAGTCTGATTGGTTAGTGTAATCCAATTGCCGAGTTGAGCTTCTTTTCTTGTTCCTGCCATGACTAATTTGTGGTTTCACAAAGTGTTTCTGAATGTCAGACACATCAATTATAAGAGATGGGCAAGATGCATAAGGAGAACCACAGTAAGGGGGAGATGGGCTTTAAAAATGTTTACAAGAAATTAAAGTAGTGAGTGTAAGCAGAAGTTGTCCCATAACCTTTACCAGAGCAATTCTTTTATTTAAGAAAGTGGCTGGATTATTTCCCAAGTGAACAAATTCTCTGTCCACTGCCAATCAGAACCGTTAGTGGCCTCATTTCTTCTTACTAATTGGTCCTCTCCTTTCCTTCAGTCCTCTAGATAACACACAACAATGCCACCTTCACTCTGTAGACACTGGTGCTTTAAGGGAAGGCTGGGTTAGGTGTTCACAAACATATTCTCTAATGGCGTTTATTTTCTATGGCTGGAGTGATTTTTTTTCCCCTACTGAAACTCTATTATATGCCCTTTTGTTGTCATGGCTGAAGCCTGTTGTTTCTGCAAAAACAATAATAGGCCTGAAGATTAGGGTTGCATTTTATGGGCCTAGCAGCCCAGCAGGGCATCATATTTGTATCAATCCTATAAATTCCTGGCATCAGGCCTCTTTACTCCTAGTAATTAATCTTTTTCATAAATGCTGTCATGTTTAGAGCTGTTTTATTAAGTTTCTGCTTTCTAATTTTTTGTGTGTCACTTCTTTGCCTCATCAATATTAAAAATTAAAATAGAAAAATAACAGAGCGGCCAAATAGATGGAACCTACCAGTTACAGCTTTCTTTTCTTACCAGGGGAATCTAGATGCAAAGGTTGTTCTTTTTATCTTCGTAAATACCAGCCCTCATCTCCAAGCTGTGGGTATGGTTTGTTTGGGTTTTCTCCTTCTCCTTGTTGGTGTGGGTGCGCTTCAGGTGTGAGAAGCTGAAGAAGAAAGGAAGACTTGCTTCTTTTAGTCTCTCACTCTCTTGTCAAAATGCCAGGGCTAGAGAGGAAGACCTGTTCTGAAGGAAGTTTGTTCACTGCCCTTGGACTTAGCCTTTCCGAGGCAGCCGACGGAACTGAATACCATCCTTCTGCCTCCTTTGGGATTGCAATTGCATTGGTGTGTGGTGGTGTGACCAGCCTTTTTCTTTGGCCCACTGACCTAATTGCAATAGGAGTGGTAAAATATTTTCATTACCCTCTCCCCAGAATATAGAAATCTTCAAAGGGAACCCAGGAGGGAGGTTAACCTCTTAACCCTAATTTCCCTACCACTACCTCAGCTTGGCTGTACATCACAAAATTAGTCTCCAAACATAGTGGCACCAGGATTGTTGTCGGTTTTGCTTTTAAAAGTCATTTCATATTGTAAACCCGGCGATTATTTCATGCTGTTTAAACTATATTTGTAGTCTTTGATCATGCATAAGTAGACTCAAGTTAACTGCTGATAGAATGATGATATTTTCTCCATGTTTCTTTTTCTTTTTCTTCTTCTCTGTCTTTAAGGACCCTGTACCCAAGAGCTGGCCTCAAGAAATGTCCATTACTACATTACAACATGCCTTTGTTTTTTAATTGGTTCAGGACTACCTATTTGCATGACAAGCAACATAATTCAGTTAGAAAAATCTGTTGTGTGTGTGGTATGCAGAATCTATATTTACTGCATTTTATAAATTACTGATTATTTAAAAATTTGAAAGACTCCAGATTGGCAATGAATGCCAAAGAGAAGGAGAGACTAGTAGTCATTGCTGATTATTGTTATTTGAGCACAGGCTGGTTTCTCCTCTCCTTCCTCCCCTTCCATTTTTCTTCAGGAGTTCCTTTCTATCAGCCACCCCTTTCCACACCTCAATTCCCAGCAGGAAGATACTGTACTGCCACGAGTGGGGGCTGACAATGGGGCAAAATAGGTTTTGAATAGCAGCATCAAATAAATTCAAGTGCCTTTCTAAATATATTTCAAGATTAAGTAATTAAGGAGTGTAAAGCACTTGGAAAAAAATAAAGTGCCATGTAAGTGCTAAGTAACAAAGAGTAATCATAACAGTAATAAAAGGGTGAACTGCTAAATCTTTCTTGCTTCTTTTCCTCTCAGGATTTTCATCATTTCAGATTTGGCTCCTGAATACAACTCTTTTATTTCTAATGAAGAACTGGGACTTAAAATAATAACAATAATAAGTAAGTTGTTTTTTTTTTTTTTTTTAAGATTTGTTTGGGGATATAGAGAGACCATGCTCCACCCTGCCTTTTCCTTCCATTGCTGCCCACCCAGGAAAGATTTGAGCTTCATCCTGATGGGTGGACTACAGAGAGGAGCTGGGACACAGAATTCCCTTGAAAGAAAATGCTGGTCCCTGTTGGTTTCTCAACTTTCTCAACCCAACCATCAGCCTAATGGTGTATGTTTATGATTTACTCGATATTATGATTTGTATCATTTTTCAATAAACTTGAGACCACCTGCTGTGATTGTGACTATTTCCCATTATAGGCAGGGCGTTTCATCCCCCAAACCCTGAGTTTCCATCCCCTGGGTAACTTTTACAACAACCTGACTACCCTTAATGCCTGGGTGTTCTCTTCCTGTGACAGTATTTATAAAAAAATGTATGTGCATATTTCTTTAATAGGACATATATAGTTACTATCAATGTTTATTTTCCATTTTCTCCAACCTTTGGAAGAAGAGTGTATCCCCTTGTGTGCACATCCTCATTGTTGACCACCTGTAGATCTCCAGGCCTCACACGGGTTAGGACAGCAAACCCTCTGGTTTTTGTGTTAGCAGGTACACAGACTATACTCACGATATGGATGAACTAGGAATCTAATTTGAATACCTGGCCCTGGAGGGGGCAGATTTTCAGCCTGTTGTTAGGATATACAAAATAAAGGGCTAGTGATATAGATTCAAAATTGTCATTTGTATTTCACTTTCTTTCAAACAAGGGCCTCTGCCATCTCACAGTAAATGTAGAGTGTCACAGAATTTGTGTTTGCCATACCTCTGTTTGTACTATACCACCACACAATACATATGACCAGCGCTGAAACTTGTTTGAAATCCTTCTGGGAATGGGACAGAGAATTGGGATTTGGCAGAAACTTTGGTCAAATATCAGTAACAATAAAAAACAATTGCTTGTGAAAGTGTTTTTTTTTTTTTTCATTTTTCATTTTTCTTTTTTCTTAAAGAATGATTAAGGAAATCTTTTTAGTTGAGGCATGTAATAATTTGTGTGCATACTCAGCGTAACTTGACCTCAAGGGAAGCTACATATCACATAGAAATCAAAGAGGAAATGTTCAAAGATTCTTCAGTTGCAAAACAGGAGGTGATTTTATTACTACATATGAGAATGTAAAAGTCTCCAATAAATCCTATATCCAAAACACGGTTAGAATTGATAGATAAGATTTCATTGTCAGAAAATTCTTTTTTCTTAAAAGAATACAATACTTTCAAGTTTTTGGAGATGGCCCCAAAGTAGTCTAGAAGTCAGGCTTCAGTCCTTACCTTAAGAACTGGTTGGCTTTTTCTTGATTTGCAGACACATTTACATGGATTCTAAAGTTGCCTTCATGTTCGGGAGTGTGGGAGACGGAGGTGATTTAAAGCAGAAGAGCAGGACCCAGAAAGGGTGACAGGAATTTACAATTAGGTGAGGAAGTTTTGAATCTATAATAAAAGTCTACCAGGCAGGTAACAAGTTCTTTGTTTGAGTCTTACCTCCACTGATGAATTTTTTTTTTTTTTTGCATGTGACTTTGGTCAAACTGCTTATTTCTTTTGGCACTTTGTTACGTTTCACTCACTGTGTTCAAAGAGGTACTGTGAGGATTAACAATATAAAAATTTGTTTTGATATAACGTTCTAATAATTTAAAGTAGTCTTTAAAAAAACTTTCTTAATTAAAAAAATTTAATGTCTTATTTTATGTATTAAAATATAGAATTGATTTATAAAGTAATCATACAGAGTAAATTATTATAAACATTCAGAACTGTGGAGTTATAATTCTTGTTTTGATTTCATGAGGTGCAAATAGAATATTTTACAGAGATGTGACAAGCGGCTCAGAAACCAAAACTCTTTTCTTCTATCTAATATAATTGTTTGCCAACATGGTGGTTTTTATTAAAATCTGAGTTGAAGCAAATATGAAAATCAAACACAAATGCGTTTGAAATGGGTTGGGTCAAGGAAAGAGAGCAAAAATAGTAAAATAAACTTTAAATTTTGAAAAATACGTAACACCTTTGTAAGGTTTCATAGAGAAATGTGATTTGGAAAATCCCTTATTGTGATAAATTACCTAAAACAAATCTTCAGACGAATGAAGGAACACATAATTTGCCACGAAGGACCTAGACATTAAAATAACAGAAGTTATTCTCAAATTAGAGTTATCCGTACAGGAATTCATATTTTTATGAAAGCATATAAAAAGTGTCAGTAGTGAAATCAGCAGATTACAGATTGAAGGAGCACGACAGTTAATGGTTTAGTCCAGGCCCAATACACTTACTTCCTTGTTGGGTTTCTTTCTCCTCCTCTGAATACTCTAAACCCTCAGTCCATTTTAATTAGGCCAATGGAAAGCATCATTAAACTTTGCCATTTTTGTAGGTGGGAACCTGAGCACCTTTATTTGCCTAAGAGTCCTTTTGAATTCTACCTTTGCCCAAGGGCTTTTCCTGGCTAGGACTAACTCCTGGGTGCCTTTTCAAAGCGCTTTACTGGTATCCTGTATGGAAGGCCTAGTGGCAGAGTCTGTGAGGGGTCCCGAACAGATTGTGTAACTGTTGCACAACCAATGTGTACACGTGTGTCACTAATTTAATTTTAATTTTACTGTATGCGTTTGTATAAGATCCTGCAGCTGTCATGTGCTCATCATCTGTCACTGAACTATCTCTAAGCCATGCTGGGCTAAGACAGGATTATAAACGATGAACTGCCATGTGCTCTAAATCTTCTTATTTGCCTAGCCTGGAAGGTATGCCCTGTAAAATTTGATTGGCAGTGTGCTCTATGCTGGCCATTGACTTTTGAAGGCCTTTTCTATTGGTTCTTTGAGCAGCTCTCAGTGGCTGTATTGACCATCACCTGCTGATTCCTGCACTGGCCTGACCTCCAACCTCTGCTTCTCCTCTTTCCTCTCATCTTTTCCCCACTTGTTTGGCTACTTGCTCAGAGGCTGTAAAACAGGCCCTGCCACTCTGGTGGCACGTGCAGTATATAGGGCATATGGCTGGCTGGTTGTATGCAGAAGAGGATAACTGAAGCCAAGCAGACCCAGCACTGTTATTACAGCAGATGGGGGAAGCGTGGCATTCAATATTTAGACAGATGCCACCTCCTTATTCCACCTGTCTGGAAGTTGGACATTGTACAGAGCGAATGTCTGCCTAATGATGAAGGAAACAAAGGACACATTTATGAAGCGCAGCAGAGCAGCATATTTACAGAGCATGCACAATATAATTGTTGATCATAACAATAAACGTAAACTGCTACTGGTCAGAACTGCTGAAACATGCACACAATTACAGCAGGAGAAAGGAATTGCTACTTTTTACCAGCTGCTTGGGCATCTTTAATTTTGATGACTAGGAGCAATAGATAGGACTCAAAGTTTGTGATGAATGCCTGAAAGAATTCAATTTTCTCAAGTGATGGTCCATCCTCCTTTTTTGTTAAAATCCTCAAAACAAGTGTCACTTCCTCTCTGTTTTGCATGTTTCTCGGAAATTCAGTTCTTTATTTTCTTTGTGAATGGTTTCTAACCAGGCAGAAAACAAAGAAATTATCTTTGTAACTGCTACTATTTTGATGTGTTTGCCATCAAAGTGAATATATCTTTTTCCTCGAAATTCAAAATGCTGATGATGCTGAACAATAGAGATTTAAAGATTTAGTTAGAAATAAAAAAGAACGGTGTATATTCTTTGAGAGTGCTAATTTTTTTGATAGATCATTCATTGTGGTCTTTGGTGTGTTTTAATTTATGAATTGTTTTATCCCATCCTCACAGATTAATTTTTTAAATCAATACCAGTCTTTATTTATGTGTAAAGATGCTTTATGTTTTATCAGTAATCAGCAGTAGGAATAGGTATGTACAATTCGTGAACTGCCCATGGATTTCTTGCAAGAGTAGAAGTTGACTAGCTTGCTAAGAAGCAAAATAATCTTTGATTCAATGCACCTAGCATTTATTTATTATAACTATAGGCAGAAGATGGTAGCCTTTATTCACAGGGAAATGTAAACGGAATTCTCCATACAAAAGAAGTTGAAGGCAATAATTTACAAAAAGGAATCAAAGGTTAAAATTTTTCAGAAGCACAATAGATCACCCCTGTTTTAGAATCAGCTTGCATGATTAGACAAACCCCTATTTTAAAAGATGTTCTGATATCTATTATTAGTAGCATTAATGATCTGAAAAATTCATCATTATTATTTTTAGGAACGCCACCAATTAACAACCCTAGTTGAATAAATAACTTGAGAAGCGCTTGAGATGGGGAACTTTTTCTTTTGTCCTGTTTTCATCCAGGTCTAACTTTTGGGAAGCTTTCTTTTTGGTTCATTTTTCTTCAGTGATTATTTCACATTAAAACCCCATCTGACGAAAGGCATATGGAAGGGAAGGGAGGTCATTCCTAATTGAACAACCTAGGACTCGTGAGGTTAATTACAGATATTAACGCTGCTGTTCTTCAGCTTCTTGCCCTCAAGAAGCCTCTAGCTTCCAAATGACCTGGCTCCAACAAAGAGACTCTCTTTAGCCCATTAACTAATTGATAAAAATGTGAGTGTTTAGAATGAGTCTAATTAAATCACCGAGCCTTACAATTACTAGTCCATTTGGTAGCTGTTGGGAGATGGGTAACCTCAGCTGGCATTGTAGGGGAATAAAAGATAAAAATAAAAGGGAGCTTAACCAAGATCATTTTGAAAGCTGTTCATTTGAAGACAAAGTACATATTTGCCTGAAATGTCTACATTTACTACTTCAAATGCATTCCCTTTCGAGGGTAGCACAATCTCTGAAAAAGAAAATAATGTCTTTTTTCTTCTTCTTTAAGAGCAGGCATGCTCCACTTTGTCTAACAAAGTTACATGAGTGGCTGGGGAATTTTTCTGCGTTAGCATTAAGCTAAATTCCTTTAGAGCTGGGAACACTGAAGTTTGTCCATTGAGCCTTTGTTTAAGGGCTGGCAAATGTCTCAAATAGTAGACATTGAAAAACCCAGAGTGGGCTCTCAGGACTTTTTACTTTGTCCCGAGTCTGCTCTAACTCACTGTTTCTGCTGCAGCCCCGATCCATGACGTTTCTTTCTTTCTTTCTTTTGAGACAGTCTCTCCCTGTCGCCCAGGCTGGAGTGCAGTGGTGCGATCTTGGCTCACTGCAAGCTCTGCCTCCCGGGTTCACACCATTCTCCTGCCTCAGCCTCCCTATTAGCTGGAACTACAGGCCCCCACCACCACGCCTGGCTATTTTTTTGTATTTTTTAGTAGAGATGGGATTTCACCGTGTTAGCCAGGATGGTCTCTATCTCCTGACCTCGTGATCCACGCGCATTGGCCTCCCAAAGTGCTGGAATGACAGGCGCATGACGTTTCTTAAAGGCGGGAAGTCTGGAGCTTGTTTGGGCCCTGGGTGGAGGGATGAGAACCACTGACTCAACAGTGGCAGGTCCAGCAAAGCATGCACAATGAGTCAGCCACCAGCCCAGGTGGTGACTTTTGTCCCCAATTAAGAGACATTCGTAGGCTCCTAAGTAGGGGATAACACAAGGATAAAATGATACATCTCACTGAAGTCTTAAAAGCAATGTATTAATCAAAGAGCCAAGGAATTTTAAAAGTGGGAAACTTAATTTGTAAAGATCTATTGAATACTTCTCTCCATTTATTAAAAAAAAAAAGTACTCTGTAGTCAGAAAGCTAATTTATCCTGATTTATAAGCTAATCTGGCTGACATCAGTCTCTCTTGAAATGGGGAATATTTTGGACGGGGGAGAAATTGCATGAGTCCTCTATTTTCTATAGTGTCTTTGTAGTAGGTGGTCATAAAAATAATACTGCAGCTTCTTGAATGAGTATCCCCATACTTAATCAGGTGTCAGTGCCTTCACTATTAGCTCCGAGAGATAGTTATTTGTTACTGTTGGAAGCATTCAGAAGATAAGCAACAGTTATTTTCAAAGTTTTTGTGATATGGAAAGCATGAATATAAATATGAGCATATGTCAGTCCTCCCTAGGCACATATTTATTGCCAGAGACATTAATATTGATAAATAATGGGTCCATCCACTCTACATTAATATAAACCCAAGCAAAAAAGTGTTAAAAGCACATTTCACTTTTTCATCATTTACTCCTAGTCTCCAAGAGGAGGTATTTTCTTTCTGATTATCCTGTCATTCAACTCATGCTAATTAGTGAGTGTAACGGAACTTTAGCAGACAGTTTGGTTGCAGGTGTATTCAGACCAAGGGAGATTTAATTACTTGCTAATTGCCTGGTGTCCAAGGTAACATAATATTATAGTTGCAAATGCTATGGTATTAATCCATCTTAAAGAAGTGCATCGTGGCTCAGCCTCCATATTCAGAGACTCCTGGAGGACGCTGTTGGCATTGCTACAAGTGCATTCAGGATGGGGGATTGTGTCTTCTGTGTTCATGACTGAATACCCAGTGTCTGGCATAGGGCAAGACACATAGTAGACACTCAATAAATATCGATTGCTAAGTGAATGTGAATGAAAGTAAGCCAAATACAAGTACAGTATGAATTACCTGAGCACAGAAAGGAAAGCTATAATTCAGTAGGCTAAGAACAAAAGTGGAGGCAAAACAGAAGCAAAGTAACATTTTATGAGCAAGTTCCGAAGGCCAAATACTATACATTTACCTAAATTGCCTCATTTAATCTTCTTAGAAGGGTAATGTAGTAATTAAGATCATGGACTTTGGATGAGAAATCTCTGGGTCCTAATCAAAATTCTACCTCTTGCTGGCTTCACGTCTTTTGCCACATCATCTGACTCTCAGAAGCCTCAGTTTTCTCATCTCTAAAATAGAGGGTGTGGGAATAATACTAAACTCAAGGAAGAGTTGTAAAAGTTAAATAAAATGTGTACAATGTCTAGCATACAGGTAGGTGGTCAATAAAGCAATTATTACTTTTAATTTTATAATGGTATTTAAAGTAGCATTATAAAAAACATTATATAAACTATTGTGATTACCATTTTATTGAATAGGCACTTGAGACTCAGAGATGTTAAAGATTTTGCCCTGACTGGGTGCAGTGGCTCACACCTGTAATCCCAGCACTTTGGGAGGCTGAGGCTGGCAGATCACCTGAGGTCAGGAGTTGGAGACCAGCCTGGCCAACATGGTGAAACCCCATCTCTACTAAAAATACAAGATTAGCCTGGCATGGTGGCATGTGCCTGTAGTCCCAGCTACTTGGGAGGCTGAGGCAGGAGAGTTGCTGGAACCCAGGAGGCGGAGGTTGCAGTGAGCCAAGATCATGCCACTGCACTCCAGCCTGGGCAACATAGCAAGACTCCATCTCAAAAAAAAAAAAAAAAAAGAGGGATTTGCCTAAGTTCACGGAGCTGGCAAGTGACAAACAGAGCAGGCTGACTTCAAATCCCATGCTTTTTCCATTCTAGCAGACTGCTTAAAGGATATGTTACCTGAATCGATGTGGCTTAATGAAACTTATTCTGCAGCGCTCAAACCAACCCCTAAAAGTAGGCTGGGGAGTTTTGCAAGCTACGCTAAGTTTTACAGCCCATCATATAACACAGCAATAATGAATCTCCAACTATGTCGTGGATTGTGGTTTGCCAGCATTGAAATGCTACTTGCTGTCTCATCCTGATCTTGGAGGTTGACTTGTGGAAACAATGGGTGACAAAACCATCAGAAAGGTGCTACACAGTCAACTGAAATAAGATCAACAGAAAAAAAAAAAAAAAAAAACCCTTAAGAGCACACTGAACTACAAATCAAACTTCACAGCCTTATATTAGATAAGTGGAAGAATGTACCTACTAAGAGGTCAGCTTATCATTCATCTTAAGCAATAGAGTGGCTTCTTTTGGCCAAAAGTTATATGGTATTTTGGATCCAACTTCAGATCAGTGTGTGTCTATTGCACACAGTAAACAAGTGTTTAGTTTTAAATCTGCCTGGTCATACCCAGAACTTTCTGATGCCATCTTTGATTATACAGGACAATGACACTTTTAGCTTTGGGGTGAATATTTGGGAGGGAAGACACTTGGGTTTTTCTGTTCGTCATTTCTGACCCTGGCTTTGCATAGTTTCCTGAACTGAAATTGACCACATTCATCCTTCCTCTCAGAGCTAACTCGGCAAGGAAGTCAATTGTGTGATCTTTGTAATGTGTGTGACTGAGCCTGTCAGTTTCCGTCCCTGTGTGTGGGCCATTTAGATCTGTTCCTTGGCCATGGCTTGTGGGCCCTCCCCTGCCAGACGCCACACTGTTGGCCACAAGCAGAACCCATTAGGTCATGTGAATAACTCAGGGTGACATCGTCCTGCTGGGAAGAACATGATGGACAAACAACCATGGCATTGTCACCTCATCACACCATCATTTGGATGTTGTTCTTTTACCTTCCTCCTCATATTTCTAGTACCCTTGTCTTTTCCTTCCTAACAAAACCTGATGCCAGTCACTAACATTAATGGCCAGTGCTTTCCTTTTTAGGGATCTCTGTCCTTTTTTTTTTTTTTTTTTTTTTTTTTTTTTTGAGATGGATCTCGCTCTGTCACCCAGGCTGGAGTGCTGTGGCAAGATCTTGGCTCACTGCAACCTTCACCTCCCAGGTTTAAGCTATTCTTGTGCCTCAGCCTCCCAAGGAACTGGAATTACAGGCATGCGCCACCACCCCTGGTTAATTTTTTTCTATTTTTAGTAGAGATGGGGTTTCACCATGTTGGCCAGGCTGATCTTGAACTCCTGGCCTCAAGTGATCTGCCCACTGCACTCCAACCTGGGAGACAGAGTTAGACTCCATCTCAAAACATAAAGAAAGAAAGAAAAAATGATGCTGCTTCCTTAGAATTTGGGAGGTGAGCTTCACTTGTGGTGTGTCCCACTTCATGGGCTACGAAGTGAAGCTACTGAACTAACAGCCACTGCTCTCCCTGATGTCAGGGGGGAAGGTGCAGCAGTCGTAAGAAAGTCATGAACTCCCCTGCTCTTTCCTGCCTATCGGGTTTTTAACCTGCAGACTGTGGTGTCCTCACCTTTGTCTATATGCATAAACCACAGACCGAGGCTGCCCGCATTCTCTATCCGAGAGAAATATTTCTCAGCAAGGCCCACTAAAGTATTCTCGGTCCCAACCCGTCGCCACAACTTAACCTTTTGGGGAGGCTTTCTAGATTGAGAACATCATTTAAGTCTATGAATTGTCTCAGAGGACTTGGGGAAAATGTCTCGAAGACATCTCCTGCTTGCAAAGGCAGGTGTTTTAAGATATTGAACCCCTCCTTAGGTTAACTATTGTACATTTCAGGATTTGCACTCCGCTCCCTGGAGAGGAAAATCCACACATGTCCACTCAGTCCTATGCAAGCTCCCTTCTCAGACTCTGGAGTGTTAAGAAGGAACTCAACTTTGGTGGGATTTGGATTTCTCATCACACTTTCTGAATGAAGCTAGAGGCTTTCAATCCTTATCGAATGCAACGAGACAGTGGTCCGTGAGAGAGAAACAAAAAGGCAGCAATTGGATTAGTGCCTGAAAGTCTAACAAATGCCCCAGACTGGAGTAAATCCCCACCAATAAGCACATTCTCTATCACAGCAAAGTTGAGGAACAAAATCTGAAACTAGGAAGAGAAGTAGCAGGCAGTGGGAAGTATATGAAGACAATAATCAGCCTGAACCCATGGCTACCTTGTCTGTAGGCCAAGGTGCAATGCATTGCACATTGATTATGAGAGTAAAGGGATTATAAATCATATCGGGCGCTTTGTATATTATTCAAATCCAACAGATGGGAAATCGGCAGGTCCTAGGAAACAGAAAATTCAACCTTCACTCAAGTGGACTGATAAAATCATCATACACCATTTTAGAATACCCCCCAACCACAAAGCTCAGTGATGAAATCGAACACCTCTCAGCTCTCCTTCAATGGTCATTTCATGCTGCCTTAAGTCTAAGAGATGTTTTACCCCTAAAGTTTAAAGGATATAATTTCAACTTACATAGACTGAAGTCTGTGACACTGTATAGGAGTAAAGACACCTTCTGGGTCTGTACCTAAAGTATGTTTAGCCAAGCAACATCTCGACAGGACAAGTATTTTTCACAGTGGTGTGGCTTAGGAGAGACTTCTCTGTGCTTAAGGGCTGGATTCTCCCAGTATAGATGGATGAGATCAGTCCAGAGAGAACTAGCTGTACGAATGAATGAATAAATGGATGGAAGATGTCTAGGATTAGGTGGAAAATTCTCCAAGAATGGAGTGCCAGTGACTGACCCTTGCTCTTTTATTACTGAGAGACAAGGAAAAGACTGGATGTGACTAGGCGACATCTCAAAGGTGAACATAGCAGATGAGTGGTTGGTTTCTTCAGAGCAGGGCAATGTCTGGGAAAGTGGATGGGAGAGTATAAGGGGTGATAAACAAGCAGTGCATCCCAAGAGCTGGTGGCAGAATCCTAAGTATGCCATTTTATAGACTCAACTAGATAATATGTAGTATGAATCTGAGATGCTCCATCTATAGCACTGTGAGAATGATTCTAGTCTTTTCACTAACCCCAGGGAGTGTTTCTGTGTGGGCCAGTGGTCTACTCAGAGCATTTGCACTACTGAAGTTGCCCATTAACTGGGGAAAAAAAATGAGAAAGGAAATCTACTGATTAGATTATGATTTAATATTCATTGCTTGTTCCCTCTTCTACCAAACCTGCTGACTAGGAGCCAGTAATTACAAAGGTTTCTGGAGACACAGTGCCTTTTGGAGTTTTTTTTTTTTTTTTTTTTAATTAAAGTGAATCAAAACTTTTTTTATTAAAGTGAATTGAAACAATTTTTAGAAATTCTTGAGATGACCAGGAGCATTATAGACATTGCAAAAATCTTAGGCAGGAATCATCACTGCAGAGATGGACCCTCCCCTACTACAATCAGTGCTTCTAAAGACTTCATCCTTTAGTGACATTTCTGCCCAGAGGAAAAAAAAAACCTCACAATGAAGAAAGCACAGGTGAGTGTCACATTTTTCACTAATAACAGAAACTCAGGGACATCTCCCCCATGCATCTTTCTTTCGAAATAGGGCAGCACTGTGGAAAAGCATTTGACTTGGCTGGAAGAAAGTCGGTTCTGGAGTACTTGTTGGTTGGACACACAGGTCACTTTTCACAGCTGTGATCCTTAGGTCCCCAACCATGAGCAGGCAGGTGGCATGCCAAATATATACGCAGACCTCTCTTGTGGATAGGTGTGTCCTGGACATCATCCTCATTGCCACCACCCTCTTCCTCATCATCCACCTCATAAATAGAAGTCACCATTCATTGTGCCAAGCACTGTATTAGGGACTTCACTGAATTATTACTAGTAATAATCTTCACACAAATCTACAAAGTAGCCTTATTTCCATTTTTACCATGAAGAAATTGAGGCTCAGAGAGGTTAAGTGATTTTCTCAACGGTGCACAAGAGCGTAAGCAGCTGATGTTGGATTCGAACCCAGGCCTGCTTGATTCTGCAGTGCCAGGCTGTATTGCCTTAGCAAGGTATTTCCACCTTGCCTGTGGACTGTGGGATTTTCCGAGGTCTACCTGTGTCATGGAAATGTTCAGTCAGGTGGAACTAAGTTTTCTTATGGAAGATATTTTAGAGCATTTTTGTTTCCCTATATTCAGCGGGGCCTCTGCTTTTCTCTCACCCCAAATTGCTTCCTGGGGTAACTTGAGCATTGGGGAGAATGGGAACTAAAATTATATGCTGTGAACCTCTCCCAGGAGAAAACATCATGCTGATTTTATACAGGCCAAAAGCTCAGGTGTATTTTATGCGGATTTTCTCAACTGGTGACTTCAACCTTTTTGCATTTGGCACTTATTAGGGACTCTCCGGGGGCCTCCTGCTCCACGGAACCTCCTCCCTCAAAGATATTGCAGTCTAGTCAGGAGGCAAAACAGACACACAAAGTAAGCAATTAGAGAAAAGGGAAGTGTCAAATTGTGTGGAGCCACTGCTGGAAGTAAAATACTGTCGTTTGGAAGAGGAAATACTTTCCTAGGGTGTGTGTATGGGGGGAGAGGCATTAATGGGCTTATTTGGGGCCATGTGGAACTTAGGGAGATGAGGCTTTTTCCAGGCACAGACATCTGGAAAGAGCTGGTAAAACAGAATCAGAGCCAAGGGCATGGACAGGACTGGAGAAGGAGACTTCCAAGTTCTATACAGAGATGATATTAAGGATACTAGAAAGAGCAAGT
The DNA here is from genome assembly GCF_000951045.1 of Mandrillus leucophaeus. Taxonomy (NCBI): domain Eukaryota; kingdom Metazoa; phylum Chordata; class Mammalia; order Primates; family Cercopithecidae; genus Mandrillus; species Mandrillus leucophaeus. Next base: position 3,161,552 of record NW_012103798.1, read on the forward strand.
TCTGGAGGGCTTAAATTTGGAAAGAAACTGATGGCAGGTTAAGAAACACTCATAGTCAGAGGTCCAGAAGGAGAAGGAGCCAGGGAAGGTCACATTACAGAAGCCACAGGTTTGTTTGATGTAGAGTGCAGTCTACAATGTCACCAGCTACAGAGAAGGTGGGCAAGATGAGCATGGAGAACCAGAGTTCTCTAGTGTGGGGGCCTGGCTGGGATTCAGGCATTGCAACTTCCTCATAAGAAAGAGGACTGACTCCCTGGGAAGACTTGTAACTATAACAGCCTGAGTTTCCCCACCTTAACAAGGTAGACACATCCTACTTGGAAACCAGAGGAGTCTAAACTGATGAATTTCTATAGTTTCCAAGATGTAAGCTATGAAACAAAATGAAGGAGTTGGCCTATAAGACAGTCTATACTGTATGTGTGAATATGCTATGTGTTCTCATTTGGCAAGAATCTGAAATACTTACAAGTAATGCTGGGGGATGCAGGAATGCCCAGAGGGGAGCTGAGAAGTGAGTGCCACACTTCTGAGGTTGGTTTTCCTCAGGGGGCAAGCGCAGGGCCATCTGGCAAAGTCAGGAAACTGTTCAGAGAAATAATTATGTCTTCTGCAAAGTACTCATTGATAACATCTAAAATTGTTTTGTAAGAAGTGAAATAGTGAATGTATTAGAAATAATTAAAAACTTATAAACCAAAATCTTGTTTGAGAAATTTTTTAAAATTATTATTCACAGGCAGGTGCGGTGGCTCACACCTGTAATCCCGGCACTTTGGGAGGCTGAGGGAGGCAGATTGCCTGAGGTCAGCAGTTCAAGACAGTCTGGCCAACATGGTGAAACCCTGTTTCTACTAAAAATACAAAAATTAGCCAGGAATACTGGTGCGTGCCTGTGATCCCAGCTACTCAGGAGGCTGAGGAAGGAGAATCACTTGAACCCAGGAGGCAGAGGTTGCAGTGAGCTGAGATCACGCCATCGTACTCCAGCCTGGGTGACAGAGTCAGGCTCTGTCTCAGAAAAAAAAAAAAAAAAAAAAATTATTATTCACTTTGAAAAAGACAATCTGAAAAATAAAAGGGCATTAGTATACACTGCAGGGAAATAATTTGCCAAAAGCTAATGTATTAGGGCCTTAAAATGTTTTATTCAAATTAATTATTTCTTCTCTACCCTTTAGGACAGTAGGAATGAGGACAGCACATGCATGGCCATGTGGGCCAGATGTGGCCCAGAGAGGTCTGTGAGTCTTTCAAAGTAACACAGCCACAGTGGGTTGAAGACCCAACCCATCTCTGTCCTCTTGCAGCCCTGGTATACACACCACCTTAATTACAATCCTGACAAACCTACCTCATCCCGTGCCTGATCCTTTAACAAATATTTGCTTATATAATGAATAAAAGCCACAAATTGAAACGGCCCAACCGTGGAAATAAATACAAAACAGCTGTCAGGGCTGCTGGTATAAATTCCAAAGGTGGTCCTTCTTCAGGGTACATCCTCAAAGCCTCGGGGAAGGGGCGTTTTGGAAGTGTAAATGTGAAACATTCACATGTTAGCATATTTTCCTCTCTGCCAGAGAACAAGAAGAGCCAACTTGTAGATTTAACTAATTAAAACCCTGTCAGTATCAGCAAAGATATGAAATAGGGTCCTGGCTAATTAAGAGCTGGGCTTGTGCCCTGACAGAGTGTACATTGAAAACAGCCCCTGCCATTTCAAGTGGGTTTTGCCTTGACCAAGAGCATGCAGTAGGCCCCATGCCGTTCCTCTGCAGATTCCACAACTAACAATAACTTGAAACGCATACCTGATGAATTTCTGCCATTAATAACAGCAAATCTGCTGGCTAACTTGATTAACATCATCGTTCCCTCTATTTCTTTTCTTGAGACAGTCTCGCTTTGTTGCCCAGGCGGGAGTGCAGTGGCGCGATTTCAGCTCACTGCAACCTCCACCTCCTGGGTTCAAGTGAATCTCCTGCCTCAACCTCCTGAGTAGCTGGATTACAGGTGCCCACCACCACGCCCGGCTAATTTTTGTGTTTTTAGTAGAGACGGGGTTCCACCATGTTGGCCAAGCTGGTCTCGAACTCCTGACCTCAGGTGATCTGCTGGCCTTGGCCTCCCAAAGTGCTGAGATTACAGGCGTGAGCCACTGGGCCCAGCCTAATTTCTTTATTTGAGAATTATAACTAACTACTTGTTCCTTTCACCTTCAAAATTGTTTATGAAGAATTTTGCGAAGAGTCCTTATGTTCAAATACAGAGATCAGTAAGCATTGATTAATGGCCACCTGTAGGAAATACAAAAGAACAAGATATGAATTTTACCCTTTAGGAATGTATATGTTTTTTTGGGAAGATGAAATGTATACACACAAAATAATTAGTAGATAATGGTCAGCACAATTTGATCAAGAGCTATTTTATTTTGTTGTTTTGGCTATAACTTCAAAAGGAATTCAGAAAATGGTAGGAGTAGCTAACTTTTATCAAGGTTTTATCATTTGTAAAGTTGAGTTCTTTACGTGGAACGTCTCAGTTAACTTTCAGAGCAACCTGATGAAGCAGACGCTGTTTTAGCAAGGGCAAAAATGGAATCTTTAAGAGGTTAAGGGACTGGCCGGCAAACAGCAGAACCTGAGTTTCAATATACGTGTCTTGGATTTCAGGACCCTGGGCACTGGGTTCTCATTCAGGGATGCAGGATTCAATTATCCCCACATTTGCCCTCTTCACTTCTCAGCTGTTTGATTTCTGGATTAGGGTCAGGAATATTTTCCTCCATGTGTGATTTGTTCCTGGCAGAAAGCAGTGGCAGGTTGAGAGTAGCCTAAAGAAGCCTCAGAATACAGAGGTATGATCTTGCCACCTCTCTTTTTAAAGTATCCTACAATATTAGGCATCATATGATGTTTATCAGTGACTGTGTCCAGACAGCTTTTAGAGGTGAGTGGATTTCTGCACCCCGATGAATCCGCTTCATTACCAGTGCTGAGAAGTACAGGATGAATTGGAAGCAAAGGGAGAAAGAGAACACAGCAACCTAATCGGTCACTGCCATGAATCTATACTCAGGGGACAGATAGCACAACCAGAGGTAATAGCTTACACACATATTCTTGAGCTGCGCAATAGATGGAAAAGGGTCCCAGATGGATTGGGCAGGGGCTTAGTTCCGGGATTATGATGAGACAGTGGGTAATTATTGAGTGGCAGGGCCTCAGCCCTGATTAGTATCTGCAAGCTTGTTCCCCTCCTTCAGAGGAGAGCATTGATAAAGATAAACCATGCTGCTTCATGTCCTTCATGCAGCACGGAACAACACATTTCAATCTAACAGGATCAGGTCCCCACTTTGATCACAATCTGTTACCTAGATGTCTTTGCAAATTAATCAGTCCTGCTTGTTTAGCTCCAGTCAGTTTGCACTGCTAAATTAATAAATGTACCAGGAGCAACAGAACACATAATTAAATTCTACAGTTTAATCTCCACATAATAATTTTGACCCAGTCTGGGTCCTCCATTCTAGCCAGTAGAATGTAGAACAACCACAACCTTTCCTGGGTAGTTTATACTCACAAGCCACCATACAGGTGAGCTCCATGGCTCTGAAAATCAGAGAAATACTGATATAAAATGCAATAAACAAACAAAAAATCACGTGCTCAACTTCAAGGTAGAGAAGGCAGATAAACTAAGCATTTGGTATCCTGAGCTATCTTTAAAACAGAAAGTACTCTTTTGGCAGAAGAACAAAAAAAAAAAAAACTTTTTTGTTTCAAAAACAAAGGATATAGGCCGGGCATGGTGGCTCATGGCTGTAATCCCAGTACTTTGGGAGGCCAAGGCAGGTGGATCACGAGGTCAGGAGATCGAGACCAGTCTGGTCAACATGGTGAAACCCAATCTCTACTAAAAAAAATAAAAATAAATTAGCTGGGCGTGGCAGCATGCACCTGTAGCCCTAGTCACTTAGGAGGCTGAGGCAGAGGAATTGCTTGAACCTGGGAGGCAGAGGTTGCAGTGAGTCGAGATGGCGCCACTCCAGCCTGGATGACAGTGCGAGACTCTGTCCCCCGCCACCACCCAAAAAAAAAACAAAAAACGGATATGTGCTTGTCAAATTTAATGCCCTAGGAGAGTAAAAAAGCAACCTAACAGGCTGGGAGCTCCTTTATAGAGAACTTTGGGCCTAAGTGTGGGCTGTTTTGTAACGGTCTGATGTAATGTGTTGGCTGTGCTTGAAGGCCCTCGAACTGATAACTTCGCTGGGCATGCCTTCACACTGAGCCAGATATTCAGCTCGTGCAACATCCTGGACCTGAGTTTCCCTGTGGGTCTTAAAAGATTCTTGTAGGTTTTTCACTGGATACCTATTAGGAATGGTGAAGGCCAGGCATGGTGGCTCACACCTGTAATCCCAACACTTTGGGAGGCTGAGGCCGGTGGATCACCTGAGGTCAGGAGTTCAAGACCAGCCTGGCCAACATGGTGAAACCCCATCTCTACTAAAAATAAAAAAAAAATTAGCCGGGCATTGTGGTGGGCACCTGTAATCCCAGCGACTTGGGTGACTGACGCAGGAGAATGGCTTAAACCTGGGGGGCAGAGGTTGCAGTGAGCCGAGATTGCACCATTGCACTCCAGCCTGGGCAACAACAGTGAAACTCTGTCTCAGAAAAAAAAAAAAAAAAAAAAACCGGAAGGGTGAAAATTATTTTTATTTTGTGAAGACTCGTTTATTTTTCAAAGCTGGTTATTTTAGTGTTCTTGGAAAATGTATAGAGAAAGTTATTCGATATTCAGCCAAGGTGAATTGTTGCATTTGATTTGAGTGGAGTTTTGCTGTCTTCATTTAAAGTTTACCAGAATTATAACTAACTACTTGTCCCTTTCACCTTGTTGGCGACACGTTTTCTTTCTGTAGAGGTAATGGAGCCAGGACAAGGTGACATTGTATTGAGTTGGGAGCTGGCAGATGTAAGCTCATGACTGGACTCTGCTACCACCCTCTGATGACCGGGACAGGCCTTTTAACCTCTGTGGGTCTCAGTTTTCTGATCTGAAAAATAAGGGGGTTGGACTCGCTAATCTCCAAGAGACTAAAATTCTGTGTGTCTGTGATTCCACTCACACGGAGTCAAGTGGGAATTAAGGCAATTATGGGAATAATGCAAACCAAAGGGACACTTTGCAAACCAAAAGGAACTCTCTCCATGATTGGGGTATTTCAGGCAAAACTGGCCATTGAGTTTAGTTTTTAAACTGAATTTATAGATAATTACCTCAGTTCTGCCACTTAATTGTGTGTCTGTCAGCATAGGCTTGATGCTTTTACCAGATAACCAATGATTAAAGTATTTGGTTAAATATTCAGCAGTGTGCAATTCCCACTCAGCTCTACCAATAAGGAGGTGGTGGGGGACAGAGATGTGTATTTGTTGGGGAGCCCAGGGGTAGGGGAGCGATTGTGCATAATTTGAGGGTTTTTAATATTTGGGTCATCAATGTTTAACCTAAAATAAATTGATTTCCTTTAAAAAATAAGTTGGGCTTGTCACAAAAGAACTCCAACATAAATTAAACATGAGAAATGCAGCTGCGCAGTAAGATGTTAAAATACAGATGATATCGGAAAAAAAATGAGGAAGTCTTAAAGGAAAGATTTTTAACCTGAAATTAATTCACGTATTATTTACTTAAATACTGTGGCATGCAATTGTGTAAATACACCATCTATTTTTATAATAATGACTTTATTTTGGCACTCTAAGTTATAGATTAGAAAAATCTGGTAGAGGGAGGAAGGGCCAGTTTATTCAACTTTTTTCATCTGAAAAGATTGAAGGATTAAAAATATTTACTTCATTTTTATAATAAAATAGCTTATTTCTACTTATACAAAATAGTTTATATTGGGATTCCCCTTTAAGCCTTTTCTAAAAAGCACCATCAGTATCAGTTAATATGTGGAATTCCCTGAGGAAAATCTATTAAAGCATCCGTATGTCACCCATGTGAATAACAAATGAATTAATTATGACGGGTGCAATTACAAGGAATAGTTAATGAAGCCGTAATGACCAGACTCTGGTGGTTAATTTTCAAAGCACAGTGAGAGGGAAATGTGGCAAAGGGTCCCCAAAGAAAACAATGAGCTTTGTGTACTCACCTTGGAGGCAGGGTCGTTGAGTGTGTCATGGAATGGGGCTGGTGAAGGACCCTTGCTATCTGAATGGAGCTTTTCCTGCAGTCTATCACCAGCTTGCTGTGGGTTCAGATGGCCTAGCAGCAGCAGCTCAGCCAAACCAGCAACACCAAGTCCCCAATTCCAGTTGACCAGGGCTCCCAGAGACATCAGTTTCTTACTTTAAGAACAGGGCGAAAGGGAAAGAAACCAAACTTTCAGTGAAGATATGGTTTTTACTTAAGCAAGATAAATTAAGAATAGGTGAGCAAAATGAAGTAAAGAAGAGTAAGAAAGTGAGAGAGCACCAAAAAGGAGGGTGGTGCACAAACCACGGGCTGTGCTTGGCCCCCTACTTCCTCAGTTTGGATCCATTTCCTCATCTGAAAAGTAAGGGGGCAGACTAGCTCATCTACAAGAGACTAAAATTCTGTGTATCTATGATTCATTTATATTTTATAGTTCTGAAAAGCAGTTTTAACTTAGAAAAGCAGTAGTGTTAATTTTCTAGTGGCCGGGTTGAAAAGGGAAAGGCAATTGGTTATGTTATTGAGGGAGGAAAACAAAGCAAAAACTTAGGAGAAATCCTAGTACTCCTGGTACTGAGGCCAGAGAGTATGAAAATAACACAGTGGTAACATTATACCTGGTGTCCTGATATTTGCCTAGAAATGTACCTTCTTTTAAAAAATACAAATATACAAACACACAGACATATCAGCCTATTGAAGATCTATTTGTAAGTTTGGGGATACAAAACCATATCGCTATATTAGCCAACAAGAAGCCTATTTGTCAGTTTTCCAAAATATTAGGTTAGGGAACTTGAGTTCTTACCACAGTGAGGAAACTTGTGGCAAGACCCACTGGGTGCTCATGCCAAGCCTCTCTTCCTGGGGTCACGTTCTTCCTGATGGGAGGAAGGACTAAAGGATGGTCAAGGAGTAAGGGAAGGTTATGATGGTGGGTCTGGCAGGCAGAAGCCCAGAGGATCAGGTTGTAATGGCACCACCCCCTTTCACCTCCATGAATGCGTTTATTCACCTCTGTGGATGGGAATTAGCTAATATCTGTCAAAATAACAACTGGCAGGATCCAAAATACACAGAGAACTAAGTACTTACTACCCGGGATATTTCAATAGTGGTTTATCTTTACAATCTACAGTCACCTTTTTTTTTCAAGTTTTAAATTCATGTCAAGGTCTATCCTAGCTGTCCATCTCTGATTGGCTCCCCATTTTTGAATGTCAAGAGGTCTTCCAATAGGAAGCTTGCTTCTAAGACATTTGCTGATCGCTGACTCAAGGGAGAAGGCTCTTAAACATTCTATCTTATGCAAATATGGATGACCTGCTATATGCCAAGCACTTGACTAGGTGCCACAAATGTAATGATGAACCCACTAAATAGTTATCCTCATGAAACCTGTGATATAATGGAGAAACCATCTGTTTATAAGTAAACAGATACTTACAAATGAGGATAGTATGCTCTACCTAAGGGTGGCAAGGGGCGAGGGCATCCCAAGGGAAGGTCACCTAGTCTTGGTGGTGTTAAGTAGGATGTTGAGAGAAAGCTTCCTGCAGAAAGTTGACCTTTAAGTCAAGATCTAAAGGATGAGGAAAAGGCAAAGGCAGGGGGCACACATGGAAAGTGGGAGTGTTGCTAGGTATGGAACAGCAAGGGCAAAATCTCGGAGTTTATACCGTAATGACAGCTAATATGTATTGAGCACTTACTATTTGCACAGCACTCCTCTAAGTACACACACACACACACACACACACACACACATTCCTCTCTATGAAGCATGCATATACTGTCAGAATCCCCATTTTTATCAATGTTTTTATAAACATAGAAACACTTCTATGAGCCATAGAAAGCCATAGAAAGTTTAAGAAACTTGCCCTCGGTCCTTGAGCTAGTAACGGGAAGATCTGGGATTCAAGTCCAGGTGTTCAATTCCAGAGCCACTATATTTAATGACACAAGCTAATGACTTTTGGGATCCAGAACTACCATGTTAACAATTTCCATTCCAGAGCCGCCATGTTAATGCCTGGCTTTTCATGATGCTCGGGGGGAATTGATGTGGTTCAGTATAGTTGGAGTGTGGCAGGGGAGCGACAGATGATACTGCAGAGCTTAACAGAGGACTGATTGTGAAGGCTGTTTTATAAGCAGTGCCCCTTTCCCTTATGAACACCTGAAAGTTAGCATGAGAGCAAAAGATGGGGAAGGAGAGTGATAAGTGGCTTTGGATATCCTTTGAAAGAGCTGAATTTATTGTGGTTTTTCACCTAAATCCCTGTTTTCAGTTTTTCTGGCCTAAATATAGAAAAGAGTAATTGATATACGTTAAGTAAAATAGAGCTGATTGGACTCGAGTAAAATGCAGTATGGTAATATAATAATGACAACCATAAAAATAGCAGCAGTAGTAATGAGTTTGCATCTATGGCGAAGGCCTTGTAGACTTTTTTTCACTCCAGGCTTCTCAAGAACATTCTGTCTTCCGCCTGGGACCCTAGCAGATTGGGCATCAGTTGCCTCTCAAAAGTTGTTGGCTGCCAAGACCATATATAGGAACAACCCTGTCTTCATTGCTTCAGGGGCAACCTGCTGTCCCACACAGCCAGACAAAGACTCTGCCCACTCCCTAACACCCTCCCCCACCAAAACTCTGAGACTCTCCATCAGATCATCTGGTCTCATTTCAAAAAATCGATGAGGGTATTTTTACATCATGTCTTAGAAAATAGCATGAAAACAAAGAGAACCTAATAAAAGACGTAACAAGAAATATAATGGGTGGATTTGAATACAGTGTGAAAGAATAAATATACTCAGTTAGCTTTTGTACTTCTCTAAGAACAAAAGAATGATGCTTTAAAGAAAGAAGTCAAAATCCAAGTTCTTTAACTGTCTTAGGACCCCATTTACCTTGTATAATATGAGGCTAGGCTGGGCACAGTGGCTCAAACCTATAATCCCCACACTTTGGGAGGCGGTGGGAGGATTGCTTGAGTTCAAAAGTAAAAGAACACCCTGGACAATACAGTGAGACCCTGTCTCTACACAAAATAAGAAAATTAGCTGGGCATGGTGGCATGTACCTACTTGGGAAGCTGAGGTGGGAGGATCACTGGAGCCCAGGAAATCGAGGCTGCAGTCAGCTGTGATCATGGTAGCACCACTGCACTCTAGCCTGTGTGACAGAGCAAGGTTCTGTCTTAAAAAGGAAAAAAATAATAATAATTAAAAAATAAAAAAATGTGGCTAATGTCTTTGCACAAGGGTTCGGACCTAAATGAGGCCTGTATCTCTAAGAGCTATGAGCTAGTCAGCTTTTATTTAGTGCTCACCATTTGTAGGTCACTAATGCTGCCAGAAAAGAGCAGGTTAAAAAAAAGGCAGCTTTACTATCACTTATAATTAAGTTAAGGAGGTAGACCAAGGAGCTAAAATGACAAAGATGATAGCTGCCATTCACCAGCCACCACACCAGGCATTCTGCGTGAATGATCTCACTTCATCCCTACAACTCTTCTGTGTATCAGGACCATCCCATTTTATAGGTGAGGGACAGTAGTTTAGAGAAATTATGTAATTCGCTTGATGTCACGTAGCTAGTAAATATGGCTTTGGGATCTGAAGTTAGCCTGTCTCTCTAAGCCTCATATGTTTAGGTTAGCCACAGAAATTGTGCTCAATATAAACACGTATTGTGGGGCTACCTAATAAAATATAAATGAAAGGTCAAAAAATTCAGAAGATGAAAAGAGTGACTCATGAAAGAGTTTTAAAGAAGAGAGCAATATGACAGCCCAGTGTGGTGGCTCATGCCTGTAATTCCAGCACTTTGGAAGGCTGAGGCAGACAGATCACTTGAGGTCAGGAGTTCAAGACCATCCTGGCTAGCATGGTAAGACCCCATCTCTACTAAAAATACAAAAATTAGTCAGATGTGGTGGGGCACACCTGTAATCCCAGCTACTCAGGAGGCTGAGGCATGAGAATTGCTTGAACCCAGGAGGTGGAGGTTGCAGTGAGCCGAGATTGCACCAACTGCAATCCAGCCTTCCTGGGTGACAGAGCGAGACTCTGTCACAAAAAAAAAAAAAAAAAAAAAAAGACAGATGCTAAAGTAAACTTAATAACTTAATTTCTGCTTTAAATATACACTTTTTTGGGGGGATTTGGTTATCATTATTAGATCAAATATTACGATCTGGTTTTAGAGATGTACATCTGATTCCAGGCACCTTAAATTCATCTCTTTGTTAATCTTATTTTTATTTTTCTTACAGAATTAAGAAATTAGGCAGAATGTTGTTTTTATTGGAGAGGCACCATTTAACCAATTTTCCTGTGTTAATTCTGTACCTGAAACCACTTCAGAAGTGCAACATGGTATTTCTTTGCATTAAAATCATGAAAAATGGGAATACAGTGCTTCACAACAAGCAGATCAAGCAAATATCGGTGCCTAGAGTGAAAGCATCTAGAATGCACAAATCACCATTTAAGACATTTATTTACATTCTTACTTGCTTATTTTGCATAAGCTAATTGCCCAGGATGCAAAACTTAAAAGATAACGAAAGGGTATAGAAAGAAGGCTCCCTTCTATACTTGTTCCCAGACTACCAGTTCCCTTTACCAAAGGCAAACAATGTCAACTGTTGCTGGGTTATCATTGCAGAGACATTTTATGTAAGTTCAAACTTAGTTGCATGTGTTTCTGCACTCTATCACCCTACACCATTTTAGACACATAGTAGCATATTGCACGCATTGTTTGCCCTTTGTTTTCTTAACTTAGAAATATAACTGGCAGATCACGCCACGTTTTTTTTTACGACTGTACTAATAAGGCATTGTAAACAGTTTCCGATTGATATGGAGAAGCTATTTCCTACACAAACTAGTATGTCTGTAAGAAAAATTTCTAGAAGTGGAATTGCTGGGTCAAAGATCCACAAATTGCTTTCCAAAGAGGCTGCCCTAACTTAAATGCCCCAGCAACGTACCTATATCCACAGTCTCACCAACACAGTGCAAGATGTTTTAAAATCTGTGCTCATCTAACAGGTGAAAACAGGTATCACAATATAGGTTTAATTTGCATTTCTCTTCCTACGAATGATGTTGAGACAGAGAAGACCATTTACAGTGATTTTACTGTTCTGGGTGTCTCTGGTGGTGCAAAGCACGTAGGCATCACTACTGCATGCTGTTTGAAGGGTTACTGAGGGAATGCCACAGGCACACTACTTACATGTTGTAAGTGGTCAGGCCTTGAAAAAGAGAAAAAAGTCAAAAGCAAAATTCATTGTAGACTGAAGAAAATACACAAATTAACAGCCAAGAAAGACATCTGCAAAGGGTGAGGCCTCAAGTTGTCAAAATTATGTTTCCTTGCCTCGCTACTTAGATTTTTCTAGATGGAGGAAAACCCTTCAAAGAGTAGAGATTCCATCGGGAGAGGCTTGAGAATTAGCTGCCAGGCTGCCACCTTAGACAAATCTTTCACAAATTCTTGCTTGGAGGATCCTGGGAAAAGACCTCACTTTTCTTCAAAAGGGTCTCAGGATCACTTTAAAGTCGGCAGTAAATCCCAATTGCTCCTAATTAGGCCTTCTGTTTTGTTAATTGCTCTGGGAACTCCCTGGGAGAGGGTAGAAAGCCCTGGACCTGCAGTGGTTTGGCTTCAAGTGTGTACGATGGCCCGTGGAGAGGAGCCGGACCCACGTAGCTGCTCTGACGGTCAGGCTCCAGAGCTGCCCTGGGACTCCTGGAGAAGCAGAGGTAGGCAGCCAGCTGGGCCTGGAAACAGTTCATTTAAGAGCAGTGTTCCCTGCTTCCTCCTTCCTAAGGAAGAAATCTGCAAAAAGTTGCCTTTTAAACGCAGCCCTGTAAAATATCCTTTTACAATGCCCTCCTTAGCTTATTGGGCTTTAGCACAGGCCAAGGAAAAGTTACAGTGTATCCCAGTCCTTTAAAAATGTCTAAATATGAGCTTTACCGCTTCCTGTTTTTGTTTTGTTTTGTTGCTGTTGTTTTGAGACGGAGTTTCGCTCTTGTTGCCCAGGCTGGAGTGCAATGGTGTGATCTTAGCTCACTACAATCTCCTCCTCCCGGGTTCAAGCGATTCTCCTGCCTCATCCTCCCAAGTAGCTGGGATTACAGGCATGTACCACCATGCCCAGCTAATTTTGTATTTTTTAGTAGAGATGGGATTTCTCCATGTTGGTCAGGCTGGTCTCAAACTCCCGACCTCAGGTGATCTGCCTGCCTCGGCCTCCCAAAATGCTGGGCTTACAGGCGTGAGCCACCGCGCCCGGCTACCACTTTCATTGTAATCCCTACTGCCATCTTATTTCTAACAAAGCCACTGTTCTATAATTGTTGAAGTAAAATCAAATAGCAATTTGGAGGATAGTTTAGAATTTCTAAGCCATTTTCATCTATGTTAATAGACATTAGCATATTTGCTTATACCCTTGGTAGGCAGAGCTGGTATTCCCGTTAGCCCCATTTCGTCCAGGAGACACTGGAGATTTGGTTCAAAACCCACATAAACACATAGAGCCAGAGTTAAACCTCAAACCCATTTTATTGTGTTTGTTCCTTAATATTCTTCTTAGGTCATAAATCTCACTCATTTAAAACACAAATTAACAATATTTATTGAACACCTACTATGTATTAGTACCATTTAAAATATTCAGGATACAGCATTGAACAAAGTATACAAGTTCCTGCTATCCCAGAGCTGACATTCTAATGGGAAATTAAATAATAAACAAGGCCGGGTGCGGTGGCTCACACCTATAATCCCAGCACATTGGGAAGCTGAGGCAGGTGGATCACCTGAGGTCAGGAGTTTGAGACCAGCCTGGCCAACATGGTGAAACCCCATCTCTACTAAAAATACAACAACAACAACAAAAAATCAGCTGGGCGTGGTGGCGGATGCCTGTAATCCCAGCTACTCAGGAGGCTGAGGCAGGAGAATCGCTTGAACCCAGGAGGCAGAGGTTGTAGTGAGACGAGATCACGCCACTGCACTCCAGCCTGGGCAACAAGAGCGAAACTCCATCTCAAAAGTAACAATAATAATAATAATAAAAAGTATGTATGTTAGTTGGTGATTTATCATGCAATTTTAATCATCCAAACCCCTTCCCCTTTGGGTGTGAAAGAGGAAATTATTAATAATTACGCTAGGCCAACGGTGTCAAGCAGGACTGTCCTGAGCAAAAGTGGACATCTGGTCACCCTAGGTATGAAGAAAAATTAAGCTAATAAGGTCACAGAGATTATGGTGGCACAGAAACTAGAGCCAGGAGACCTGAATTCTTGATCTGAATTGTTTTTGGAATTCCTGTATTGCCTTTGGCTAGTCACCTCAATGTCTGTGAGCCAGGCTGCTTCAACCGTGAAGTAGTTATCAGCACGTGTATCACTTGGGGAAATTCGAGTTGTAGCTGCAAAGTGCATTGTCTCTATAGAGGAATGATGCACCGTCTAGAAGCCTAGGTTCTCCTTCCGTCTCTTCCAGAAAGCAGCTGTGTGTTGTTAGGGAGGTTATCCCTGTGACTGAGTTTCATTCTTTCCATCCTTTACTCTTGTATTCAGCATTTACTGAGCAATTACTGTATGTTCTCACCAAGAATACATTCCCTCATTTGTGTAGAATGAGAAAAATCACATTTCTACCTGTCTTGTCCAGTTACTGGGGGTGTAAATCACAGCTCTTAATAGTATTCCTTGCATTTTACAAGATGAGTTCATAGAGGCCTGGGGTTACACAGCCGGTGAACAAGGTGAACTTGGCCAGCTATTCCACGCAGCTTGCGAAGTGAGGCGCAGTTGGAAGAATGCTTTCTCGAGTACAGGGCATCTCATAAATGAAGTTACGTGTATTACTCCCTTCTCCCAGAATTTAGCATTGCTTTTCTCTTTCCAAGTTGGAATAGACTGCCATAGCCATCAATTCTTAAATGTAAAAATCTCTAACAATTAGGGAAGATGTTTTGCTCTTTCCTGGTTATTTCTATCAGCTGCCTCTTTTTTCTTTTTTTTTAAACATGAAAGCCACGTGAGTTCTATCTTCGGGTTTATCTACCCTCAAATTCCAAAGGCTCCTGGATCACCACGAAGTGAACGCAAAAGCAAAAAGGCATTTTCACAGCAGGAAAGGGCCACACGCAAATATGGACGTGGAGCAGGAAGGTGCCTCCTTGGGTGTATGTATGCATAGACGGCTCTCCAGGCTGAGGGCAAGCTTGCTGACCAAGCCTCCCCCCAGGTCTTGTTTACCCAACAGGTCCTTTTTCTCAGTTATTGGGAGGTGATAATGTGTTCCACATATGAAATTCATATCATTTGTGTTTGGCCTCCTTTGCCATTCTAAGAGTTACGAGGGGCACCATTTTAAAATTAATTTGCTGGGTGTTCTGTCTATCTGTTAGGAACAGGAGGAAGCAAGCCCAGACCGAGTATTTATCAGACACATGCCGCCCATCTGCCAGAGCTAGGTCGAGGAGGATTTGCTGTTAATCCTTCAGACCCATCTGTAGGGGGTTCAAAATGCTGACCAGGAAGCTAGACAAGATGAGGTTTATTTAATTAGAAAAACGGCTCTGGAGGTTACTAGAAATCACTCTGAAGAAGGAAGAGCTTTTGACCGCATCACTCCTGAGGGGATGAGAGTGGGCTGAAAGTGGGGAGAGCCCAGAGATTGTTTTGTGTTGGGCTTGAGGTGGTTTGTTTTGATTTTAAAGGGCTGTGGCCTGGTTAGGGGAGAACGCATCCTCCTTGGTTATGCATGAGCCAGAACCAGCCACAGCTTGGACAGTTCCACTGGAAGTTTGTGTGTGAGTTGTGATCCTGAGAGACGGAAGACTGCATTTGATTTGCAAGTTTGGATACAGACTGAAAATGACTAAGGAGCTTGAAGAGGCCAGAACAGAACAAGGTGGGCAGGTGAATTCCTGGCACTCGTGCTAACCTGCCAGAAGCTGAGAGCAACTTGGGGCAAGCACTGTTACCGACACTTTAGTCCTCAAAATTCACTAGAAGATTCTTGTAACTGGGGTTTATTGCCATTTGAGATCCATTTTTGAGGAAAGGAAAATGATAAAATTGCATTTAAATTTTTCCCAATGGAAAAAAACAACATCCGTTCAAAACAAAATCTCCAGCAATGGCACAGTTCCTTTTAAGTATGAAAATATTATTAGCATAATTGGTTTCTGCAGGGCTGCCATTTTGGACAACTGGGCAGGGGAAATTGTGTGCCTTCCCCCAGCTCTGATTGTTATTTCATGGCAATATAAAGCATGATGATTTTCGTTGAAGTGCATCAAGATAAATGGTCTCCTCTCTGCCTAGGGCTTTCTGAAATGGTGTCCCTGTTGCTACACAGATTCCTGGACACTGGTCACCCAGGGATCACATTTTCAAGGCTTTTTTTTTTTTTTTAAGGTTATTGTCCAGGGACCAAAAGCTCACCTGGGAGTAAAGTCCAATAAAAGCAGAAAAAACAAAACATTTATTCTAGGAATTGCCAACCATTCAGAGAAGCATGAAGTTCTTGCCTGAGCGCCATATACCCTCTGCTTCTCGCTTACGTGGGCGGACACGTGGTTTGGTGTAGCAGAGTCTCCCTGTAGCATCAATCTTTCCAATTCACCTTCTACCTTAGAATTTCCCAGGAATCCCTTCTCCTTCCACTTTGGGAACTCTGACTGATAAAGGATGCCTGAATCCTAACATCAGGGAGCAAATTCCCCTAAGCTCTTGAAACTCAACAATGTAAAGATGCCCAGAGCATGACTGAGAGGAAAAGAGAGTCAAGTAGTTCATACTGGAGGGGGAGTTTCCGAGGGCACATTTCTGTTGTAGACAGAGCTGTTGGATGCAGCTGCACCAAGGGTATGTCAGCATTTTGATAGGGTGGAGGAGCCCATCATGTAGTGGTCAGTGACCATAAGCGGTCAATGAAGTTTTAGGGGGTCATGTAGAACACATGACCACTTAATTGCCTATGTTTCCCATTTCCCACCACCTAAAGGATTACACTAGAATGTAAAAGCAAACAAACAAAAGTAGCAAAAACCCAAAGGCTCTTCTGGTTGTTGAAAATAAAATTTATGCCGGGCACGGTGGCTCATGCCTGTAATCCCAGCACTTTGGGAGCCCGAGGCAGGCGGATCAGCTGAGGTCAGGAGTTCGAGACCAGCCTGGCCAACATGGCAAAAGCCCGTCTCTACTAAAAATACAAAAACAATTAGCCGGGTGAGGTGGCGGGCGCCTGTAGTCCCAGCTACTCAGGAGGCTGAGACAGGAGAATCACTTGAACCCAGGAGGCAGAAGCTGCAGTGAGCTGAGATAAGGTCACTGCATAGCAGCCTGGGTGACAGAGCAAGACTCCGACTCATAAAAAAAAAGCAAAAAAAAAAAAACAACAACAAAAAAAGAATTAATTAATTAAATAAAATGAAATTTAATGCTGTAAAAGAGAATTTTTTTTCAGTTGCAGGTTTTCTGCTTTCCCTATTGAAATATACTTCATTTCCCTTCAGAGCTATAGGAAGGAATAGTATATTGGTGAACAACAAAAAAATTATTTTATTCCTAATTGTAGATGACTTGTTTTATGTTACAAACAAAAGTCCAAAATGCCTTTAAGTGTCTGGTTATAGGACATGTGATATTTAGCATCAGATAAACATTGGAAGCATATTTGGAAACATTATGGTTTAAAATTAATTTTTTAGATTAAGCCTCAATCTTCTTTTATTAAAGTTGAACAAAGGAATACTTGGGTGTATGAAATACTTAGTGTGGGCAGTTCCTTTCAGTAGTAGAAACTGTATAAGATGGATTGTACTTTTTTCACTCAGAATTTTTCACTGTGTTCTTGGAATAGATTTCTACTGAATTCTGGGGTAATTCTATGTGCTCCTGTTTTCCGGGGTTGTTTTTAAATTTTCTAAGATTTTAACTGGGTTGAAGATATCTCCAGTAAGCAAGGGAATATCAACGGAAACACTTCTTTTGGTGCTGACTTTAGATGCTTTTTTAAAAAAATAAAAATAAAAGATAAGGTCTCACTTTCTCACCCAGGCTGAAGTGCAGTGGTGTGATCACAGCTCATTGCAGCCTCAAACTTCTGGGTTCAAGCAATCCTCCAACCTCAGCCTTCCCAGTAGCTGGGACTACAAGCGTACCCCACCAAACTCTGCTAATTTGTTAAATTTTTGATAGAGACAGAGTCCCACTATATTGCCCAGGTTGGTCTTGAACTCCTGGGCTCAACCAGTCTTCCTGCTTCTACCTCCCAAAGAGCTGGGATTACAGGCGTGAGCCACAGCACCTGGCCAGATGCTCTTTTTAAAATGCTAGATTAATTATCAGTCTTGCAAATTCACAAAAATCATCTTATCACCTGAGAATGCTGTCCCTGAGGTGACCTCTCTTCTTATTTCCATATCTGCAGGGCTTCACACTGAGTTCTCTTTACTTTATGAAAGCCTGGGGCTCGGCCAGGCATGGTGGCTCACGCTTGTAATCCCAGCACTTTGGGAGGCTGAGGTGGGCAGAATGCTTGAGCTCAGGAGTTCAAAAAAAAAAAAGTAGCCGGGCGTGGTATGAGCCTACGGTCCCATCCACTCAGGGTGGTGCAAGCCTGTTGTCCTAGCTACTCTGGAGGCTGAGGTGGGAGAATCCCTTGAGCCGAGGAAGTCGAGGCTACAGTGAGCTGTGTTCGCAGCACTGTGCTCCAGCCTGGGTGTCACAGTGAGACCCCATCTCAAAAAAAAAAAAAAAAAAAAAAGGAAAGAAGGCAAGCCTGGGGCTTACAATACATTCTCATCCTGCTGCTGAAAATGGGGCTTTCAACCTAGAACT
>NW_012103798.1:3183875-3186168 GCF_000951045.1 Mandrillus leucophaeus
GAGGGTGTTGGTGAAGAATGGGAAGGTCAGAGTCAGAGGATGACCAGGACCGTGCTGTGAGATGAGGTTGCAGTGGTGGGCACAACCATGCAGGGCCTTGTTGAACACATAAGAGTTTGTGTGTAAGGGAAATTAATGAAGGATTTTTTTTTTTTTTTGAGATGGAGTCTTGCTCTGTCACCAAGCTCGAGTGCAGTGGCATGATCTCGGCTCACTGCAACCTCCACCTTCCAGGTTCAAGCGATTCTCCTGCCTCAGCCTCCCAAGTAGCTGGACTACAGGCACGTGCCACCACGCCTAGCTAATTTTTGTATTTTTAGTAGAGAGGGGGTTTCACCATGTTGGCCAGGATGGTCTCAATCTCCTGACCTTGTGATCCGCCTGCCTCGGCCTCCCAAAGTGCTGGGATTACAGGCATGAGCCACCACACCTGGCCAAACTATGGAAGGATTTTAAGCCAGAGTAGATGATGGTAGCTTGGACTGGGACTGTGATGTTGAAGGAGAGATGTGAGTGAATTTGATAGGTATTTAGGATACAAAATGCAATGGGATTCAGTGATTGTTTTATGAGGAGTTACAAAGAGCCATTATTTATGGAAAACTTTTATGTTCTTGGCACTAGCCAAAGTGCTTTACACGTAGTGATTCATTTACTGCATACAATAACTCAATGTGGAGGTAAACTTATTATCTCCAACTCATAAATGAGAAGACAGAGGCGTAGGCCAATGGCAGAACCGCCAGGTGGACCCAGGGAGTTGGGGTTCAAGCCCTTACTCTTGATCACTCTGGTCTAGTGCACTCCATTGTTCCTTGGCTATTTGCTAGCTCCATGGATGAATGGTGTTGTCATTCACCAAGATGGAAACAGTAGTAGACAGCGGTGGGCAGAAGGACTGGAGGGTGAAATTTGGATGTGTTGAAACTGAGTTCACATTCGTTGTGAAACACAAATTCATCTACCAGTTATCTAGACCTCCTTCATCTCCTCAGGGCTTTGCTCAGATGTTACCTTCTCAACAAGGTTTACCTTTGTTCAAAACTGTACCCTGCCCCATCCCTTTATCTCCTGTGCCCCCAAACTCCTCTTGTTCTTGTTTTTCTCCCGGCAACATTTATCACCTTTCAACATTACATGTTTCACTTGTTGTTAAGTGTATTGTCATTGTCTGCCCTTTGAGAATGTGAGTTCCTCCAGGGCAGGCATCTTTGTTTTGTTCACTGCTGTATCTCCAGGACCTAGAACAGTGCCTGGCACATGATAGATGCTAACAAACGTTTGTTGAATGAGGGAAAACAATTATTTTTTAGCAAGACTGTTTATAGACCCCCAAATTTGTTCAAAAGATTGAAATTAATGCCTACATTTCCAATTTTTTTTGCAATAACCAGCTAGAATAACTTCATGACTACCTTTTACTGATTCATGTGTCATCTTAGAGGCTACTATTGAATTAGTGATTAGATTCATTTCCCCCCTTTGCTTTTGGGTTAAAAATTTTGTTTTTCTTTTACAAAGTAGAAATGGGGTCTTATTTTTGTTGCCCAGGCTGGTCTTGAACTCCTGGAACCAAGGGATCCTCCAGCCTCGACTTCCCAAAGTGCTGGGATTATAGGCATGCACCACGGTACCCAGACTGCTTTTTGGGTTTATAAGGAATGGCTACTGTTTCATGATAGGTGTTACTTGTTGAGTTTGTTAAAATAAAAAAATTATGCTTATGTTTTCTCTTTCATTCCCTATTTTCTTTTCTTTACCCACATTATACTGATGTGCTAACATCTTTAACATATTCTGCTAGATAAGTAAAGCATAGCTGGGTCAGTAGGATGTTTTCCTACTGCCCTCACATTTGGTAACTAAAACCAATGGCTTGTAGTTTAACTACTACCCTCAAATATTGTCACTGTAGGTACTTACTGGAGATTTCTACCATGAATCTATAGTAGGAGCCAGAGAATTTTAGAGGAATAGCTAAAGAACATGTCCATTATCCATTCTGCTAGATCCTTCACATTCTCTCACTTTATTAAGTATATCAGGAGAGAGCAAAATATCTAGTACTACATTATCTCAGTTGCTGCTGCCCTCCCCTCCAAGCTGTAATTTAGCTATAGGCATCATGACCTCACAGTACATAAGGGTGGGTAGAAGAGTCCTCTTTGAGTATCCAAGCCATGATAGAAAGCATTATCCTGTTACTCAATATACTATATTCAAGGACTCACATCATAAATTTCTCCTGGAAATTAGTTTTAAGGGAAGAATTTCTCCATAGTCATGTGTGTAT
>NW_012103798.1:3188723-3193543 GCF_000951045.1 Mandrillus leucophaeus
CCAGGTACTGGCTGTGTGCCCTTGGGTAAGTTAACTTTCCTAAACCTCATCTGAAAAGCAAAGATAATAACAGTGCTTCACTTGTAGGTTTCTTGCGAGGATTAAATATAATCATCCATATAAAGTAGTTTACTGCCCAGAATATTGTACATAACCAGTACTTGGTTAAAAAGTAATTAATTCCACAAATTGTTATTAAGGCCATACTGGTGCCAGGCACTGTGCTGGTTGAGATTAATGCTGACTGAACAACAGAGTACTTTGTTCTAGAGTTCATAACCTTCTCAGTAAAAACCTGTTATCCTTAGCCGGACATGCGAGAGTCCATTAACAGCATTTAATTAGCACTTCTTTGCCTCTGTCTTGCCCATTCCTTCTACCAGTAAGAATAATATAGCAACAATCAATAAAAATAGCAGCAAACACATATGCAGTATTAGTACATGCACTTTACAAGTACAGACTGGTTTAACCCTCACCATATCCCTTGGAGGTAAGTACTATTATTCTCTTCTTTTTTTTTTTTTTTTTTTGAGACTAAGTTTCACTCTTGTTGCCCAGGCTGGAGTGCAATGGCGCCATCTCGGCTCACCACAACCTCTGCCTCCCAGGTTCAAGTGATTCTCCTTCCTCAGCCTCCCAAGTAGTTGGAATTACAGGTATGTGCCCCCGGGTAATTCTACATTTTTAGAGGAGATGGGGTTTCTCCATGTTGGTTAAGCTGGTCTTGAACCCTCGACCTCAGGTGATCCACGCCCTCACCCTCTCAAAGTGCTGGGATTACAGCTGTGAGCCACCGTGCCCAGCCTGGATGAGGAGATTGAGACACAT
Organism: Mandrillus leucophaeus; assembly: GCF_000951045.1. Taxonomy (NCBI): domain Eukaryota; kingdom Metazoa; phylum Chordata; class Mammalia; order Primates; family Cercopithecidae; genus Mandrillus; species Mandrillus leucophaeus. The sequence continues at coordinate 3,189,555 of NW_012103798.1, forward strand.
GGAGGGAAAGCAATTTGTCCAAGATCACACAGGTTTCACTAGCATTGTGACTCCAGAGATGGTGTTCTAGACTGAATCATACTAAATAAAAATAATACTAAATTTGAATACTGAATAAAAACATGCCCCTTCCCTTCTTTGAGCCCTACCTCCTTTAAAACCTGTCTCAAAACTCTTCTCCTTCATAGGAGCCACACCTGACATTATTTGAACATGATTTTGCAACTTCTGACCCCTTAATTATTTTTGTATGGCCCTGATTTGTCCTGCCAATATGCTGTTTGTAAATATTCAACTGTTTCTCCCTAGCTAGGTTCAAATTTCTCAAAAGAAGATTGTATCTTTTGCTTAACTGGAGCCCTTCATGGTGGTTTTTTGAGGATTGTGCTCCTTGGAGACAATTCACATATCTTTGGTGGCAGGTGCTTTGGGCCTCTATCATTCATTCAGGGAGTGTTTATAGAGCATCCATACCAGGGGGCAGGCTGTTCCCAGCCCTGGGAATGCATCAGTGGGTAAAGGCAAGCATGGTGTTCAGGAAGTTGACCAGCTGTGGGGAAGAGCAACATGTAAACAGCCTCTGGACAGTGCTACAAAGGAGGGCACACTGAATGAGGACAATCCATAATACTTGAGATTTAATTTAGTTGAGGAGGTCAGGGAAGGCTTCCAGGAGGAAGGGATGTTTTCGCTGAGACCTGAGGGTTGAGCAGCACTCACCTAGGTGAAGGAGGGTGGGAGCAACAAGAGCAAAGGTCTGTGATAGGAGGGAGAAGTGTGTGTGGGTGGGGGGAGGGTGTTGGTGAAGAATGGGAAGGTCAGAGTCAGAGGATGACCAGGACCGTGCTGTGAGATGAGGTTGCAGTGGTGGGCACAACCATGCAGGGCCTTGTTGAACACATAAGAGTTTGTGTGTAAGGGAAATTAATGAAGGATTTTTTTTTTTTTTTGAGATGGAGTCTTGCTCTGTCACCAAGCTCGAGTGCAGTGGCATGATCTCGGCTCACTGCAACCTCCACCTTCCAGGTTCAAGCGATTCTCCTGCCTCAGCCTCCCAAGTAGCTGGACTACAGGCACGTGCCACCACGCCTAGCTAATTTTTGTATTTTTAGTAGAGAGGGGGTTTCACCATGTTGGCCAGGATGGTCTCAATCTCCTGACCTTGTGATCCGCCTGCCTCGGCCTCCCAAAGTGCTGGGATTACAGGCATGAGCCACCACACCTGGCCAAACTATGGAAGGATTTTAAGCCAGAGTAGATGATGGTAGCTTGGACTGGGACTGTGATGTTGAAGGAGAGATGTGAGTGAATTTGATAGGTATTTAGGATACAAAATGCAATGGGATTCAGTGATTGTTTTATGAGGAGTTACAAAGAGCCATTATTTATGGAAAACTTTTATGTTCTTGGCACTAGCCAAAGTGCTTTACACGTAGTGATTCATTTACTGCATACAATAACTCAATGTGGAGGTAAACTTATTATCTCCAACTCATAAATGAGAAGACAGAGGCGTAGGCCAATGGCAGAACCGCCAGGTGGACCCAGGGAGTTGGGGTTCAAGCCCTTACTCTTGATCACTCTGGTCTAGTGCACTCCATTGTTCCTTGGCTATTTGCTAGCTCCATGGATGAATGGTGTTGTCATTCACCAAGATGGAAACAGTAGTAGACAGCGGTGGGCAGAAGGACTGGAGGGTGAAATTTGGATGTGTTGAAACTGAGTTCACATTCGTTGTGAAACACAAATTCATCTACCAGTTATCTAGACCTCCTTCATCTCCTCAGGGCTTTGCTCAGATGTTACCTTCTCAACAAGGTTTACCTTTGTTCAAAACTGTACCCTGCCCCATCCCTTTATCTCCTGTGCCCCCAAACTCCTCTTGTTCTTGTTTTTCTCCCGGCAACATTTATCACCTTTCAACATTACATGTTTCACTTGTTGTTAAGTGTATTGTCATTGTCTGCCCTTTGAGAATGTGAGTTCCTCCAGGGCAGGCATCTTTGTTTTGTTCACTGCTGTATCTCCAGGACCTAGAACAGTGCCTGGCACATGATAGATGCTAACAAACGTTTGTTGAATGAGGGAAAACAATTATTTTTTAGCAAGACTGTTTATAGACCCCCGAATTTGTTCAAAAGATTGAAATTAATGCCTACATTTCCAATTTTTTTTGCAATAACCAGCTAGAATAACTTCATGACTACCTTTTACTGATTCATGTGTCATCTTAGAGGCTACTATTGAATTAGTGATTAGATTCATTTCCCCCCTTTGCTTTTGGGTTAAAAATTTTGTTTTTCTTTTACAAAGTAGAAATGGGGTCTTATTTTTGTTGCCCAGGCTGGTCTTGAACTCCTGGAACCAAGGGATCCTCCAGCCTCGACTTCCCAAAGTGCTGGGATTATAGGCATGCACCACGGTACCCAGACTGCTTTTTGGGTTTATAAGGAATGGCTACTGTTTCATGATAGGTGTTACTTGTTGAGTTTGTTAAAATAAAAAAATTATGCTTATGTTTTCTCTTTCATTCCCTATTTTCTTTTCTTTACCCACATTATACTGATGTGCTAACATCTTTAACATATTCTGCTAGATAAGTAAAGCATAGCTGGGTCAGTAGGATGTTTTCCTACTGCCCTCACATTTGGTAACTAAAACCAATGGCTTGTAGTTTAACTACTACCCTCAAATATTGTCACTGTAGGTACTTACTGGAGATTTCTACCATGAATCTATAGTAGGAGCCAGAGAATTTTAGAGGAATAGCTAAAGAACATGTCCATTATCCATTCTGCTAGATCCTTCACATTCTCTCACTTTATTAAGTATATCAGGAGAGAGCAAAATATCTAGTACTACATTATCTCAGTTGCTGCTGCCCTCCCCTCCAAGCTGTAATTTAGCTATAGGCATCATGACCTCACAGTACAACAGCTGTCTCTTATACACATCTAGATGTGTATAAGAGACAGGCCTGGGTGTCACAGTGAGACCCCATCTCAAAAAAAAAAAAAAAAAAAAAAAGAAAAAAAAGAAAGCCTGGGGCTTACAATACATTCTCATCCTGCTGCTGAAAATGGGGCTTTCAACCTAGAACTACCAGCTTTCTTTCGTCCCCCGGGAACTCCATAGCCTTGTCTCACTGCAGGGGAGTCTGGCTGTCAGCGAATATGCATTGGCAGGAGGGCTCCCCTTGGCTTATATCCCTCAGATATTAACATCAACTAGCAAGCTTGGTGGGTGCCCTGAGTTTGCCGGTTTGGATTTAGACCAGGAGGGCTCATAACCTGGGCCCGTGGTGGCTTCAGGAGGCCTGGGCTCCTCTGGAGATGTTAACACTTGTTCACGTGTGTTTCCAAAGAACAGGCTCATAGTTCTTGTTAGATTCCGACAGCAATTCCCCCAAATTAAAACAACAAATTTTAGAGCAAGAGGTGGTACCCGGCACCAGTCTCCTTATGCAAAGGAGGACTTGAGAAACCTCGGTGTGGTCTTGCCCAGGAGACCTTGTTTTATCTCACTTCCAGGTCCTTATCGCCCAGTGCCTGTATTCCATATTTGCTTCTAAATAAGTTCTTTGTCTCCACTATCTTGCCCCTTAAGAACCTTTTTTTTTTTTTTTTAAATCTCAGGTAATACCTTTGCATTTCCTGCCCATGGTTATTTCTGACTCTTGCTGTTGACAGTACTGAAACCCTTTCTTAACTGATTGATCATTCATTCATTTGTTCATTTGTTCTGGAGTACCAGTTAAGAGCTCTGGAATCAGGTTATTTGTGTTCATATTTAGATCTACCAGGTACTGGCTGTGTGCCCTTGGGTAAGTTAACTTTCCTAAACCTCATCTGAAAAGCAAAGATAATAACAGTGCTTCACTTGTAGGTTTCTTGTGAGGATTAAATATAATCATCCATATAAAGTAGTTTACTGCCCAGAATATTGTACATAACCAGTACTTGGTTAAAAAGTAATTAATTCCACAAATT
>NW_012103798.1:3198128-3213847 GCF_000951045.1 Mandrillus leucophaeus
GCATCTGTGTGTGTGTATGTGTGTGTGCATGCATCTGTGTGTGTGTGTGTAAGGACACCATGCAACCCAACATACTTTCCTCCTTGCCTTAGTTACCTAGAGATCTAAAGCCAAAATCAATCCTCAGCAACACTAATTAACTCCTCTTAGAGAGTTCCTGGAAGACCAGCTTCCTCTGCTTCCCCAGATGGTTTCTGTCCTGTTTCTACCTTTAATGTTCCACTTGATATTATTTTTCACATTGTAAATCACCTGAAATCCTTTTTGGAACATGTGAGATATAGTCTGAGTAGCCAAATGTGATCAGTTCTTCTTGTCTGGTTGCACAACGTTTTGGATGGGAATCTCAGAATCTCTGAAAGTCATAATAACAGTAATAGTGGACATTTACTTCCTGGTACTGGAAAGTAAAGTGTTAAACTCTTTATAGATGTCATCTTCTTCAATTCCCCACAATAGCCCTCATTTTCTACACATAATTTTCTGCTCATAGCTAATAAGTGGTAAAATCAGGATTTCAACCACAAATTGCGAGATTCCAAAGGCTGTGTACTTTAGAATGGAATAATGGAGTGGAGAAGCCCCTCATTTTCCTGGCTGTACTGTCTCTGGAAGGAGGAAAGCCCCAGACTGTGGGCCCAGCCCTTCAGAGCATCCTCCCTTGCCCCCGGTGGTTCTGCCTCACTGGGCTGAGGTCCGGCTAATGGGTAAGGTGACCTGGGCTCTGAGGCAGGGGCTGAACATGGCAGCCTCCACTGGACCCCTGCTCTCAGGCTCCCTCCACACCCCTGTGAAAGGAAATTAAAAATAACCCTCCCTCCTTCAGGTTAAGGGTAAAAATTACCCCATAGGCTGAGGACAGCGTGGGAATTCTCCCTCTTCTCACTCTAGACTTTGCTGGATTCTAGGGAAGATGGCAGCTGCTACAACCACGGTTCTTGGTGGGTAGGGATAGGGTTTCACTTTGAGATTCTCTGTCCCCCATATCTAAAAGCTTTCCTTGTCATTTATGAATGACAAAAAGCAGACTTCCAGTAGAGTCCCACAACCATCCCACCTTCCTACTTGGTTGGAACCTTCCCTCTGCTGGGCTTTAAATCCCCAGCTCCAGCCCTTCCCTAGCCCCTTTAGTTTTCTGTTGTTTTTGCCATTTCCCTGAATAGTGTGGTATCATGCCAAGCCTTCCGTCCCATTCTTTAGCTATTAAGTTGTTGGCTATATTACACAGTGGATTTTGATTCGGATCAGTTAGAGCTAATAGCAATTTTCAGTAAAATATTAACCAAACACACACAAAAGTCGCTCGTGTGGCTCCATCCTCTCCTTCAATAGGATTAATCAAGTTAGCTATTTACTCTATCCACCACTCCAGTGTTTTCCCACCTTCCACTCCAAACAAGAAAATGACACTAAATTCATTTAATACAAATTTATATTATTGTCTGAGGCATTTTAAACAATGCTTAATTTAATTTTCTTGTTTGGAGTGTGGTATTGGCGAACAGGACCACAGTGTAATGTAAAAATAGGATTCACACATCCACCAGGCACCCAGTTATATTCTCCAGTGACTCACAAGTGCTCTGTTTACCTTCAATTGCAATTCAAATGTGCCAAATCATCTCCATCCTGCAGTACAAGGAAAGTCAGCCTCTGAAAGCAGTTCATTCCACCCCAGGTTGACAGGCCCTAAGGGCTTGACCTTCAGGATGTGGTACAAGTCCTCTTACTTGATTAGATTTCTGATTCCCGGAAAAGACAAGCCAAATATGTTGACTGTTGATGTTCTCTTGGCCTAGTGATCAGTTAGCTAGAGTTCGAGTCCTTTCTGCCTGAGAGGATGGAAATAACCTTTATTGAGGACTTACACTATGACAGATGACAAGTGTTTAAAAGAAGTCTCATTTTTAATGTCCTCAAAAATCCTACGGGTAACGAGGTAATCTACATCCAAGGCCACATGGCCAGGAGGTGGTAGTTGTGCCCACAACCATGTGCTTCCTGGGACTGGCACTTGGCATTCTCTCTCAAGCTTCAGTGCACAGGGTCATCCATTGTGGGCAGTTTCTTAAGCAAGGGTTACTAATGAGGAGCTTCAGCAGGGCTGTGCATAAAGTCCCTGAAATGGTACACAACCTTTGGATGTCTGTGTACCTTTTCCAGGAGGGAGCCCACAGCTTTCTTCAGTTTCTGAAAAGGCTACCTGATTTAAATAATAATAAGCACAGCTGCCTTGAGCTTTCTGTGAGGACCAGCAACTGCTGTGGGGCCCCAGGAGACTCATGCTGCTCATTCTGCACTTGGACTTGGCAGGATACTTGAGCACCCATAACACATCAACAATTACCATTGGTTGAGGAGGACCTGCGACGCACCTGTTCTCCTGGGCACTCTCACCCACTGTAGGAGTGCAACCAAGGGCTGAGGAAGGACCGTGGCATTCCTTTTAGAGGCCCTCAGTCCTGCCTGGGTAGTAAGAAGAACAGAGTTTCTATAGCTGCTGAGCGTGGGAAGTCTCTAAGCAGGTAGTTTTTTGATGTGGGTATTACTGAAGAGTCTGAAGCTAATGAGGTCCCAGTGATTTAATGCAATTCAAATTAATTTTATTTTTATTTATTTATTTTTTTAGGACAGGGTCTTGGTTGGGCGCAGTGGCTTACACCTGTAATCCCAGCACTTTGGGAGGCCGAGGTAGGTGGATCACTTGCAAGACCAGCTTAGCCAACATGGTGAAACCCCGGCTTTACAAAAAATACAAAAAAAAATTAGCTGGGAATGATGGCAGGTGCCTGTAATCCCAGCTACTCTGGAGGCTAAGGTGGGAGAATCACTTGAGGCTGGGTGACAGAGCAAGACTCCATCTCAAAAAATAAAAAGAAAAGAAAAGAAAAGAAAAGACAGGGTCTCTCTCTCTCTCTCTCTCTCACTCCGGCTGGAGTGCAATGGCACAACCTTGGCTCACTGTACTCTCGACCTCATGGGTTCAAGCAATCCTCCCACCTCAGCCTCCCTAGTAGCTGGGACTACAGGTGCATGCCAACTCACTGGCTAATTTTTTTTCTATCTTTTATAGAGACAGGGTCTCACTTCCTTGCCCAGGGTGGTCTCAAACTCCTGGGCTCAAGCGATCCTCCCACCTCAGCCTCCTAAAGTGCTGGGATTACAGGTATGCCTGGCCTAGACTAATTCATTTCACTGACATCCCTGGAATATTTGCTTCTAAAACATCGTGCTGGGGGATATAAAATAATGAAGACACAACCCCTGGCCTCAAAGGGATTACGAAAGACAGGTGTATAAAATCACTGTAACACAGGGCAGAATAGGGGAAACATTATAAGAAAGTTTTCAGTTACTTGGTATGCGGGAGATCAGAAGAGGGAAAAAGATCTTGCTTGGTGGGAGTGAAATCAGGGAAGGCATCATTAGGAGATGGCACCTAAACCCTTGAAAGTTTTGCAACAGGCAAAGGATGTTTTTGATGGTAGGAACATCATCTATGAGGGAATGGGAAATCTGGGACACATTTAGACACTCATGAGCAGCTCAGGTTGTGTGGAAGGTAGAGCTCCTATAGGCTAGCATGGAAGGCAGACTGCTAGGCTGGGTAGGGCCAGATGAATTTAGATGTCATCCCTAGAGAGTCTGATTTAAAGGCCTCAATTGAAGTTTGGGCATTGGAATGTTTTAAATCCCCCTGGGTAATTTCTAATGTGCAGCCAGGGCTGGGGACCACTGGGCTAGATGGTCTAAAAGCCCTTTCTGGCCTCTGATAAGAGAATTTTGCTCTTTTTAACAAAAGGGACTGGGTTTGAAACTGTGGGTGGCTTGTCGCAACTTATGACAATGGCCGAAAAACTGATTTGAAACCCTTTGTCTGTAGGCAGTGGGTTCCTGAACTCTGGAGGGCTATTCTAAGAGCAGAATCTGAAGTCTAAGCACACAGATAATGTAAACATTACATGGGCTTGCTGGGGACTGGCAACCTAGGAGTCCTGCCCCATCCAACAGGGGCAGCCTCCACTCAGCTCCCACCAATTGCTGCCAAGTGGGAATGTGGGCCCAGGACTTCCAAATCTTTAGACTTTTCTTCCTTTGCTTCTTCTTCCTCCTCTTCCTTCTTATTCTTGTTCTTCCTCTTCTTCTTTTCTTCCTTTCTTTTTTAAATAGAGACAGGGTCTCACTGTGTTGCCCAGGCTGGCCTTGAACTCCTGAGCTCAAAGGATCCTCCTGTCTTGGCCTCACAAAGTGCTGAGATTACAAGCGTGAGTCATCTCATCTTTTGACTTTTCAAGAGAAGCCAGCAATCTGGCAAAAGATCTTGATTTGATCATTAGTAACACATTTAAATGTTTGAAAAAACCCCATGTAAGCCAAACAAAACACAATGGCAAGCCAGATTTAACTGGCAGGTCTCTGGTTTAATAGTTCTGGCTTAGGGTTTTGACTATGAAAAAGAATTGGCTTTCATTTTTATTTTATTTTTTAAATTTTTGTAATTTATGTATTTATTTATTTTTGAAACAGGGTCTCACTCTGTCACCCAGGCTGGGATGCAGTAGCACAATCTTGGCTCACTGCAACTTCTACCTCCCGGGTTCAAGCGATTCTCATGCCTCAGCTTCCTGAGTAGCTGGGATCACAGGCGCACAGCACCACACCCAGCTCATTTTTGTATTTGTTGTAGACATGGGGTTTCACCTGGCTGACCAGATTGGTCTTGAACTCCTGACCTCAAAGTCCTCAAGTGATCCACCTGCCTCGGCCTCCCAAAGTGCTAGGATTACAGGCATGAGCCACCTCACCTGACCAGCTTTTATTTTTATTAAGCAGTTGCTACCTGATAAATAATCTTGAGAGACACATGCTGGTGTCGACTTTATGTGTTTGTTTTACATTTTTGTTTATATGTAGCTGAAGAGACAAAAAAAGCCCCCATGTGCATTTGTCAACTAATGGCCAATATTGTTTTATCTAAACCCTCACCCACTCCCTCCCATATTATTTTGAGGCAAATCTTAGATATCATCTCATCCATAGATATTTAAACATAACCACAATACAATTATAGCACTTAAAATTATTTTTAATATAAAATATCCAGTCATTGTTCAAGTTCCGATCATCTTAAGAATGTCATCATGTTTTTGAAAAATTAGTTTGTTTGAACCAGAATCCAAATAAAGTCCAAATGTTGCAGTTGGTTGATATGCTTATGTTTGCTTTTGATATTGTTTTTCTGCACATTGATTTTGCTGAAACGGCTATTATTAATCTGTTTGTATGTAACCTTTCCCTAAAAGGTTTGTAAAAATGTAATGAAGGTTTGCAAGGCCAAGCTCTGTGATTATATTAGAAGTTAGTTTGATACCGTCTTATAAACAGCTAAATTCTGTCAAAGAAAAATCCATTTTTAATGCATGATTGAATATTGATAATTAATGGGAACTATGAAGAAGTCATATGCAAAGATTAATTACCAACTGAGCTCTGAGAACATTTTTCTTCCTTTGTAATCTTACCTCCTGAGAGAAATAGTCTATATTGGTCCTAGAGTGAATTGACAGATATGTCCAGAAGGAAAAGCCACTGACTTTAATCTTTATTGGTCATGCTTAATTGGATGCACTGTTATTTTTTATTTGCAGAGACAATATTTTTTAGTTAATTCTTTCTGTAATGCTGGAATTGAAAGGTGGGGATCCTGAGGTCTTTCTTACTGTACTGGTTGTATGAGGCTATGAATCCTGGCATTTTCTGAATATTTCATATTTTTCTTTTTTTTTTTTTTAAGACAAAGTCTCGCTCTATCGCCCAGACTGGAGTGTAGGGGCGCGATCTTGGCTCACTGCAAGCTTCGCCTCCCAGGTTTACACCATTCTCATGCCTCAGTCTCCTAAGTAGCTGGGACTACAGGCGCCCGCCACCACACCCGGCTAATTGTTTTTGTATTTTTAGTAGAGACGGGGTTTTGCCATGTTAGCCAGGATGTTCTGGATCTCCTGACCTCGTTATCCGCCCGTCTCGGCCTCCCAAAGTGCTGGGATTACAGGCAAGAGCCACCGTGCCCGGCCTGAATATTTCTTTTTATTGGAAGTGCTTGAAATCAATTCTTGATGATGAAAAACGTAATTGAATCAAGGTCATCCTTTACAGGCAGACTATCTTCATAGTGGTGGCAAAACTGTGACATAAAGTGATGCCCTGAACTTCCTGCTTCAGATAGTAATGTCAGCGAAACTGACCCCTGAAATCCAAGTTCATTAAAACAAGGAAAAATATTGTGAGTCCATGAAATAAAAAGCCAGAGAGGCGTAGCTCTTTGACCCTACTGGTGCGCATTGAATTTGCACATCCACCCACCTAAACTTCTGCTCAAAATTGTTTCCAGCCAAGAGGCATCCGCAGACCAGTCTCTGACTGGCAGCAGCTCAGATCTGGTTTGCAAAGGTGGCTGGTGGCCGGTGGCTAATTACACGTTTGATGAACTTGTTGTTAAGACAATGCCGCATGTGTCCTTCCCAGGCTGCAAAGTGCCAGGTTACTGGAGAGTTTCCTGTATGGATACTAATTATGCTTCATTTGGTCCTGAGATTTCCACATTTGTCTTTCTGTCACAAAGTTTGTGATTACAAATTGCTCCTGTTGATTGGGAGTGAGGCTACATTTCTGACGGTTCATACATGTAATAAAGCTATTCATGAAACCAGCAGTGTTTAGCCGTCTTTACAAAATGCAGACATCCATGGTTATTTGCATCCCTGAGAAAAGTTTGCTCTCTCTAGATATTTGCTTTCACAACAAATTAATTACCTGAAAAACATGGACAAAGCTTCCAAATGTGACACTGTGTGGAAAGGACAATCACGTGCTACCTGGGAAGGGGGTGCCGCTTCGTTACCGAGGGATGTGAGTTTAATCCTATACAGGCAGACAGGGTGCACAACCTCATTTGCCACTAGGGAGGAGCAGATGCAACCCCACTGTTCTCCCCTGTGTCAGCCCTTCCTTCGAGATCCTGCAGAGGAAGGCTTTGCTGGAATACAGGCAATGGCAGGCAGCGCCTGGACTGCCAACCTCATTAACCAATGGGCTCAGGGGTTCTTCTGAGCCGGAAGTCCCACCATTGGATTCCTGGGTTCCTATCTGTAGGTGGTGAAGCCCAGGCTAGAGCTAAGGTCTCTTTCTCCTTTTTACATTTGCAGAAAAGTTTTTGCAAGCGATTAGGGCGCTGGCTCTCAAATGTTTTTATTCTAAGACAATTCTAATACTTCCTCTCCCAAGCAAAGAGCCTCTTAAGGTATCACTCCTGCTGCAGAATGAAAAGGGAAGGCCCTAGTTCCAAGGCTGGGACTAAAGGTGGTATGTGGTGAAGGAAGGTGGGGGAAGGAAGTGTGGAAGAATAATGGGAGACCAGAGGCCAAGATGAATGTCAAGGCTGGTGGGACCAAGAGGACAGGGTGGGGATAGGGAAGAGAGGTGGGATTGAGGTGGCAGGGCGGGCCCTTCTGGGGCTGACCCAGCCGCAGGAAGTGTGCCAGTATCGAGCAAGTACTGCAGGCATAATCCCACCCAGGGAGGACATGGAAAATCAAGGACTACACCCACCCAGGCCCAGTGGCCACATTTGACTCTTTGTCCTTGCGCAGGTTTTTGAGCTGGACCTTGCCAATTTTAACCATTTTTAATGAACTACTAACATTCAAAAACTGAGCTATACTGGAAATCTACCTTTGAGTGGAGCCTTGTGTATTATCTTGCTGTCAGCTAAATGCCTAGGTGTTTTAGAAGACATTTTGAGTCAGTAAAGTACTACCCATTAAATTGCTCGGAAGCGGCTTTATGTGGACTTCTGAGGTGGTCTGCTTACCCAGGAGATCCAGGCTGCCTTTGCTGTTCTATGTCAAAAAACATCTTCCATGTGACCACAAAAATCAGAAGTCAGAGAGGTTTAAGGTTCCCCAGCTGCCAGTGTTAACCTAACCAGAAAAAGTTTGTATGCTCTACATAGGGGGTGTCTATTCTAACAGGTGGTCATAGATCGATTCAAAGCAATTAGAAGCATCCATATTATCTTAGGAATAAGAAAAACAATCCTGTTAACTAATAAACCACATAAGGTCAATATCTCTGGCCATCAAGATTAACCAAGCGGCCACTCCCAAGATGGTTTGTGGAGAAACACTCAGATAGCTTGTTTTCCCGCAAGAGTAGCGAGGACCAGGCGACTTTAAGTTCTATAATTGTGTCCCTCTCAGGTCTACGTGACTGCACTAGGGTTAAGTATAGGTCAAGTTCACATTATGACCTTGAGCACGTTCAAGCCACAATGATACCATGTGTTTTCTCTGTGGTACCATGTGTTTTCTTCAGGTTAATTCAGGACCACCAGCTGTATTGGAGTTGGAATTGAAGCAGCCAAAGGAAGTGTGGTGCAGGGCTGCCCGCTGATCTAGGAAGCATTCTTCTGTTAGAAGAAGTCTATTGTGTTTCCTTACCTGCTGGACAGAGAGAGAAAAACCTACTTACAGTACAGAAAATGGGCTCGGGGCCCGAATTTGGCATCACGTTTGGAATCTGGGATCGTCCACCACTTACTACTAGCTGTATGGGACAAGGACCTGAAAGTCTCCATGCATTTGGTCTTCTCATCCATGGAAAGGGCAATTCTTGCCTCAGAGATTTGTGGTGTAGATTAAATGATAATGAGTATAAAATTGTCAGTATTAAGCTGTTAGCACCCTATACCCCCAAAACTATGGCCATTAGAACTCTGTCAGTGAAAGAACTAAGCAATGTGCTCTTCAAGCAGCCAGAGTGGCTCTGCCATTGCAAAACTTCTGTCTCTGGCCGGACGCGGTGGCTCATGGCTGTAATCCCAGCACTTTGGGAGGCCTAGGCAGGAGGATCATCTGAGGTCAGGAGTTCAAGACCAGTCTGGTCAAGATGGTGAAATCCTATCTCTACTAAAAAACTACAAAAATTAGTCGTGTGTGGTGGCACGTGCCTGTAGTCCCGGCTACTCGGGAGGGTGAGGCAGGAGAATCACTTGAACCTGGGAGGCAGAGGTTGCAGCGACCCGAGATCACGCCACGGCACTCACTCCAGCCTGGGTAACAAGAGTGAAACTCCGTCTCAAAAAGAAACTTCTACCTTCACAAAAAGCTCTCCAGGTGCCCTGGCTCCTGCCCTAACTAAGGCAGAAGAGAGAATCAAAGCCACTGCCTGTGAAACTGTGCTCCTGAAAGATAATATTACCGTGATTCTACCCCCACCCCTTCTGGCCCCACCCCACAGGAACACTTCAGTTTCCAGGCTCTTTTAGTTCTCCTGAGATGTGGGAGGCGATGCCGGCAGCCACAGACACCCTGGGAACACAGTTAACTGCTTTTCCTGGAAAGCCTGGCCTGGGGTAGGGCTGACTCGAAGCCTGAGAGGGGAGGGCAGGGGTACGTGTAGGACTGGAACAAGGACAGGCTGGGTGGGCACTGTTTCTGGAAGGGACCCGCCCCAGCCGACTCCCCATCGAAGCTGTGTTTATATTACCATGCCATAGGCTGTGATTTTCCATAGCACTGCCTTTTGTTCGCCGTTTTCCTACCTTTGCCGTGAAAATTTGCTGCAGGCGGAAATCTGACATGGGATATCTTAAGCCAAGAAGAAGTTTTTTATTTTTGTTTTTCTCTTTTCGACAGATTTTGAATTAGTCATTTAATCAATTTTAACCCAGAAAAGTCCTCTCAAAGTAGACTTCACCCCCACCTCTCCGAATCTTCTGGAGGTGAGTTCTGTCACCAGCAACAGCTTCTCCAGGTGTCCTGGATCCTCCCTTCTGGGCCTAAGCCTAAAGGAGCTTCTCCCACCGCCTCTCCTGAGCACACTGTTATTCTCTTATTGATGGCAAACATCACAACCTTGCTCCTGGCAACTTTTCCTCTTATTTATTCTGTGCCCAGAATTTCCTTGGGCATTAGTGGGAATCTTGCAGCTAGAGAGAAACACCCTCTGTACAATATAGAAAGCACACACACAAAGGCCAGAGGAGAATGGGGTGTATTTGAAGTGTTTATATTTCATGCATAATTACTAATAAATTAACCTTTTTTGCTGAAAAAAATTAAAGACATTTAGAATCAAATATTAAATATTTTCAATGCAGAAATGTAAATCTTGCCTTTTAGTATTTACTCCAAGGAAAGCCCACTGACAAAATGAGAGCTCTTGAAAATACAGCATAGGCTGGGTGTGGTGGGTCACGCCTGTAATCCCAGCACTTTGGAAGGCTGAGGCGGGTGGATCACTTGAGGTCAGGAGTTGGAGACCAGCCTGGCCAACATGGTGAAACCCCATCTCTACTAAAACACAAAAATTAGCTGGGTGTGGTGGTGGACGTCTGTAATCCCAGCTACTCAGGAGGCTGAGGCAGGAGAATCACTTGAACCCGGGAGGCAGAGGTTGCAGTGAGCTGAGATCATGCCACTCCACTCCAGCCTAAGTGACAGACCAGCGAGACTCCATCCCCCCCACCCACCAAAAAAAAGAGAAAAAGAAAAAGGAAATACAATAAAGGCTACTTGGACAAAAATAAAATTTAGGCTAGGCATGCAGTGGCTCACGGCTATAATCCCAACACTTTGGGAGGTTGAGACAGGAGGATAGCTTATAGCCAGGAGTTCAAGACCAGCCTGGTCGACATAGCAATACCCCATCTCCATTTAAAAAAAAAAAAGAAGTTGTGATAATCAAAAGCAAGATTTAGTAAAGCCTTCACTTTTAGGTTGAATTTTTATTTATCTTACTGTCCATTTACTCATTCGTCTAATATTGTTGAATATCTATTAGGTACAAAGTCGTCATTTAGAAAATGTTGTATGGTTATTTTCTGAAATTATCCCTTCATACATGTGTTACTATTTTATGTTGTTAAAGTACCTTATTTCATTTTTTGAGACAGGGTCTTCTCTGTCACCCAGGCTGGAGTGCAGTGGCACGATCACAGCTCACTGCAGCCTCCACCTCCTGGGCTCAAGCAATCCTCTTTCTTTAGCCTCCTGAGTAGCTGAGACTACACGTGCATGCCACATCACCCAGCTAATTTTTAAATTTTTCATAGAGACAGGGTCTCATCATGTTGCTCAGGCTGGTCTTGAACTCCTGGGTTCAAGGGATTCTCCTACCATGGGCTCCCAAAGTGCTGGGATTACAGGTGTGAGCCACCATGCATGGCCTAAAGTACTTTATAAAATGCAGTTCTCACCATGAAAATTCATTCTCTGCCACTTAAAACTTTTTTGCTTCATAGAAAGCTAGAAAAGGTAGAGGGAACCCACAATACCAAAAGCTAGTTTGCATCACTAAAACCAGAATTGAATTCTCTGCAACTCTCTTTGGATGGAAGTTGGGGGCATGAAAGAAGAAAGGTTTCCTTGTGTACCCATTCCAGACCAGGTGCTTTACAAAAACAATCTCATTTAATTCTCACAGCCCACCAAGATGGATATGCTTTCCATTTTGTAGTTCGAATAACTGAAGCTAGGAGAGATGATGAAACTTGTCCAGAGTCACATAACTCGTTGGTGTTGGCATTGCAACCCTCAGTATCTTTCAGCACACCATTCCTTTCATTCAATACGTAACTTTGTTGAGCACCTGCTCTGTATTAATACTAGCCACAGTCCCAGAAACTAAGGATGCATCAGTGAAGAAAACAAAGTCTCTGCCCCCGTAGAGTTCCCGTTCGGTGGTTGAGAAGGCAACAAACAGATCCATGATGAAATGTTGGGTGGTGGTGAAGAGATGAAGAAAAGTGAAGCAGGGTGAGGGGATGGAGCATGAAAGGGGTGGGGTGGCTGTTTTCATCTCCAGCATTTGTTCACCCAGCAGGAGGCCTCTTTCCGTGGACTGCACCCTGTGACCAACCTCTTTCCTGGATGTGAAGGGAGGGAAAATATGGGAGAGCACGTGGGCATGTGCATGTGTACCTGCAGTGCATGGGCCTGAGGAGTGAAGGCAGTGAAATAGAGAAGGGCGAGGAGAAACAAGGAAACCAAGTCGAATTTGCAAAGCAGATGTTATTCTTTGGGCTTTGGTCTCCTCTTCTCCTCAAGCTCTTTTTCAACGGTTCAGTGACCTCCTAGCACACCTGGACTTCCCTATCTGCATCCTTGGCTACTGCTACAACCTCTGCTTTCTAGAGTGAGCCTGCTCTGAAGATGATAGATGTCACTCCTTCCTCCTTCCCATTCCCTCAAATGTCAACCAATCCTTGTGACCTTGCTGTGTTTCCTTCCAACGGCATGCATTCTGTGTTTCAATCCTCTAGGGCCTATTAAGTGACCAGATAGATTTTGTCCATACAAAATTAACTGATTTTGCATTGTATTTACATTTTGATAGGCTGCAAATATGTCTTAATGTTGCAGTGCCTGAGGGCCTCTTCTTATCTTTACTTTCACCCACTTGGTGATCTCATCCAGTTCCAAGGCTTTGAATACATCTATGAATAGACGACTCTCAGAGTTATGTTCCACTGTAGACTGCCCTCTCTGCCTATTTGATTTTTTCTACTCGACAGTCTAATATGAGCATCGGGTATGTCCAAATCCTGGTTTCCATCTACAGCCTTCTTCATCTAAGTAAATGGCAACTTCATTTGTCCAGCTGCTCAGGACAACAAAAGTTTGAGGTCATCTTTTACTCCTTTATTCTCACACCCAGAAGGGGTTGTCTCACCTTCAAATACATCCAGAATTCATCCTTTCTGACCTTTTTTTCTGCTATCAGTCTAGTTCAAGCAACCATCATCTCTTGGCTTGGTGATTGCAACAGCCTTCTAAACCTTCCTTCCTGTGGTCTACTCCTAACTCAGTGGCCAGAGTGATCTTGTTCATTAGTAAATCACATCATCTCGCTCCTCAGTTTACGCCCTCCAGTGGCTCCCATCTTACTCAGAGGAGAGCTTGAAACTCTGCTGTCTTCTGCTCTGAAAAAAAGAAAACTAAAAAAACCAAACCAACAAACCAAGCAAGCCCTACCTTCTCTAGGCTTTGCCTTTTGTTCCCCCTCCCTCTCAGGTGGGAGTGTCCTGGTCTCTGATGTCTTCAGGGCCACATTCTGGCTGCAGCTGGAGCTATCCTCGCGTGATCGTTAGTTGCTCATTTTAAAGTTGGTCAAGGTGAAATTTGCTAAGAAATGTATTTCCCAGTTCCGAGAACTCTCCGTGGTATGCCTAGGAGATAAGAACTTCAAGTGACTTTAACAAGAGATTGTCCCTTCTGTTCCCACCCGTATAGGAATCAACATTCTGTCTCCATACAGCAGCTCACAGCTCCCACCTATGGGGAATGCCTGTTTGTTTCAAGTAACATTGAACCCAGCAGCTTTATTCTACTTGGTTCTTCCACTACTTTTTCTTTTTCCTTTCTTTTTTCCCCCTTTAAGAAAACGAAGTCCATTTTAATTTTGTAGGTTTGACAGAACTAGGACAATAGGACAATGCTTGCTGGGATCAAATTTTTCTGTATGTATTTTTTTTGGCAGAATCAGTGTTTGCAAGCGGCAGATAAAACTTGACTGTTGGAGAACCTCGTTGTAGCAAGCAGCTGCCTGCCAGCAAATCTGCAGTTAACAACAGAGCTGGAGTCATTGTTAGCCAGGTAGGAGAGATGAGGGGAAGAGAAAGCTGGAGAGCATCCTTGTTAGGCTCTAAATGAATCAGTTGTTTAGCAATTACTATAAGACAGCAGATCGGGGTACATGAGCTCTGAAGATAACATCTCAACTTGGTTTGCTGTTCTTACACGACACGGGTGTATATGCATGAAGGAAGCTCCACAGCCCCAAAATATTTTATTCACCTCACACTCGGAGGAGTTCACTGACTGGAATTCAATAGAAACTGTTCTCTGTGTGAAAGTAATTTCAGAAAGTAATCTAGTTTATGGAAATGAAAGGCATCAAAACACAAAAAAACACTGTTTCTCTACAAGTGCTTTGCCTCAAATATTTGACATGGAAATTTGTATAATCCCTCTGGGGGCACGTGGGTTTCACCAGTGTTAACATCTTTTGAAATGGATTTCACAAATGTTTATTTGCCGTGCCAGGCTAACAAATAATTTAGAATATCGAGGCATCTTCCCAGAATCAAACTTAATGATATGAATCTCAAATGATTGTGGAGGATAAAAGGTATGAATTTTAACTGGGTACTGGGGGCTGACGTTACTTTCAAATACTGCCCCAGGGAGTAAAGGTGCCACTTAGCTGTTCTGAGCCCCCAAACCTTGCTAGGTGGGCAGTGCGCCTCAGAAATGACGGTGGATCATCCACTGCCACTTTCTGCTTCATTTCTCACACAGGAAATAAGTCTTCTTGCACAGGTCTGGAGGGAGAGGGAGGGAAGGGGATGAAACAATGGGCAGGGTGGGCTCAGGTCCGACGTGACAACGAGTAAAATGGGGTGGGCTGCTTCCTACCAGTCCTTAGGAAAAGAGTGGGCAGGAGATCAGCGCTTTAGAGGATAAGCCTTAGGTTAGAACAGAATCAAGGAAGAGCAAGAGAGGGACGCTTATGTTTTCCATCATGTGCTGAATGGGAATGCCCGTGAATCCCTTCCTGTCTTCCTTTGAGGGAACACTAGCTTGTCATTCTAGAAGACGCCATGTGGTCCTGTGAGAACCCTCTCCCCCATGTGCAATGTCCCTCAGGCCTGGTGACAAGGACCCTTCCCTAGGGCTATCGTTCCCAGGCAGAGATTTGAGGTGGCACAGTCCCTATGTCTCATTAAGTGAAGAAAACATCCCTGTTTTGTAGAAGGGCCAGCAGCTTTCCTGTGTCTGCATGGTGGGTGACGAGCAGAGTCAGAGGCCACCAGGGTGACCAGAGTTCCGTGCCCCACGGTCACCCTTGTCAGGCCTTCTCAGCCCTGATGATCACCATACTCAGCTCAGAGGAGAATCTGCTGGAGCGGGGGCATGAACCTTCTATGAGATTGATGCAGAGGGGAATACAGATGCCCAGCCAAACTTTTGAGACCCCTCCCACCAGGAACTGAGTCTGTGTCCCCTCTTTTTGAGCCCGGGCAGACTCTGTGACTTTCTGTCATTTCTGGGCCCAGCCTTTAAGAGGACTGGCAGTTTCTGCTTCCTTCCTTTAAACCTTTGAACCACCATTCCTTTTCTGGAGAGAACACACAGAGAAGCCTGGAGACCACATAGAGAAGAAGCAACCAGTTGAGCATGGCCTCCTGACTGCCTGTACGAACCACGTCAGTCAGTTTAAATTTTTTAGTAGCTGCATTAAAAAGTAAAAAGAAACAGGTAAAATTAATAATACATTTTATTTGACCCAATATATGAAAAAAATTCAGCATGAAATTAATAAATAGTAAAAATAAGACAGTTTACATTTCTTTTTTTCATACAGTCTTCAAAATCCAGTGTGGTATTTACATATACAGCATGTCTCAA
This sequence comes from Mandrillus leucophaeus, assembly GCF_000951045.1. Lineage (NCBI taxonomy): Eukaryota > Metazoa > Chordata > Mammalia > Primates > Cercopithecidae > Mandrillus > Mandrillus leucophaeus. Next base: position 3,213,599 of record NW_012103798.1, read on the forward strand.
TTCAGTAGAGCCACGTTTCAAGTGCTCCATAGCACAGGTGGGGCTGGGTGCCGTGGCTCATGCCTGTAATCCCAGCACTTGGGGAGGCTAAGGAAAGCAAATCGTTTGAACTCAGGAGTTCGAGGCCAGCCTAGGCAACATGATGAAAACCCTATCTCTGCAAAAAATGTAAAACTTAGCTGGATGGGGTGGCACACACCTGTAGTCCCAGCTAGGGAGGCTGAGGTTGGAGGATCACTTGAGCCTGGG
>NW_012103798.1:3213982-3214830 GCF_000951045.1 Mandrillus leucophaeus
AAGAAAAGAGAAGAGAAAAAAGCATATGTGGCTCATAGCTACCAAATTAGACAGTGCTTATCTAAAGTCGTCACTGTTATCTGCCTCTGCTGCTCACCCTCATACCACCACAAAAAAGAAAAAATTCCTCTACAAGTGGACACATGCTGAAATAAACACTCAGGCGTCCTTGAAGGGAAGTAGTCACCAGAGGATGTACCAATGAAGGAGAAACCCTCTCTTGCGCTTAGGTGGGGGTGGGATAGATCAAGGCCTATTGATACATTTTTCTATAAGCTGCAGACCGACCACCTTCTTCCTCAGTGGTTGCATTTGCAAGTTGTAGCCTCAGTCTATCTCAGTTAAGCAAAGAACTCTATATAAAAATTCGTATTTGTGAAGGAGCTAAGTGGCTATTCAATTTAAATAAGAGTCTGCTTTACAAAAGGATTCGCTTTGGGATTGCCTAAGCTAGCGCATTTCTCTTGTGTGTTTAAAATAAATCCATTTATTTTTAAAAGATTTAATCAGATTGAGCCAACATCTATTGAATGAAATAAATTATCCCTACATGTGAAGGCTTCCTGAAAGTTGATTTGGGGGATGAATACGAGCAGAGAGATGCAATACGCATAGAATGTTAGGGCTGTGAGACAACACTGTGCTCACAGCATCTAGTTCAGGGATGGCAGATGCAGGCGGCTGGGCCATGGACAGCAGGGTGGCCTGCCCTACCAAGTCTAGCGAGGCCCCAGGCATAGTCTCTATCCACGCCTCGAGGCAGTTGCTACCAATAGATCTGTAGCAGCCGTAAGATGAAATCAGACATCCATGTTCTCTTTTTTTTTTTTTTTTTTTTTTTGAGACAG
>NW_012103798.1:3215231-3222114 GCF_000951045.1 Mandrillus leucophaeus
ACCCAGCTGACATCCATGTTCCTATAACAGGTAGGCACCTATAAGGATTATTTGCCAGTCTGCCCCCGACTTCCCCACCATTATTCTGAAGCTCACTGGGGGCCCCCATCCATGGTTGATTGGTCTAGGGTGGGCACCTGAGCTAATCTGAAGGACGGCCCTTCCCAGGTTTTTTGTATTTAGGAGACCAAGAGCATGTCAGTGAGTCTCTCTGGTGGTTGAACCTTAAAATGGAAAACTCAGGAGTTGCCTGAACTGCTCAATCCTCAGGGTACATACGAAGGCAAGGGACAGAGCTGCTACTCTGAGGAGAGCAGAGATGAGAGGACAGAGGTCTGGGGGCTCATCCCAGCTGAGTATGTGGCACAGGCCAAACCCCTCACTTGATCACCTCTCCCTCAGATTCCACACCACAGTAACCGTTCCATAAAGTATCTTTTTGCAGAACAAGCATGACTTGGCTTCTCTCATCTGTAAACCCACAATCTTAATTAATACAGAGGCCCAGCTTCAGGGGCATGCAACCTGTGTACTCAACAAGTGGCCCCATGCTTAGGGCACTGTGCTTGGTTTGATGGTCTGCTATCACTGTCTTGAAATTCTTAACCTTTTTTTTTTGAGACAAAGTCTCACTGTCTCCCAGGCTGGAGTGCAGTGGCACAATCTCGGCTCACTGCAACCTCCACCTCCTAGGTTCAAGCAATTCTCCTACAGGCGTGTGCCACCACGCCTGGCTAATTTTTACATTTTTAGTAGAGACAGGGTTTCACCATGTTGGCCAGGCTGGTCTCGAACTCCTGAGCTCAAGTGATCCACCCGCCTCGGCCTCCCAAAGTCCTGGGATTACAGGCATGAGTCACCTCACCCAGCCTTAACCATTTTTTAATAAGGGACCCCACACTTCTATCTTGTATTCGCCCCACAGATTATGTAGTCAGTCCTGCGAATATACTTTCATTTTAGAAGAGGAGGTAATTGAAACTGAGATGAAGTCAGTAATTCAATTAAAATCACAGAGATGGCTACAGAATCTATTTCAGTCTGGTGGAGTCCAGGTTGGAACTGAGACAAGGGCATAAACAGGTGAAAAGGGTTAAGGTTGGTGGAGAAAGAAGAATCGTTTTGTTTCTCTTTCTTCTTCCATGACACAGAAATTCCCTAACCCCAAACCTTAATGGCTGTTGTTTTGCTTCTCAATTTTCATAAAATAAGCAGAAGAAAGGGTAGGTAGGAAAAGGCTGACTGGTGTCACAGACCAATTGTTCTGAGAGCAGGAAACATTTGCCAGGTTGCCAAAGCCGACCTCATTTCCCAATTTCCCAAAGACCCAATTTCCCCAGCTGCTTTGTTGACATAGCAACAGTGAATTCTGAAAGGGTTGTTATAATATTAATATGTATTTCATGGTGGGTTTGCCCTGTGTTCTTCCCGGCCCTTGTGATCCAGGTCTGAAAAAGAGGTGCTTTTGGCTTCTGGCCATGGAAGCCAAAGCCCAGTTCTCCAAGTGGGCTAAGTAAGGAGCAGGTGCCTCTGTCAGCACATCCACCAATCGGGTGGAATCCCCCCACCAGGTCCTCCCACCCCCAAGACTTCGCTGCCTTCCCCAGAGCGAAGGGGCTGACTTTGTAGATATTTTAAGTAATAGCTGCACCTTGGGATACATTTCCACCCTCCTACTACTCAGGGTGTTAAACGTAGCACCTGTGAGCCATTGTGTAGAAAATCAATTACACCTTGGGCCCAGTGATAAGAATTCATCCCCCGAGCTCAATTTTTAAAAGGCTTCAAAAGGCCTCCCACCTCTTTCCCTTTTTCCAATGCAAATGAGCAACACTCAGGATATTTGCATGCCAAATTCCAGCATGGGTTTCAAGAGAGTAAATGGTCATATTTATTAGTAATAGCAGTGGTAGATGAGTAAGAGGGATTTAATAAATGTATGTTGAATATGTTTGTGTTTCTATAGCACTTAAGAGTTTTCAAAGCCTTTTTTCCCCCCAAATATCATTTATTTGATTCTTAAACAAGCAAACAAACCCAAAAGGCCTGCAATGAGGACAAAGAGGAATTATCCTCAATTTATTGATGAGAATAAGGCTAGAGAAAGATTTTGTCTTGCCCAGTGTCATATAGCTGATTCATAGGTGTCAGAGTCATGATTAGAACTTGAGTTGGTCTCCCAGCTAGCACTGCCTTTCATCTGTATCATGCTGCTTCATGGTATTTCAGAGGGGACACAGGGACAGAACAGGAGTTATATTAACTGAGTGCAGGAGAGTATAATCAATAATAGCTAAAACCTATTAAAGGCTTACTATGTGTCTGCCATGGATATTATCTCATTTAATTTTTGGGGGGGTGGGGGGATGAAGTCTTGCTCTGTCACTCTTAAAATATCTATAGAGTCAGCCCTTTCACTCTGGGGAGTGGTGTGAGTGCAGTAATGTGATCTCGGCTCACTGCAACCTGCGCCTCCCAGGTTCAGGTGATTCTCCTGCCTCAGCCTCCCCAGTAACGTGGACTACAGGCACACGCCAGCATGCCTGGCTAATTTTTGTATTTTTAGTAGAGATGGAGTTTCACTATATTGGTCAGGCTGGTCTCGAACTGCTGACCTCAGGTGATTCACCACCCCCTCAGCCTCCCAAAGTTCTGGGATTATAGGCGTGAGCCACCGCGCCCAGCCTCATTTAATTTTTTAATTCAACTTTTTAGTTTGAGATAATTGTAGACTCACACGCAATTATAGGAAATAAAAAGATCCTGTGTATCCTTTGCCTAGTTTCCCCCAATAGTAATATCTTGCAGGACCATAGAACAAAGTCAGAACCAGGATGTTGACATTGACACAGTCAAGATATGCAATATTTTCATCACCATGGGGATCCCTTATAAAAGAAGTCCCCAACCCAGTACTGGTCCGTGGCCTGTTAGCAACAGGGCCACACTGCAGGAGGTGAGCAGAGGGTGAGTGAGCACAGCTTCATCTGTATTTACAGCCGCTCCCCATCACTCGAATTACGGCCTCCTGTCAGTTCACGGGCAGCATTAGATTCTCACAGGAGCGCAAACCCTATTGTGAACCGCACATGTGAAGGATCTGGGCTGCCTGCTTCTTATGAGAATCTGATAAATGCAATGCGCTTGAATCAGCCTGAAACCATTCCACTGCACTCCGTGGAAAAACTGTCTTCCATTAAATGGGTCCCTGGTGCCAAAAAGGTTGGGGACCCCTGCCTTATATTGTCCTATTATAGCCACACCTACTTCCCTGTCACTCCCATCCCTCCTTAACCCCTGGCAACCACTAATCTGTTCTCCATGTCTATGAATTTGTTATTTCAGTGATGTTGTATGAGTAGAAGTAAGCAGCATGTAATGCGTGATTCCCCACCTTCCCCACTCAGCGTAATTGTCTGGAGATCCATCAAGATTGCTGTATATATCAATAGTTCATTCCTTTTTATTGCTGATAGCATTCCATGGTCCAGAAGTACCACAATTTAACCATCCACCTGTTACAGTTTTTGACTATATGAATAAAGCTTCTGTAAACATTTGTGTACAGGTTTGTGTGTGAATGTAAGTATTTGCTTCCCTGGGATAAATGCCCAAGAATACAATTATTGGGTTGTATCGTAGTTGCATGTTTAAGTTCTTGAGCAATTGCCAAACTGTTTTACATGCCCAGTAGCAATGTCTGATCTGTCCAGTTTCTCCACATCCTCACCAGCATTTGGTGTTGTGACTACTTTTTATTTCAGTCATTCTGATAGGTATATACTGATATTTCACTCTGGTTTTATTTTACACTTCCCTAATGATTGATGTTAAATATCTTTTCATGTGCTTGTTTATCATTTGTGTGTCCTGTATGATGATTGTGTATCCTCTATGATGATTGTGTATCCTCTATGATGAAATGTTTCTTCATGTCTTTTGCCCATTTTCTATTGTAATGTTCTTTTTGGTGAAGGTTTTTTTGTTTGTTTGCTTGCTTGCTTTTACTGTGAAGTTTTGAAAGTTCTCTTTCTATTCTAGATACTGGAATATTACATATCCTCTACAGGATAAGTGATTTGCAATAGTTTCTCCAACTCTGTAGCTTGTTTTTTCATCTTCTTAATAGGGTCTTATGTAGAACAAAAATTTAAATTTTGATTAAGTACAATTTATCTTTTTTTTTTTCAAGAGATCATGCTTTTGGTTTCAAGTATAAGAATTCTTTGCCTAGTCCTAGATCCTAAAGATTTTCTCCTATATTTTTCTAGAAGTTTTCCCATTTACATTTATTAGGTTTGTGATCTATTTTGAATTAATTTTTGTATAAGGAACAGCCTATGGATGTCTAATTGCTCTAGCACCATTTGTTGAAAAAGCTCTCTTTCTTCTATTGAATTTCTTTTGCATCTTTATCAAAATTCGGTTGGATATATTTGTATGTTGGTCTATTTCCAGGTACTATGTTCTGTCTTTTTTTTTTTTTTTTTTTTGAGATGGAGTCTCTCTCCTGTTGCCCAGGCTGGTGTGCAGTGGTGCATTCTCTGCTCACTGCAACCTCTGCCTCCCCGGTTCAAGATTCTCCTGCTTAGCCTCCCGAGTAGCTGGGATTACAGGCACCTGCCACCATGCCCAGCTAATTTTTTATTTGTAGTAGAGATGGAGTTTCACCAAGTTGGCCAGGCTGGTCTCAAACTCCTGACCGCAGGTGATTCGCCCACCTTGGCCTCCCAGAGTGCTGGGATTGCAGGCGTGAGCCACGGTGCCTGGCCTGTCTTGTTTAATTTTTAACAATCACTTGTAATAAATATATGCTATTATTGCCTCTACTTTACAGATTAATAAACTGACATACAGAGAACAAAACAAGGTTTTTATCACTAAATATTTGCTACTTTAAAAGGCAGGCAAGAATATTGGCAACCACTTCTATTTATAATGAGAAAAAGCTATGCTAAAGGTGTGCTCAGTTACATTAAAATTCATTCTATACAAAGTCAAACCAGAAGGAAGGATCTATTTTTCCATCAGAAACATCCTCATCTGACCCATCAGAATAGTGTCAAGAAACAAACACCTAGACTTACATACAATAAAGTGACGCCAGCTGGATTTATTATTCTATTAGGCTCAATAAAGATCACTCTGTTGCCCTAACAACCTAATGAGAGCCATGACTTGTTAGATAAACTAACCATCAGGTGAAGAAAATAACTGTCAATAGGCGGCCCTTTACCTGTTGACAGATAACTGTGATGTAAAACCAGCAGCACATCCAGATTATTTGAGAGGCTTTTTAAAAGTGCAGCTTCCTGAGCCACATACTAGAGCCACTCAAGCAGAATCTCTAGGCTCCAGCTTTTTCTATTTATATTTATTTATTACCGTGTGTGTGTGTGTGTGTGTGTGTAGGTGTGGGCGTGGGTGGGTGGTGGTGGTGGTGGTGAGGAAGGACAGTTTATAATTCTCCGGGGAATTTTGATGCAGCTGGTCACTGGATGGCCAAGACCAAAAAAAAGCTTTTTCAAATGTGGCAGAGAAGGAGGAGCTGGGTTTCATTTTGAGAAACTGAGAGGCCATGAGAAACTCTTTTTTTAAAAAAACAGTGTGCTGTGTTTGGTTTTGTAGGAAAAGAGTTTCCAAAAGTTGCCCATAAACTTCTTCCTCATATTTGAGACTGAATTTGGTTGCTAGAGATTGAATAGAGTTTTAATTTAATAAAGACTGTTCTGCAGGATCAAAAACCATTTTATGAACCCTTAAACGTTCAACTGTGATGTGCAAATAAAATGAACCCTGAAATTGTATGAAACACCTGTGTCTCCAAATTCAAATTGTTTAGGCAGAAGGGATTTTTCAGCTGGATAGTGGTAGTGCGTTTAGGTAAGAGTCTAACACACGTAATTGGATTTGTCATTCTTCTTTTTTCTGACAATCAAATCAAAGATTGGGTAATCATTACCTGAGCAATACAGAGTAAATTACTCTTTAATTTGTGTCATCTTCTTAGATCTAAAAGGTTTATGTTTGTTTTCTTAATTGTTAGACCACCTGGAGTGGATTTATGATTTACTCCTCAATATTCATCCCACCTTAGAAAATTAGCCTAATCTTATTCCACTGCCCTGCTACCACCACCTTCTCGGGTGACTGGTCAGGATTAGGCATGGTGGTGGAGACTTTCCAGTGTCTTCCACATCTGATTCTACTGTCCTTCCTTAGGACATAGGAAGACAATACTTCTCCATATACTTGCAATCGAATGGGGCCATATGACTAATGAGCCATGGATGAAAGTGACAAGTATCACTTAGGGATTCAGCATTAAACAGTTGTGCAAGACCCTCTGCTACTCTCCCTCTACCATAAGGAATGTGGAAGAATGGAGATGCAGGTGTCCACAAGATTTCTGAGCCAGCTTATGGAGCGAGCTACCCCAGAGAGTTTCTGGAACCACAACATACTTTGCACGAAGCAAGAAACACACCTTTGCATTCTGAAACTACTGAGAGTTGAGGATGATTTCCTACTAGAGCATAATTTAGCTTAAGCTATGACCCTATTCTAGATAATGAAATGTCAGATAAAATCTGATGAGGGGCCGGGCACAGTGGCTCATGCCTGTAATCCTAGCATGTTGGGAGGCCGAAGCAGGTGGGCAGATCACCTGAGGTCAGGAGTTCGAGACCAGCCTGGCCAACACAGTGAAACCCCATCTCTACTAAAAATACAAAAATTAGTCAGGCGTGGTGGCACACGCCTGTAATCCCAGCTACTCAGGAGGCTGAGGCAGGAGAATCACCCGAATCCAGGAGGTGGAGGTTGCAGTGAGCTAAGATTGTACCACTGCTCTCCGGCCTGGGAGACAGAGAGAGACTGTGTC
>NW_012103798.1:3226834-3227672 GCF_000951045.1 Mandrillus leucophaeus
TATTTGTAGTAGAGATGGAGTTTCACCAAGTTGGCCAGGCTGGTCTCAAACTCCTGACCGCAGGTGATTCGCCCACCTTGGCCTCCCAGAGTGCTGGGATTGCAGGCGTGAGCCACGGTGCCTGGCCTGTCTTGTTTAATTTTTAACAATCACTTGTAATAAATATATGCTATTATTGCCTCTACTTTACAGATTAATAAACTGACATACAGAGAACAAAACAAGGTTTTTATCACTAAATATTTGCTACTTTAAAAGGCAGGCAAGAATATTGGCAACCACTTCTATTTATAATGAGAAAAAGCTATGCTAAAGGTGTGCTCAGTTACATTAAAATTCATTCTATACAAAGTCAAACCAGAAGGAAGGATCTATTTTTCCATCAGAAACATCCTCATCTGACCCATCAGAATAGTGTCAAGAAACAAACACCTAGACTTACATACAATAAAGTGACGCCAGCTGGATTTATTATTCTATTAGGCTCAATAAAGATCACTCTGTTGCCCTAACAACCTAATGAGAGCCATGACTTGTTAGATAAACTAACCATCAGGTGAAGAAAATAACTGTCAATAGGCGGCCCTTTACCTGTTGACAGATAACTGTGATGTAAAACCAGCAGCACATCCAGATTATTTGAGAGGCTTTTTAAAAGTGCAGCTTCCTGAGCCACATACTAGAGCCACTCAAGCAGAATCTCTAGGCTCCAGCTTTTTCTATTTATATTTATTTATTACCGTGTGTGTGTGTGTGTGTGTGTGTGTAGGTGTGGGCGTGGGTGGGTGGTGGTGGTGGTGGTGAGGAAGGACAGTTTATAATTCTCCGGGGAATTTTG
>NW_012103798.1:3228927-3246427 GCF_000951045.1 Mandrillus leucophaeus
AAAAAAAAAAAAAAAAAAAAATCTGATGAGGGAGCTTTTGGGGAAAGTTTCCTCTCCTAAAAGAAACCACAGGAAGGGGTAGTTTCTCATTTCCCTCCAGATTTTAGGTCTGGGTGTGAGGCTGGGACCACTACAGCCATCTCACTCCCAGCCCCAGGGTGAGGCTACTTAAGATGGGAGAGCAGAGAGGTCTTGGATCATTGGTGACATCCTTAAGCTGTTGAAACAACAACGCTGGAACTTACTGTACCTCTTTTCTTTCTGCTATGTGAGATAATAAATTTCCTTATTGTTCAAATTGGTTTGATTTGGAGTTTGTTACTGTGATGGTTAATAATGAGTGTCAACTTGATTGGATTGAAGGATGCAAAGTACTATTCCTGGGTTGTATCTGTGAGGGTGTTGCCAACAGATATTAATATGTAAGTTAGTGGACTGGGAGAGACAGACCCACCCTCAACTTGAGTGGGCACCATCTAATCAGCAGCCAGCATGGCTAGAATGAAACAGGCAGAAGAACTTAGAAGGACTTGATTTGCTGAGTCTTCCGGACTTCATCTTTCTCCCAAGCTGGATGCTTCCTGCCCTCGAATATCAGACTCCAAGTTCTTCAGCTTTTGGACTCTTGGACTTACACTAGTGGTTTGCCAAGGGCTCTCGGGCCTTTGGCCACAGACTGAAGACTGCACTGTCAGCTTCCCTACTTGTGAGGTTTTGGGACTTGGACTGATCCACCACTGGCTTCCTGGCTCCTCAACTTGAAGACTACTTATTGTGGGACTTCTGATTGTGTGAGTCAATTCTCCTTAATAAACTCCCATTCATATATACATATATCCTATTAGTTCTGTCCCTTTAGAGAACCCTGACTAATACAGTTACTTCCAATCAAAAGCATCTGAACTGATAAATCATGGCTTTTGGCAATACAAGATTACACTTAACTTCAGTCCTCTGCAACTACTATTCTTATAGCAGGAATGTTGCTAAAATCTCAATTTCTCATCTAGGGACAGGCACAATGTCTAACTGCAATCCCAACACTTGGGAGGCAAAGGTGGGAGGACTGCTTGAGTCCAGGAGTTTGAGACCAGCCTGGCAATATAGTGAGACTTCATCTCTACAAAAGATTTCTTAAAAATTAGCCAGGCATGGTGTCGCATGCCTGTAGTTCCAGGAACTTGGGAGGCTAAGGTGGGAGGATTGCTTGAGCCCCAAATGTCGAAGCTGCAGTAAGCAATGATTGCACCACTGCAAGAGCCTGGGTGACAGAGCAAGACTCTGTCTTGAAAAAAAAAATAAAATAAAATCTAATTGAATTAAATAGGAAACTAAATTTAAAATAAACTTCCAGGACAGGCACGGTGGCTCACACCTGTAATCCCAGCACTTTGGGAGGCCGAAGCGGGAGGATCACTTGAGGTCAGGAATTTGAGACCAGCCTAGCCAACATGGCAAAACCCCATCTTTATTAAAAATACAAAAATTAGCCAGGTGTGGTGGTGGGCACCTGTAATCCCAGCTACTCCAGAGGCTGAGGCAGGAGAATTGCTTGAACCCGGTGGGATGCAGAGGTTACAGCGAGCAGAGATCACACCATTGCACTCCAGCCAGGGCAACAGAGCAAGGCTCTGTCTCAAAAAAATAAAAAATAAAAAATAAAAAACAAACTTCCAGTTGTTCTAAATGCTTTATAGTATTTATCTCCTTAAGACTCCACAGAAGCCAGCGAGAGAATCTGGCTCCCAACTCTGGGGACAACACTGAGGTGTGGCACTTTCTTGGCTCTGGAGGGAGTTCGGTCCCTGGACCTGCATTCTCCCACAGGCTCTGCCTCCTGCCCGCTTGTCTCAGCATCTGGTTGTGGAAAAAAAATTACCATGTGACATTGCAGTTGTACGTGATGCTTCAGAGGGTAAGGGAACCTGACAGAGCTTCTTGGCATCCCAGGACACCTTTTAAGGTAAGTCTCTCCTGGTGCCAGCTTCCCAAGATGATTTGGTCTCCTATTATGGGAAGCTCAGGTGAAATATGGGCACTGTGTGCCTACTCACTCTGCATCTGAATGGTCCTAAAACCTCATAGAAAAGTTATATCCTTTCTATCTTCATATCCTTGATATAAGACTTCCAGCTGGGCATAGTGGCTCACGTCTGTAATCCCAGCACTCTGGGAGGCTGAGGCAGGTGGATTACTTGAGGTCAGGAGTTCCAGACCAGCCTGGCCAACATGGTGAAACTTCTGTCTCTACCAAAAAATAGAAAACAAGCCGGGCGTGGTGGCGCGCGCCTACACTCCCAGCTACTTGGGAGGCTGAGGCGGGAAAATCGCTTGAACCCAGGAGGTAGAGGTTGCAGTGAGCCAAGATAATGCTACTGCACTCCAGCCTGGGTGACAAGAGCAAAACACTGTCTCAAAAAAAAAAAAAAAAAAAAAAAGACACCCTTACACTTCCTCTAGAGGAATCTCTGAGGGAAAATCTATGCAGATCTCTAACGAGTCACTGGGAAAGCAAGAGAAAGGGACCGAGGCGAGTGCAACTACTCAGTAGCCACCGTAAGGGGCTCAACCATGATGATAATGGAGGGCTGCCAATGAAGCGGGTAGGCAGTGACAAAAGTAAGAGTTCTTTGTGTGTGTTGGTGGAAATATCCAGGAGACTATGTGTCTCTTCCTTCTTCCCTTAAAATTTAACTGAATTCTGTTATAATCACTTCTCGGCCTTTTGGCTAAGATCAAGTGTAATTCTGTTATATTATTTTTCCGTTGTATTATGTTTAAATTATTTGGGGATGTAGGTGGGGTTTAAGCAGAGTAAATAGTTAACTATGATATCCAATATGAGGACAGTCGTGATTCACTTGCATTCACCTCATTCATACATCCATTCATCCATCAAAAATACTTTTAAGGATCTACTGTTTGCTAGACACTGTACTAGGCACAGAGATATAGAAAGAAGAGACACTGTCAAGAGGTCAGGAGTTTGAGACCAGCCTGGCTAACATGGTGAAACCCGTCTTTACTAAAAATCCAAAAATTAGCTGGACTTGGTGGTGGGCGCCTGTAGTCCCAGCTACTTGGGAGGCTGAGGCAGGAGAATTGCTTGAACCCGGGAGGCACAGATTGCAGTGAGCTGAGATCACACCATTGCACTCCAGCCTGGGCAGACAGAGCAAGACTCCATCTCAGAAAAATAAAAAACAAAGACACTGTTCTTGAATTCAGTATAAAGTGGGAGATAAACAAATAAGCAGGCCCTGACAATCTAGCAGAACAAAAGCCATGTGAGATTGTGCCTTGGTAGCTTCAGGGACTTGGGGGAAGTGCATTACTCCAGCATGTATCCTGCAGCCTGGAAATTCCACCCATGGAGAAGGGAAGCCTTCTTAAGAAGTCCTTTGTTTAAAAGAAGGTCTTACCTTGGCTTCTCCCAAAAACGGCAGTCTGAGACCAGGGCCTGTGTGTCAGTGGTTTATTTTAATAAGCCATCCTAGGGGTCTGGTGTGAGGGAATCAAGAAGAATCAAACAAGGGCTGGGCTTGGTGACTCACGCCTGTAATCCCAGCACTTTGGGAGGCTGAGGTGCGCGGATTACCTGAGGTCAGGAGTTCAAAACCAGCCTGGCCAACATGGTGAAACTCCATCTCTACTATTAATAAAAATATAAAAACTATCAGGGCATGGTGGTGCCCACCTGTAATCCCAGCTACTTGGGGAGCTGAGGCATGAGAATCACTTGAACTCGGGAGGCAGGGGTTGCAGTGAGCTGAGACTGCTCCACTGCACTCCAGCCTGGGCAACAGAGCAAGAGTCCATCTCAAAAAAAAAAAAAAAAAAAAAGGAGGAAGGGAAAGCCAACTTAGGGGTGCATTACAGAGCTACAGAGCTGGTTACTCCCATGGACAAGTGGGACAAGTGTCCCAGGGAGGCTTTCTGGGGAACCACTGAAAGGCATGGGAGAGGGGAGGTTTTCTCCATTGGCTCTTCCATCCTTTGGTCAAAGTTTGCTCTGGAGTGTTGGCGCCCCGTTTCCGGGGTTTTGTGTGCATGCACCAGAGCTGTGGAGAGACAGAAGCCTGGGCGTGGGAGCAGGAGAAAGGAAGGACAGCTGAGGAAGGGCTGTCAAGCTCCAACTGCACAGGACGCTGCTGCAGCAACAGCAGGAGCTCACGGTGGCCTGAGTCAAGGGAAGAAAGGGCATCAAAGGTACCTGGCTTAAAGGAAATGTTATCAGAGAAGAAGTTACTATTCCGAGGAGAAGTTACCATTCCACTAGGCTAGTGCCAGCTACTGAGTATGTGTATTCAATTCTGATCAAGCATTTATTGGGCTTTCCACTCCAGGGCCAGGTTTGCTCCCTCAGGGTCCTCCCGAGGAAAGGGACCAGAGGACAGGCAAATTCCCGATAAGTCAGTGGGAGAAGAACCCTTTGGGGGCAGTGAGAGTTGGTGGAAGGGGGAAAACAGGGCAAGCCCGTGAGACTGACTCAGATCACCAACTGCTCGAGGAGAGTGTGAAGGAAGCTTGAGAGGTCCTCTGTGGAAAGGAGGAGAGAAGCGCCTGTGGCAAAGTTCTCCAGCCATACTCAGGAGGAGTCCCTCTAGGAGAAACTCAAATGAAGATGCTTAAAGACAGCAGGGCACTCAGGGCTTCACAGAGAGGGAGACTGACAAGTTTTTGAGAAGTCTGAAAAGCCTTCATCCTTAGCATATTTTCTGAACTGAGGCCACATTGCAAACCCAGGCCATTACACATGCTTGAAACATAAGACACATTTCCCCAGAAGGCGAGGCCAGTTTCTATAAAGATTGGTCACAATGAATAGCCTTCTCATTGCTCCACCAAACTTGGGTTTCACTGGAATTGGATTACGCTGTTGCTGCTTTGAACATACAATCCTACTCAGCTGGGAGCTGAGACACTACCTCTGTGGCGGTAACTCTGCACTCTAATAGAATAACTGTCAGAACCACTAGCCATCATTTCTGGCTCCTCTTTCCTTATTGGTATTGGAAAACACCTTCGATATGTTTAAAACTAAATGCCCAAGTGCTTTATTCCAGAAGGCCAAACACAGCCTGGAATTCCTCAAGTGACCCAGGCCACCACATATCCCACTTGGTTTATTTTTTGCCTGTGCAAACCTAGAGTTCCAAAGACCCATATGCATGGGCTGTAATTCCCAAATAAGGAGAGGAAAAAACAGAGAAAATTATCCAGAAAGAAACAGGGTTTCAAATCTCTAAGTCAAATTTATTAATTAGAGCTACCATTTCTTGAGTGCTTACTGTGCCAGGTCCTGCCCAAGATAGAGTTATCTCATTTGATCCTCACAACAGTGTGAAGTAGGTGCTAGTTTCCCCATTTTATAAGCGAGGAAACTTGATCAAATAACATGCCCATGGCTGGACGCAGTGGCTCAGGCCTATAATCCCAGCACTTTGGGAGGCTGAAGCGGAAGAATCATGAGGTCAGGAGTTCCAGACCAGCCTGACCAACATGGTGAAACCCTATCTCTACTAAAAATACAAAATTAGCCAAGCATGGTGGTGCATGCCTATAATCCCAGCAACTTGGGAGGGTGAGGCGGGAGAATTGCTTGAACCCAGGAGGCAGAGGTTGCAGTGAGCCAAGATTGCACCACTGCACTCCAGCCTGGGCAACAAGAGCGAAACTTCATCTCAAAAAAACAAACAAAAAGAAACAAAAAAAACATGCCCATGATCACACAGTTTGAAGGGCAAGAGCCAGAACTCAAAGCAGTTCTGATTCTGAAGGCCTGGCTTTAGGTATTGAGTAGGGGGAAAAAATTATAAACAAGAATAAAAACATCCCCTAGGAAAACATCTTCTCCCCAAAAGGATGAGTTGAGATATTTCTAACCATCTGTTATCACTGCTTTGGTTCTTGGCTTTAGGAGCAGAAATATTACCTTTTCTCCTCATTGACTTCTCTTTTGCAAAACCAGGCCACCCAACCACCCCATCCCCAAAACCGCAACCAATTATTCTTACACGCTCCTGCTAATTACTATGAGTTATGCAGGTCCTTTCGGAGACAGAGGGAGTGATGAGGCCAGTTAGCCATAAAACATCCTCCTTCCACAAATATTCCTCACTGGGCTAAAGGCTTTGGCTACCCAGATCTTGCAACATAGTAATATCTCTAAGCAAAAAGACTTTTTTTCCTCCTTTTTGACTCTGGATTGCATCCCATCGTGCTAAAAGAAAATGGACTGGGTAGATTAGGCATTAATTTTGACTCTCCTCTATAGGTAGGGCATGGAATGATTGATTCGCCGCTCTTTATTATGGAGACTTCCTCCTTCACACACATGGATGCCCACTGAACCCTTCTGAGGCCACTTGTCAAGTAAAATGAGGCACTTGAAAACAACTGAATGAACAACCTCCTCTTTTAAAAATTTTCATCGATTGTTTCATCTTGCCGTTGCTCTTGGTGGGTGACTTTCGCACTTGAAACACTCACCTTTTCTCCATTATGCCCTCTTACCTGCACAGGGCGGTTTTCCACCTCCTCCTTGTGGAGTGCAATCGATATTCTGTTATTCGCTGTCATTTGGATGTTACTCTGTGCAAACAGTAGTTTAAAAAAAAAAAAAACATCAGGAGCTCTGCTGTCTACACAAATCAACAACAATGAGAAACAAGAAGTGGATTACTACCGAACGAAATCCTTTTTGTTCTAAACTGTAATCAACTATATTGGATGCGAGGTTTGTCCATTTTAAAAATTTAATAATGGGTTTTGGTCCTCTTGTTTCTATAAAAAGGGCATTTATAAATATTAATATGGAATACCAGGGAAAGAACAATACATAACAATAATGAGAATCACAAAATCCCATCACATTTGACACTGTCATATCACCAGCTTAAGGATTAGCAGGTTAACCTTAGAGTTAAAAATATTGCTTTATGATTAAAAAAAAATCTCAAAATAAAAAAAGCTCCTTGTTGCGTTATATATTCGTTGTGGCTTCCTTATTTTTCTTCAGGTGATGGGATCACTGCTTCAATTAACATTTTTGGGGAGAGGAGGCTTATAAGAAGGTGGTAGGTTGACTTAGCTGCGTTCTTCCTTGTTCAAGTCACGCTGAGCTTGTCTTTTGTCTAATTCTAACCCCTGACACTGCTTGAGTCAAAGGCCTGGCAACTAATACCCCCATTTTAGCTGGGGGTTTTTATCCACTTGGAGCTCCGTTTTAAATGATAAAGTTACCCAAGGTGTCAGTTTTCACCAGTATTTCTAAATACATCTAGTAAAAATGCAGCAATTTCATAGAAATCCAAGCTATGGAGATCTAATCACTGCTTAAGCTGTGGCTTTATTCAAATCTGGATCACCAATATGGCTTAAGATGTAAATGAAGTGCAGAGAGAAATAAAGTAAGAAAATCTCTGATGGCCTTTCTCTCTTCTATTTGATGCCCGGGCCCTTATCAGTCAATTAATGCAGCTAAACTTCAGTGGCAGCATCGGTGTAATGGTACCAATGGCTGCTGTCCTCCTCCAGACTCAGCCAAACAAAACACACTTTCAGTAGCCTTAATATGAAATGGGAAAAGGTCAAAATAAACAGCTTTGCCAAATAAATCCTGAAGATCCATTCTAATTTCCACCCAAGGATCTTTTAAGTCGTCCTGGATGCTCTTTATGATACGTTGATCCTCACTTAGTTTCACTAAAACTTTGCGACTTGGTATTTTTCAACCTGATAGCTTCACTAAACTAGTTCTCAAAGTGTTCACTAAGCCGCTATGCATAAAACTACTTTGCTGTCATGGTGGCTTCTAATATCACCTCAATGCAGGCAGCAGCAGTTCTGGAAATGAACCTGATCTACATGCATTCCATCTGAGCTTGGGAATTACTTTTCTTTGGCTTTCACTGGATGTCTTCTGAGGAAGAGGTGCCGTCCTCTGCAGCCCCCACCCTAAACCCTCCTGAAACTGAATGCTGAATTATCTACCACCCTGTATTTGTTCTGGAAGCAATCTACACAGAACACGACTTTTATCTGCTGAGGTTTCCAGCTGGGATTAACAGATGCTGAAACATTTGGGGAAGAGGGAGGGGCCCACAGAAAAGAAAAGAATTAAAAATTAAGGTCTCTTCCAACAATAGAATGGCAAATACAGAGATTCAGACCAAGCTTAAAAAAGCAAGAGGTTTCTCAGAGAGGCACATGGAGAACCTAGCTTTACTGACGTGAATTTTAAAATGGCAAAAGAAAAAAAAAACAAAACAAAACACTCTGCTGGCCTCTTGGCTACTCTGGAATTACTTCCCAGCTGGCTAGGTCCCTCTCAGTGATTAGCAGCCCCTCAGCTTCCTTCCACCCTGAGATCTGATGGAAACCTTTATTTCTTTATCAATTGCTGTGGTCAGTATACATTACTACAGTCAACAGAACTCTTGGCAAAGGGTTTCAAAAGAGGTGGAGATCATTTTTCTAGGGAAAAAGGGGATTAAACATAAAATAAATAAATCAGCCAGGTTGAATAACGAGCTCCTAAACCCGGCTGAATCTGCACTTGTCATGTTTTCAGGGACTATGGTATCCCCACAAAGTCTACCCAACATAGCAGCCGTGGACAGCCCTGTTCAGCCTCCACTTGCTGGAGTGCAGAGTGGAAAACCAGTCCTCACCTTAGCTGTCTTTACCTTCCTCGACAAGCTGCGTCACAGAATGCAGTGAATATAGGCCAAGATTTGACACCAGGCCTGCATTTATATGTATAAACTCTCAAATTTTGCAATCACGTCAACCTGGATTGGAAATCTGCCGCTATTGGCAACTGGCTGTGTGGCCTTGGATAACTTCTCTGAGTCTAAATTTCTTTTCTGTTTTTTTTTTTCTTCTTTTGAGACAGGTTTTGCTCTGTCACCCAGGCTGGAGTGCAGTAGTGGTGCAAACACGGCTCACTGCAGCCACGACCTCCTGGGCTCAAGCAGTCCTCCCACCCCAAAAATGTCTGGGCTTACAAAGTCTCAAAATGTTGGGATTACAGGTGTGAGCCACCATGACTGGCCTCCATCTCTTCATCTAAAACAGAGATGATAAAAACACCTTCTGCTAGCGTAGACTGGATACGGTCATTTATGTGGAGCACCAATCCTGGTGCCTGGCACATGTTGGATGCTTAATGCAGATAACATACTGATGCTTATTGTTGTATCTCTGCACGTACTGTGAACGGGCTAAGTGAGACTCTACACAGCCTCCATCTTTCTTGTTAAACCTCTAAGTTTGCTGTGGGTGCTGTTGTTAGTGTTGCCTCTATAACCAAACTGCTGCGGGATTCTCCCCCATTACTTGGAAATTGAGGATATTTAACTCTACAACTCTACCCACTCCTCATCCCATCATTAGAAAGATAGGACAACCACGGGAAGGCTTGAGTCTCCAGGAATATTAGGGAAAAGTGAAAAGGCCCTTAGGAGAACTCTCAGAACAGCCCAGTGCGCTCTCCTAGGGCCATAACCCAACCTGCTTCACCCTCTTGACTCTTCCCAAGGCATTTTCCAAGATGGCTGCAGTTGCTCCGCCC
Organism: Mandrillus leucophaeus; assembly: GCF_000951045.1. Lineage (NCBI taxonomy): Eukaryota > Metazoa > Chordata > Mammalia > Primates > Cercopithecidae > Mandrillus > Mandrillus leucophaeus. The sequence goes on from NW_012103798.1 coordinate 3,238,505, forward strand.
ACCGACTGCAACCGGTCAACAGTTATGAAGGCTGCACAATTCTGCTTTCCTCATTGAGAACCGATGCAGAAAAGTGAAACCTTGTGGTGATGAATGGATGGCTATAAAGACCAGGGAGGCGGAGGAGGAATCAGCCATAGGACGTGTTCCCTGTAATCTGGAAGAATCAGGGGTTGAGGTGTGGCTTCAGGTTTTGGGAACATGAGGAATGGGTTAGTCACCTCCCTGTTGATGGCATCAAAAAGCTCCTAATGGCCTGAGGTGCTTGGGAGAGGCCTCTTACACAGAGGAGGGGGTGGAAAGAGCACTGGGCGATGGGGTAGGGGATCCCTGCCCTTGCTCTGCCACAGAATGACTGCTTGACTTCACCTCTCTGAAGCCTAGTATCCACATCTTTAAATGAGGTAGTTGACTCCTTTACCAGGGATTATCTCTGAAGGATGAGATTATAGGAAGAACTTTCACTCCTCACTTTAAACACCTCTACTTGTTTAAAAACATTTTTTAAAACACCACATTGTATTACTTGTACAATACAAACTTTTCATTGAAATGGAAGCTCAGGGGCTAGAGCCAGATCTCCTATAAAATCCAGATAAAATGGTGGGTAAGGATTGCATAGGTGGCCAAGTAAGGATCAACTGGGAACAACTGAGGAAAATGAGCACTTATCATGACTAAGACAAGATAGGATCCAGAATATTCTCACATAGATCATCAGATCACATTGGGCCTGTTAAACCCAGATTCCACTGAGACTGACTTCTCACACATTGGATAATCATACGATCAACTAGAGCTCCTTCCTCTAAATCTGTGGTTCCTTTGGAACATTTCCTGGTACCATGAAATGGGATCCTGAGGGGAACATGGGCAATGGAGCTGGAGCTGTCCTGCAGGCTCTCTCAGCTTGGGGACTGGCCCTGGTTGCTCAGTCAAGATGCACAGGATAGTCCTTCGAGTCTTTTGCCCTGCCACCCAGCAGCTTCAGTCTCTATTCGGAGGCCATGGGTCTAATGCGTTGTGACCAGCCTTTTCTGGCCTGAGATCATCTCCTGGCCACCCTTGCCTTTCTCCCCTCTTCATGTTCATGTTACCAAATAATTTAGATCAGTAGTTCCCAAACCTGGCTGCATATCAGAAGCACCTGGGTAGTGAGTTAATAACAGATTCCTGAGCCCTATCCCAGGAGGTCCTAGACTAGGTGGGACCCAAAAATTGTATTTATTGTGAAGCAGTGCAGGCATTTCTGAATTTCTGATGCCACTAGGCTGGGACAGTGACATCCACTGTGACATGTTACCGGATGTTTAGGGATTCCCAGGTGCATGGTTCAGACCTGAAAACATAGTCACTCATGAACAAGCCATCCAGACAGGTGAATGTAAACATTAATCCCAACCCACTGCTGCACCACGCACAGGTGGGTGATCAGTGATGGGAACAAGGCTGAGGGTGTTCTGACAAGACTGAGTGTGCCCCTCCCCTATTCCATCCGCGAGGCACTGCATCCCACTCTGTCCTATTCCATCCATGAGGCACTGCATCCCACTCTGTCCCCGACACCCAACGGCAAGTTAACTGCAGATGGAACTAACCTTAAACCACAAGAAAAGCGCTGCAGGAGGCCTTCTTGGCTTCGGGAGAATTCAGTCCAATTTGCCACCAATGTCAAGACTTGCTTTTGATTATGTTGATGATAAAGACTGTAAACAAAACAGCCTTTCTCTACTAATTAATTCCCTTCGAAGAACTCGAAACATCTTTAATTACACAGTTTGAAAAGCAGCGGTTACCCGATCGGCCTGATTGGGCTCTGCGCTCCTCTCTCTGTCCACCTGAATGAAATATTTTCTTGTTTTCCCTGCTTCACACACCTAGGACGGGCTTGCAGTAAATCCTGTCAACTAAACGCCTGACAAAAGTGCTCTGATGTCAGGTATAAAGAATGCCACCTACAGCTTAATGTCTGGAAAAAAAATTCTGAGGGCTGCAAACAATGAAGGTTTTTGTCTTCTTAATGCCCAGTATGCAATCGAGTGGAAATGCTACTTCCATCCATAATCTACAAATGAAATTAAACTTGTTGAAAGACACAGAGTAAACCAGAAGCCTTTGTTTCTTTGCAGAACAGGAAAAATTTAAACCACTAAATGTTTTAGCAGATTTACTAAATTTCCAATTAAATCATGAAATCTATTATTGCAGAGCTCTAAGAAGGCAGTATCTTTCCCATTCTTTTCTCTGTCTCTCTCTGCCTCCTCCTATCCACTTGTGAACACAGATGTATGATATGCTATAAGCAAGCAGAACTCCCAAGTCCCCCAACATGTATATAGCCTCTGTGACATCTGGGGGAAATTGGGGTACAGAGAGGGGCACACGAGCCTCAAGGTAAATGAGGCCAGCTCAGCGGTGATTTTAGGGAGAGGTGGGGCCAGGTTTTGGGGAAAAACAGGAATTTTAATTTTCCTTCTCTCTGTGCTTGCCGGGTTCCTGGGCCCCCAGCAGGTCGAGGCAGCAGGCTGGAGCAGAAAGGCATCAGGAGCTCAGGCATGGGGAGGGAGTCAGATCTGCTATACAAGAGCACCCTCTGCCAGTTGGCACAGGGGGCTGGCTGGAGAGGCCTGTGGCCCAGAGTCAGGGGAAAGGGCGCAGCACCCTGCATTCAAAGCTTGCAGGGCTGGGAGCCAGGCAGGAGAGAGATTCTATCTTCAAAATAGACAGCACACTCACCTCTGGAACAATAGCTGGTGCAGGCAGGAGCAATGCTGATTTTCCAAGGGCTCTCCACATTAATCCTCCCCACCAAATCCAGCCACTAGGAGCCTGAATGGTCCTCCAGACACCCATTCAGTAGAAAATGACGGGTGATTTTTGCCCTTGTCTCCTGAGATCTCCGGTGAGCACCGCTGCTCTGGCTGACATGTGTTTATAAAGATAAAGCACCAGGCTACTTTGGGGGCCCTCCCAGGCTATTACAAAGAGCAAGTGGTGCCAACCATGGCTTTTTAGAATTGAGCTGTTAAATTTTTTTTTTATATGCACCTCTTTCTGAAAAGGATTTGAAGCAACTTACAAAAAGGCAAACACAATAAAGTCATTCAACTAAAATTAGAGAAGCAAAGCCATGGAAACGAGGAAGAACCAAGCATTGACTAGGAGCTATAATAGAATTACTTTGATTTAGCATCAGATTAGGCCTTGAGCTTCCTGGCAGCCAGAGCAAGAAAGGATACCCAAGGAGACAGTCCATACAACCTTTTAGAAGGAAGCGGGACAATTCTCTAAGAGAGGTGTTTTGTTTTTTCTTCCGGCATTAACTTTCTTTCTTTTCTTTCTGTATGTGTGTGTGTGTGTGTGTGTGTGTGTGTGTATGTGTTTTCTGAGACAGAGTTCCACTCTTGTTGCCCAGGCTGGAGTGCGGTGGTGTGATCTCAGCTCACTGCAACCTCTGCCTCCCAGGTTAAAGCGATTCTCCAGCCTCAGCCTCCCAAGTAGCTGGGATTACAGGCGCCCACCATCACGCCCAGCTGATTTTTGTAATTTTAGTAGAGACAGGGTTTCACCATGTTGGCCAGGCTGGTCTTAAACTCCTGACCTCAGGTAATCTGCCCGCCTTGGCCTCCCAAAGTGCTGGGATTACAGGGGTGAGCCACCGCGCCCAGCGCAGTAACTTTCTTTTAGGAGACTTTGTGTAGGAAACTTTGAGAACATTATACAGTGTGTCTATCAATCTTGTTATATAGTAAATGCAGAAGCTATTCTGATATTGCTCTTTCTTGCTATAATCTTTGGCATTTGCAAAGGGCATATATCAGTTGCAACTCAATAATGGTAAATCTTAATGGGATAAAACAAAGTGTGGGGTGAAGGGTGGCTACACAAATGTGAATCAAATTTTAGTTCTTGTCCACCATGGTGGTGGTATGTGCCTGTAGGCCCACCAGGGAGGCTGAGTTGGGAGAATCATGAGAATCACTTGAACCTGGGAGTTTGAGGTGACAGTGCACTATGATCATGCTGGTGAATAGCCACTGTGTTTCAGAACATAGCAAAACTCATCTCTAAAAAATAAAAATAAAATTTAGTTTTGGGGTACTTCATTCATTCACTGGTGCATTTGATATTTATCAAGTGCCTACTAAGTGTCAGGCTCTAGTAAGGGAAATAGAGCAGTGAAGCAATGGGCAAAGTCCTGCTCTCAGGGTATGATCTAATTTGATGCTAAGAAAGAACTTACCATCCCCAGAGGAGTGGGTGGATAGCAGGCAAGATTCCTGGAGTTCAGTTGCTAAGTAAGAGTGGGTGTAACAAATAGAGTGCTTTCAGATACAGATCTCAGAAATCTCACCTCAAACTGCCTTAAATAATAAAGAAATGTGATTTTTTTTTTTTTTTTTTTAAATTCAGTGGCTCAGCAACGCCTTCTCTGGGTTATACCATCTTCACTGTTGGCCCCATCCTTGGACTCATAGCAATACGACTGCAACAGTTCTGGGAGTCACAAAAGGAACAAGCTGCAGAGCAACACAGAAGACTGTTTCTTCCTGTTGCTTTCTCTTAGGATGGAGGAAAAATGGTCTAGCCCATGTCAGACTATTTTGTCTCACTGGCCAGATGGCCCACATGTCCATTTCTGATCCCATCCTGTCATGGAGGCTGGGGTCACTCTTAGACCAACCAAGCCACTCCTGGAGTTGGCTTCCCCTCTAATTCTTGGCCAGGTGTGAAAGGAAGACACTCGAGCAAAATCGTGGTTGTGTTGGGAAGGAAGAAGAGGCAGGGGAGAAATGGATGCTGGGCAGACAGCTAACACTATCATTTTGGCCTTTAAATGCCAACCCTTTGGGGAATGTGAAGATTAGTGTAGAGTCATCAAGGCTGTTGGAATGTCTGTCTACCTAGGCATCTCAGGAAAAGAACCTTACTAAATAGCAAATCCTTACTATTTGCCTGATTTCTTGACTGAGACTTCCTGTTCTCCCTATCTGCCAATTCCTCGGTTAAAGACTTTACTTTTGTTTGTACACATTAAAAAAAAAATTCTTTTAACTGGCCTTCCTACCTCCAATCTTACCCAAATCTAGTCCAACTTCCACATTGTTAGTAGAAACATCTCAAAGATAAATGTATAATATTATTCTCTTGTATAGCAACCTCTTTGACTTGCTATCACCTGTAATATAAAGTTAAACATCTTTGCATTAACATACCAAAAAAATAAAATATTTAGGTCTACATCTAACAAAATTTGTACGACATTTATGTTAGAAAAACTAAAAAACCTATGAAAGAAATCAAAGTAGAGCTAAATAAATCAAAAGATATTCCATGCTCATGGATAGGAAGGCTAAATATTATTAATATGTCAGTTCTTCCCAACATGATCCATAGATTTAATGCAATGCTAATCAGAATTCCAGCAAGTTATTTTGTGAGTATCAACAAATTGATTGGAAAGTTTATATGTTTATTTTTTTCCTTACCGATAGCACTCCCGCAAACATGGTGAATGTTCCTAAAACCCACCGCACTTTCTGTAAGAAGTGAGGCAAGCACCAACCCCACAAAGTGATACAGCACAAGAAGGGCAAGGATTCTCTGTATGCCCAGGGAAAGTGGTATTATGACAGGAAGAAGAGCGGCTGTGGTGGGAAGACTAAGCCAATTTTCTGGAAAAAGGTTAAAATTACAAAGAAGATTGTGCTAAGGCTTGAGTGCCTTGAGCCCAACTGCAGATCTGAAAGAATGCTGGTTATGAAGAGATGCAAGCGTTTTGAATGGGGAGGAGTTAAGAAGAGAGAGGGCCAAGTCATCCAGTTCTAAGTGTCATCTTTTGTTTGATTAGGAAGACAATAAAATCTTGAGTTAAAAAAAAGAAAGTTTATATTGAAAGGCAAATAAAACCAAGAAGAGTAAACACAATATTGAAGAAAAAGTCAGAGGTCTGAAGCTAGCCAACTTCAAGACTTATGATAAAACTACAGTAATCGAGGCAGTATGGTATTGGTGAAAGAATAGACAAATAGATCAATGAAACAGAATAGACTCACAGAAACAGACAAGTATAGCCAACTGATTTTTGACAAAGGAGTAATGGCAATTCAATGGAGAAAGGATATTCTTTGCAACAAATGGTGCTGAAACAACTGGACCATGCAAAGAAAGGAAAAAGAAAAAGAATCTAGATGTAAATCTTACACCTTTTGCAAAATTAATTCAAAATGGATCATCAGCCTAAAGTAAAATGCAAAACTATTAAACTTTTTGAGATAGTATATGAGAAAATCTAGATAACATTGGATTGGGTGATGACTTTTTAGATACAACACATACACAAAAATGATTAATGAAAGAAAGAAAAAAATCAAAAAGTTGAACTTTATTAGAATTAAAAACTTCTGCTCTGCAAAAGACACTGTTAAGAGAATGAAGAGACAAGCTACAGACTGGGAGATAATATTTGCAAAACACCTACCTGATAAAGTACTTGTATTCAAAATACACAAAGAACTCTTCAAATTTAACAATAAGGAAACAGACAACCCCATTTAAAACTGGGTGAAAGATCTGAATTGATATCTCAACAAAAAAGATATAGAGATGGCAATTAAGCACATGAAAAGATGCTCAACATTAGGGAATTGCAAATTAAAACAACAGTGAGGTACAATTACATATCTATTAGAATGGATAAAAACCAAAACACTGACAACATCAAATCCTGGTGAAGATATAGAGCAACAGGAACTCTCGTTTATTGCTGGTGGGAATACAAAATGGTATAGCCACTATTGAAGACAGTTTGGCAGTTTTCTACAAAGCTAAACATAGTCTTACCCTATGACCCAGCAATCACACTCTTTGGTGTTTTACAAAAATGAGTTGAAAATGTATGCCCACACAAAAACCTGACATTTACAATTGTCGAAAATTTGAAAACAACCAAGATATCCTTCAATAAGCAAATGGATAAACAAACTCAAGTATATCCATATAATGGAATATTAGTCTGTAATAAGAAGTGAGCTATCAAGCCACAAAAAGACTCAGAGGGGCCTTACATGCTCATTGCTAAGTAAAATAAGCTAGTCTGGACCAAGCACAGTATGACTCACACCTGTGATCCCAGTACTTTGGGAGGATGAGATGGGAAGATGACTTGAGGCCAGGAGTTTGAGACCATCCTGGGCAATGTAGCAAGGTCTTGTTTCTACAAAATAAAAATATTAGCCAGGCCTATATTAGCCAGGTAACTAGCATCTATAGTCCAAACTACTCAGGAGGCAGAGGTAGGGGGATCCCTTGATCCCAGGAGTTCAAGGCTGCAGTGAGCTATGATCATCCCACTGTACCCCAGCCTGGGTGACAAAGTGAGATTCTGCCTCTAAAAATTCTTTTTTTAAAAAAAAGAAAAAGTAATTCTGAAACGGCTACATACTATATGATTCCAACTATATGACATTCTGTAAAAAGCAAAAATATAGACAGTAGAAAGATCCATGGTTGCCAAGGGCTTCAGGGAAGATGGAGGAGGATTAACGGGTAGAAAATAGGAGACTTTTAGGGCAATGAGGTTGTTTTTGTGTGACTCACACTTGTGGGTATATGACGGTGTGCATTTGTCGAAACCCGTAAAACTGAACAACACAAAGAGTGAATCCTAATGTAAACTATAGATATTAGTTAATAATAGTGTATCAATATTGGCTCATCAGTTGTAACTAATGTATCACACTAATGCAAGATATTAATGAGGGAAACTGACGGGGAAGAGAAGAGGGGATAAGAGAGGGTGGAAACTGTATTTTCCAACCAATTTTTCTATAAATCTAAAATTGTTCAAAAAAAGTCTATTAATTTAAAAAAATCTTTACTATGACATAAAAGACTCTTCACTGTCAAGATGGTATCATTTGC
>NW_012103798.1:3247172-3253522 GCF_000951045.1 Mandrillus leucophaeus
GTTTATTACCAAAGTATATTCCCATATAGGGAATGTGCCCATTCTACAGGGTAGCAATAAGGCTCAGGGAAGATCAGGAATCTGGGTAAGGTTGCTGAACTAGAAGGTTGCACAGTTGGATTCAAACTCAGTGCTCTGCAAGAACAGAATTACCATCTGCTGGTGGCTTCACCCCACACAGCCCAGAAAGTAGCCCCAGCAGCTAACTTATTTCATATTAGGCTGAATTATTTCATATTATTTCAGCCTGAAAAGCCAAGCTGAAATCTAGCTGGGCCTATCCATGAAAAGAAGACTTGAAAACGTCCTCCAACCCCATGAATAAATGGACACTAGCCCTAGCCTCCTTAAAGTCACGATATAGTACAGGATAGGTTGTGGTTAGTTTTTACACTACTGTATCCACTCTGCCTAGCACAGTGCCTGACCCATAGTAAATGCACTTGGAATATCAGCTAAGTAAAAATAAAATAGAGGTCCCTATGTTTATCTCACCCTTTGTAAGGCACTTCTACCTGCACTATCTCTTTGATATCATATTAGCCCTAAAGACCATGTAGAACAAAAATCATAGTCCTCATGCTATGTGAAGAAAGAAAATTGGGACCAGCATCCAAGTTTCTTCATGACCAGTCCAGAGCACTTTCTCTGTGTCTCAAAGCCACCCTTAAGGAAGCAGAGGCTCAGTGAGTAGGATGGTCAAGGCCAACACTTATTGAGCACTCACTGTTATATTATCTAATTTAATGCTAACAGTAGTCTTGTGGGGTAGATTTCAATATTTCTATTTTAAAGAAGAGAAAACAGGCTCACTGAAATTGTCACTTGCCTAAGGTCACAAAGTTTTATTTTTTAGTTATTCATGCAAACGTATGAGGCACATGAGAAATTTTGTTCCATACATATAATGCATAACGATCAAGTCAGGGTTTTCAGGGCCTCTAGGTACAATGCCTTTTTGTTAAGTATAGTCACCCTACTCTGCTATCAAACATTGAATTTATTCTGTTTTTACTGTATGTTTGTACCCTTTAACCCAGTTCTCTTCTTCCTCCTCCATCACCCCACTCATCCTTCCTAGTCTCTGTTAGCTATTTTTCCACTTCCTTCCTTCATATGATCAAATTTTCTAGTTCCCTTATATAAGTGAGAACATGCGATATTTGTCTTTTTGTGCTTGGCTTATTTCACTTAACATAACGACCTCCAGCTCCATCCATGTTGCTTCAAATGACAGGATTTAATTCTTTTTATGGCAGAATAGTATTCCATTGTGTATATATACCACATTTTCTTTACTCATTCATCTGCTGATTCCATATCTTTGCTATTGCTATTGCTTTGCTAGTGTGAATAGTGCTGCAATAAATATGTGAGTGCAGGTATCCCTTTGATATGTTAATTTCATTGTCTTTGGGTAGATGCCCAGTAGAGGGATTGCTGAATCAAATGGTCATTCCATTTTTCATTTTGTGAGAAATCTCCATGCAGTCTTCCATAGTGGCTTTAGTAGTTTACATTCCCACCAACCATGTGTAAGAGTTCCCTTTTCTCTGCATCCTCACCAGTATCTGTTAATTTTTGTCTTTTTAGTAATAGCTATTCTGGCGGGGCTAAAATGATATCTCATTGTGGTTTTGATTTGCATTTCTTTGAGGATTAGTCATACTGAGCATTCAAAAAATATACTTCACATGCCTGGTGGCCATTTGTATGTCTTCTATTGAGAACTATCTATTCATTTCCTTTGCTCACTTTTTAATAGGACCTTTTTGTCCTGTTGAGTTCCTCATATATTCTGGAATTAGTTTCTTTCAGACGAATAGTTTGCAAATATTTCCTCCCATTCAACAAGTTTTCTCTTCACTCTGTTGATTGCTTCCTTTGCTGTATAGAAGCTTTTAAGTTTAGTCCAATTTATCTATTTTTGTTTCTGTTGTCTGTGTTGTTGAGGACTTAGTCACAAATTATTTGCCTAGACCAATGTCTGGGAGAGTTTTCTTTTAGGTTTTCTTCTAGTATTTCTATAGTTTTGGGTCTTATGTTTAAGTCTTTAATCCACTTTAAGTTGGTTTTGTATATGGGGAGAAATGGGGCTCAGTTGCATTCTTCTGCATTTGGCTATACAATTTTCCCAGTGAGAGCCTAGATTCAAATCCAATTTCACTGGACCCCAAAACTCATGAATTTTCTTTCTATGATGTCAATGTACTGCCCAGTTTTCTGGATTAGGAAACTTTGAAAAGGAGTTACGTAATAAATGTTGTTATTATTTTTTTTGAAAACTGGCTTCCCTCTGCTATTTGATAAGAATGAGGTGATGACCATGCTTCAGATGCAGTGGATCAGGTGAGAGTTGATGGTTAATCTAATGCAGTTGTCAGCAAAGGGAGGGGCCAAAGCATGGCACATGCAGCCTCTTTCCTGCTCAGTTTACACCTGCAACATTGGATCTCGTTTTGGAAGCTGCCTTTCAACAGGAACATTGATTTTGGACACCATGGCCCTGGAAGGTGACAACAATGGGAGGTGTGAGCCTAGAAACCATTTTTTTAATGAATAAAGAGATTAGCTGTGTCTAACTTGGAGAAAACTGAGGAAGGCCATTGTTGTGGATAAAAAATGAAAAGTACTATTAGTAGAGGAGTAGTGGACTCACACCATGTGTTCCAGGAGGAAAGACTAAAACCAACATACATGAATGCAAACCAACTCACAGAGAAAAGAGTGCTCGAAGCCATGGTGGAAAGACTGGCCATGACATGGTGAGCTCCTTATGCTCTGCTCATCATTGTCCTCCCACGTCTTTGTCTCACATTTATGACCACCTGCCAGGTATGCTAGGAAAAAAATATCTGTGCATCTTGGCCCAAGTCCTCTAAAAGGCAGTGTCCAAGGCAATAGTTTACATGGTTATCCTTTATTGGGGTGCAGGTTACAATCCTAGGGAAGCAGAAGTGAGGGGAAAGTCGATTGAGGCAGAGAAGCAGTGAGATAAATATGGGAGCACGTTACTGAGCTGGTCTCAGCTTCGAAACAGGGGCCACTGATTGCTCAATCCTGTGGGGTTCATTAGAAAGACCATGTGAACTACATCACAGTCTGTCCAGGAGAAGAAAGGGAGATAAGTGATCCCAAGAGTTGCCTTCCATCCCTGTCTTCCATTGGCTAGAGTCTGGCCCATAGGTAGTTTACCTTTTTGCACTGTGGATTGCATTACCTGTCTCTGTGCAGCCATTGGGGAGGCCAGCACCCCTGCCTGAGAGAACAATCCAGCCAGTGGACTCCCCTGTCTGCTGGGGTGACAGCAGCAGCAGCAGTGACCTTGATCCATGACCCGGGGAGTGGTCAAGCTGTCACTGGAGCCACTCTGGCTGGAAATGAAGGGCAGCACACAGTAGCCCACAGGCTGAGTCTAACAGAGTTTGAGCCAGAAGGGAAATAAATTGTCCAGGAATGAGGGAAGGAAGGTGCTATGACTGAATGCTTCTGTTTCCCCCAAATTCCTATGTTGAAATCCTAATCCCCAAGCTGATGGTATTTGGAGATTGGGCCTCTGGGAGGTAATTAGGTTATGATGGGGAAGCCCTTATGAATGGGATTAGTGCCCTTATAAAAAGGACCCCCGGCCGGGCACGGTGGCTCACGCCTGTAATCCCAGCACTTTGGGAGGCCGGGGTGGGTGGATCACGAGGTTAGGAGATCAAGACCATCCTGACTAACACAGTGAAACCCCACCTCTACTAAAAATACAAAAAAGTTAGACAGGCATGTTGACGGGTGCCTGTAGTCCAGCTACTCGGGAAGCTGAGGCAGGAGAATGGCATAAACCTGGGAGGCGGAGCTTGCAGTGAGCTGAGATTGCGCCTCTGTACTCCAGCCTGGGCAACAGAGCCAGACTCCATCTCAAAAAAAAAAAGGACCCCCAAGATCTCTCTTATGCCATGTGAAGACACAGCAAGATGACGCCCCTCAAGGAACCAGGAAACAGGCCCTCACTAGACACTGAGTCTGCCAGCACCTTGATCTTGGACTTCCCAGACTCCTGAGAAATTCATGTCTATTGTTTATATGTCATTCAATGTTATTCTGTTCTAGCATCCCAAATGGAATAAGACAGAAGGGAGTAACAGTCGGGGGAAATCCACTGCCTAGTCCTGGCTTGTGGTATAATAACAGCAATAGATTCTGAATGAGCACTTAGCATGGGCCAGTTTACATTTATTATATCATCGAATCCCCTCAGCATCCTATAGAGGAAATATTATTGCCTACATTTTCTAGATGAAGCTGATGCTCAGAGAGGTCAGGTCCAAGACCCTGCAGAGGTCTCCCAAATGAGAAGGAAAGATGGGATCACGAACTCCTAAACACATGCCACACCCTAGCTCCTCACCCAAGGCTACTGCTCCTGGAAGAGAATGCCTTAAGACACAGAAAGCAGGTGCTCTGCACATTCAGAAGGCTGGAGTGTGCTGGCCAAGCTCCACCTTAATAACCTGGGAAACACACAGTCATCTCAAGAAAGCAAATAGGTTATGTCAGTGCAATGCAAAGGCATTTTGGACAACAGACTTAGTGAGTAATGTCTGAAAGCTCAGTGTGGATCACTGACTTGCCCTAGAAACTTCGCAATTTACCAAAAAATTATGCACTTCATTCTGAATGTGTAGGTAGGGAACTATGTGGGAAGCTTTATGCCACTCTCCAAAGGCAAAGAAATAAGATTGTAGCCGAAAAGTAGTAGCAAATGGAGTGTTCCTCATGTGGACCTATGGAACTTTGGGATGCTGGGGTGTCCTGCTTCTGGCCAGCATATGAGATGGGGGAAAGCAATGTTGCATCTTGCAAGCACAGTGCCAGGGCACGAAGGATCTGGGAACAGAGGCAATGACTGAACCACAGGCACCCACCCCTGCACTAGCTCTGAGTTATGGAAGGAAAGGCAAGAGCATATAAACAATCCAGGAAGAAACAACTTCATGATGCTGAGGTCTCCTTCTCTTTCTTGGTGCTTATCAAATACCATCTAGAACACACAGTGATGTTGAGAGTTGACCCTGGGCTGGGGACTGCCATTATCACCAGCCTCCAAGGGCATCAAACATTCCAAAGAGATCGTGTGTATTTCTCTGCCAGACTAACTCAGGCTCCTATAGATGGTATCTGCCAACACTTTGAAAATATGGAGAAATGCAAAAATCCTCTCTACTCCAATTCAGGGATAAATTGAAAGTCATGTTCAAGACCAAGCCTAAGTTAGCAGGGGGGCCTACGGGGACATTCCACTCCTTGGCTGCCACAGGCAGGAGTGAAGAGGGCCTTGCAGATGTTAATGTAGCCCTATCTCAGCATAGAGAGGTCACCGTTCAATAGCCTGGGAGCTGGTTAGGAGAGAAAAGCCAGCGATCGTCGGGGAAAGGGCAACTGCAAAGTCATCTCAAAGATCGCTCTTTCAGGTTTGGGCGAGGTAGCCTGAAACAGGAAGCAGGCTGTCGATGGAACAGGTTCTCATTATTTGTTTGGCATCTGGCTGCTATTTGAAGGGCTAAATAAACCCTGGGTAACCCTGAATACCCCAAACCCATCTGTTCCTCTGGCCTCATGTTGCTTCAACTCTCTTCTAAAGTTCAAAGCCCTGAGCATGGCGTACAAAACCCTTCTGTAGATGGCCCCACCAGCCATTCCACACTCTTTCCCCATCACTGTAGCCTTCACTCCTATTTATGAGGCACTCAGACCTACTTGCTACTTCCCAAACACGCTGCTTAGAGATGTGCTTGCATAGCTGGGTTTTCCCTCTTGGCTCCTGTCATGGCAATGAGAAAGATATCCTGCTCTGCCAGTCCCAGGAAATGAGACATTCTAAATAGCCTGAAGCCAAGTCCAGCTGTGCCTAACCTGGATCAGCCAAACTCTAGTCTTATCACAGGTGTGTAAGCAAGAAATAAGTGCTCGTTGTCATACGCTACTGCCCCATCTTTCTGTATCTCTCCTTCACAGAAGGGCTCCCCCCAGTCTTTACTGGTTTTATAGCTGTTCTCTGCACTCTGCCAGGCATCTCCGTCCCTCACTTGTGTCTGAAAGCTTTTTCTTCACTTGTTCCTCATCCGCATTTAAGCTGGCTCCGCTGGCTCCAATCATTAAACTAAAACATCCATATTGATCCCCAAGTTCTCCTTCAGTAATCATCCTCACTCTCCTTCTCAGTCTGAATTCTTGGTGAGTTGTCCATGTCAGTTGCTCAGCTCCTGTCTTCATATCCTAATTTCCCACTCATTCCTCCAGACTGAAATCGGACTCTCCACTGTCATCCTAGGAAACCACCCTCACATCTCTGTTCTCAGACT
>NW_012103798.1:3253982-3336864 GCF_000951045.1 Mandrillus leucophaeus
CTGGCCTCATCTCTGCCCTTCTCTTAAAGATGGATGTTTCTCAGGGCCCTTTCCTTGCCCCTCATTTATTCCTACTCTGTGTCCTTCCTATGGGAGGTCACATCCACTGCAAGGGTTTCATGTACCGTCTATATGTTGGTGGCCTCCAGCCCTCATCTCTAGACCAGAACTCACTACTGAGTGCCAGACTCATAATCCGGATTCCTACTGGAGTATCATCTCTCTATTTCGCAAATATTTTGCTGACTACTCCTGTCTTCCAAACACTTGTTGTAGGTGCTGGATGTACAAGTGGTGAACAAAACAGACAAAAATCCCACCCTCATGAAGCATAGAGGTCACTAGAATTGGGGAGGTCGGACAGTAAATAAATAAGATGTTAGCACTATCAGAGGATGGTGAGCAGAGGGCGATGTCACCTGCTTGTATTTCTAAAGGCTCTTTCTGGCTATTGTGTTGCAAATAGACTGGGAAGGGGGATAGGAGTGAGAGCAGAGAAAGGTGGGAACAGGGATACCAGCTACTGGACATCTATTTTTAAATGCCCCATGGGCACCTGAGACTCAAAACTCTAACACTGAGCTCACTATCCTTCTTCTAAACTTGCTCTTCCTTGTGCTCAGGACACCCAAATCCACCAAGGACTCAAGCCAGAACCTGGAATTTCTGCCCACTGCAGCCCCTTTTCCTCACATCAAACCAGTCACAAGTGCTGTCCACTCTAGCTTCTGAATATCCCATTCATTCATTCATTCATTCATTCATTCATTCACTCACTCACTATTTCACTAGTTTGTCAAACATTTACGGGATACTGACCATGTTTCAGGCCAGTACTAGAAAGGTAGATAATGGTCTCTGCCCTGTGGGAGCTTACAGTTTAGTGTGTGAAACAGATAACAAAACCCAAAATGAAACATTACATATATGACTTCCTCTCATGCTAAGGGCTATAAAGAAACTAGTTTCAACAAAGGAGAAAAATAGCAATACTCTTAGGTAAGGTGGCCAGGGAAGGACCTCCTTAGGAAGAGATGCCTGAGAAGGGATGAGTCACCGGTGAAGAATGATGTATTAATTTCCTAGGGCTGCAGTAACAAATTCCCTCAAACTGTTACAGTCTCACCAATATACCACAATGCAGCAGTTTCTCATTATAAGGTATCACCCAGAGTTCTTTGTCTCAGGACCCTGGACATAATGGGTGAGGTTGGAGCGAAAGTTTAATAAGCCAAAGAAGAAGTTCTCTGCTGCAGAGAGGGGACCTGGAAGAGGGCTGTCGTTTTACAGTTGCATGCAAAGGCTTTTACAGGAAATTGATGAGGGCTGGGTGTCTCATTTGCCTAAGGCACATATTTCTGGTAGCTCCACCTCGTCTTCCTAGTGGGCATGTGGGCCCGTAGCTTGAGTTACTCCATATTGCTTGGTTCTCCTTACTGCACATGCGTCAGGGATGGAATTTTCCATTGCGGGCATGTCTGGGCAAGTCACCTGTGTAGCTTTTCTTATCTCTATGGCTGTAGCATGTCTCAGGCAAGCCCTCCTGTGCAAGTTCCCTTATCTGTCCCTGCAGGCTGTTTTTTTGTTTGAAAGGATTCAACCAAAGAGCCACCCTGTCTGCCTAATCATTTTTTTTTTCCTTTCTCCTCAATCAAAACTGACACTTCTTGTCATTCCTTGGCTTATGGACACATCACTCCAGTTTCCACCTCCACATGGTCACATTCCCTCCATGTCTCTATCTCTGTGTGTCCTCTCCTCCTATGAGTTTACTAATCATTAGATTTTGGGTTCACCCTGAAGTGAAGTGTGGCTTCACCTTAATAAATTGGGATCTACAGAGATCCTATTTTCAAATAAGGCCAGAATTTCGTGGAGACACTATTCAACCTAGTACAAAGGAACACTCTTTTACAGGCATACGGGGCAGTTTTTACAGAGGCCCTCAGGTGAAAGGGCTTAGAGTGTTTGGAGCCAGGGTGGCTGAAGTGTAGGCGCAAGGAGTAGAACAAACCCAGGTGAGCTGGGAAAGAGGCAGACCCAGGGTATGAAGGATTGTAACAGGAAAGGGCTGAAGTGTAAGCGAAAGCGTCTCTCCAGATGAAGAACATCAGAGTGTGTGATACGAAGAAAGAGAGAGAGAGAGAGAGAGAGCGCGAGAGCGCAATGAAAGGATACAGAAGAGGAGAGAAATAAAGGGGCAGAGTCCTTGACAAGGTGGCGGTTCAGGAGTGGAAGAGGGGAAGATAGACACAGAAGTAGATGGTAAGGGAAAAGGGAAATCGTGTCTAAAGGCTTCTATTTTCTTGATTACATTGGATAGCTAAGAGGTGGAGGAATGGGAGGTGAAGTGTGGAGAAGAAAGCTTGGGATGTTTGTCTTGGAGAGTGAGAAGTCATGCTTGCCAGGATGGCTGGGCAGTGTTAAGAGTCTGTTCAGGGTTTGGTTTCTAGAATATGTTCATTTTTCTTTCTCCGCACTGTTATCTACCTAGTTCAGACCATACAATTACCCTGTGTAACTGCAACCACCTCTGATAGGGTTCTCTTCTTCCCATCGTGCCCCACCCCAATCCCAACCCAGTCTATTCCCCACACTGCTGTCACCATTGTCATTTGAAGTTTACGTGGCATCACTCTCCACCTTAAAGTCCTTCCCCTAGTTTCCCACTGCCCTCCAGATAAAACACAACTCTTCACTGTGGCTCTCAAGATTGTTATCAGCTGGTTTATGCTTCACTAGCCTCATTTCTTGCCACTTCCACTCAAATTCTGCACTTGTTTTTGAGACGGGTTTTACTCCGTCACCCAGGCTGGAGTGCAGTAGTGCGATCATAGCTCACTGTGGCCTGAAACTCCTGGGCTTAAGCCCACCTCAGCCTCTGGAGTAGCTGGGACTACAGGCTTGTACCACCACACCCAGTTAGTTTTTTTCTTTTTCTTTTTTCAGAGACAGGGAGTGGCGGCTGGGGTGGGGTAGTGGTGGGGGTCTCACTCTGTTGCTCAGGCTGGTCTCAAACCCCTGTCCTCAAGTGTTCCTCCCACCTCATCTTCCCCAAGAGCTGGGATTACAGGTGTGAGCCACCACACCTGGCCTAAATTCTGCATTTCAATCACTCAGAATTACTTTATAAATTCCTTGAACGTGCTGTCCTCTCCGCTTCAAGGCTTTGCACTTGCTCATCCCTGTTTCTGAACCCTCTTTCCCCTCTTCTCTAGCACTCCCTAGTCATCCGCCCTCTCCTCCTAACTCTCCTCCTCCTTCCAGCTCAGTTAGTCCCCTCTGCCAGCCAGCTTTCTTTGACATCCTCCACTCTGAGTCTAGATAGGTTTCCTGTACAACCCTCTATGTTTCCCTTATTAGAGCAAGTACACCTTATAATGCAATTGCTCCTTTGCCTATCTTAGGTCCTCATAAAAGTATAAACCCCTTAAAGTGTCCTGTTTTTCATATTCCTTGACACATGCCAGATACTTTTTAAAATGTGAAATAAGTAAATAAATGAAAATAGTAAAACAGTTAATGTCTATGTTGAAAGTCATAAGTAACTCAAAGCTTTCAAACAATTGATTCTGCTTCCCCTCAAGGCACAATGGGATTGACCTTGATGCGGGGGATGTCAAGGAACTGCACTCTACATGGCCATCAGGACTCAGACCCCTGTTTCATGCTCTGCTTCTCAGTTGGACTTCTGACTTCCATCGTGAACTGTATGAGGCTTTGGGAGGGTTCTCCGCAGGATAATTTCTGCTGTGTCTTTCTGCTTCTTTGCACCTCCTGTCTCTTCTGTAATTAGTGGTCTCTGTTATTTGGCCATAGGGAATGCTTTTCTTTGTAAGTGTTCACCCAGCTTCTGAGAGCCTTGGAAGAGTGTGTCTTGGAGTCTCCTGGGTCATTTGATTTTGAATCCCCAGAAATTGTTATTGTAAGCTGCTCTTTTCTTGTAGCATAAATAACTGTCCCAGTTCTCATACTTCCTACTCTGCCTTCAGGCAGTGTCCCAAGGATGTGCTTCCACTCACACCCAAGTAGTCCTAGAATGGCTTCTCAAATGACAAAAAAGCAGCAGAAGATGCTCTGGTTTCTGTTTTGCATTACTTTCCTACATGGAGGCCTTCTGATCTTTTTGGAAGCATGCTGATTCAACTGCTCATGCATGCAGATCCAATTCCTGCAGAACGGCAAGATCACTCTGCATCTTTAACCCATTCCATTGATGAAATAATAGTTTCCCTTCTCAGTTTAAAAACGTGAAATAAGTAAATAAATGAAAATATTAGAACAGTTAATGTCTATGCTGAAAGTCATAAGTAACTCAAAGCTTTTTTTTTTAAACTAAAAACAAAGTTTTTTGTCTTCAGAGAAGTCCTCACCTAGCTTTCATGTCATCAGTAGGTAAAACTGGCTATCTTTTGCTCTTCCTCATGTTCTAATCAATGTACTGATTAGTGTGCTTTGGATGTCACATAAATAGATACATGTTGGCCGGGCTGGTCTCGAACTCCTGATCTCAGATGATCTTCTCGCTGCCTCAGCCTCCCAAAGTGCTGGGATGATAGGCTTAAGCCACCGTGCCTGGCCAGAAATATAGAATTCTTAACCCCCATTATTTTGGATTGATCTCAGTACCCATAAACCCTTGTTGAAAAATCCTGCATTACTAATTTACCCACTTCTGAAGGTGCATTTGGTTTTTGGTTTAAAAAAAAAAATTGCTCTTGTGTAGTTTATAAATATGCTTTTTCAAAATAAAAAAAACCCATGTTTTCATTTCTGTAATTGTTGAAGAGTAGAGGATACAGTGTATCGATGCTCAACATTTAATGCAACTGCCTTTTTTTTTTTTTTCCCCTCCTTCTTTTTGAGACGGAGTTTTGCTCTTGTTGCCCAGGCTGGAGTGCAATAGCGCGATCTCGGCTCACCCCAACCTCCGCCTCCAGGGTTCAAGTAATTCTCCTGCCTCAGTAGCTGGGATTACAGGTATGCGCCACCACACCTGGCTAATTTTGTATTTTTAGTAGAGATGCGGTTTCTCCATGTTGGTCAGGCTGGTCTCGAACTCCCAACTTCAGCTGATCCACCCGCCTTGGCCTCCCAAAGTGCTAGGATTACAGGCATAGCCACCGTGCCTGGCCAATGCAACTGCCTTCTAGAATGCCTTGTGTACTGCAGAGGCGGGACAATTAAAACTGTGCTTCCCAAATGCCCTTGCAGTGAGGGTTCTGGACGTGAGCATAGTTCGGCCATTCATATATACTCATGTGGGATTCAGAAGGTGGCACTGAGACACAGCCTACATTTTCTATTGTTTTTGCATGCAAGCCTGGTCGGAGATACTTAGTTTCCCTGTGTGTAATCACTAGCGTTGTGTGTGTTGAAAGGCAGTGTTGGGGAGGCCATTTAATTTGTGTGGATTCTAGTAGGCACAGGCATGGTTCTGGTTATAGCGGTTGCAGTAACATCCCGACCACGGTGGCTTCTGAGAGTGGCAGGGGTGTCATGGTTCTGGAATTGGGGACAAAAGCAGTAGCTTCCCATCTTGTTAGGGAGCTTCCTGGTTGCGGAAGGCCGCAGTTCTATTGGTGGCCAGGCTCTGCAGAGAAGTTTTGAGAGTCATCTTTGGGAAGGTTAAACCTAGAGTCTGTCTCTTCACCCTCCTCATAATTCTGTCAGCCATTTCATGCTTAAACTAGGTGGAATGGATGCTGTTCTTGGCAATAAATCCATGACCTATATACCATGGGAGTAGTTGTTTGCAATATTAAATATAGCTTCTGGTTGGAAAGATGTTTAGACAAGAAAAGTAGCTGTCTGAGAAGACAAGATTTAGACTTTTTCTTGATAGCTGCAGCTATGTAGAAGCCAAATCATGGCTCTTGCCACTTGGGGTGCATGTACAACTTTCTGTGACAGTAACAGCAATCGGATTTTGAGGGGTGAATGAAAGGCAGAACTCTAGGGGCCCTAACTTTCACATTCAACTTGAACTCACACTGAGACCTAAATTTATAATCCCGAGGGTCTAATTCTTCTGCCAAACCTTTCTAATGACGAATAGCCTCTCTCCATTCTCCACCTCTTTTTTCCCCCTTCCCATAGGAGTAAGGACTCCCACTCCACC
Source organism: Mandrillus leucophaeus (assembly GCF_000951045.1). NCBI lineage: Eukaryota > Metazoa > Chordata > Mammalia > Primates > Cercopithecidae > Mandrillus > Mandrillus leucophaeus. Next base: position 3,260,104 of record NW_012103798.1, read on the forward strand.
CCCACATACACACTTGTGGGCAGGAGAAGGCCATTTGTAAAGAAACAGTGTCATGTAAACAACAAACTCAAGTTTCAAAGGAGAAAAGATAACAAAATCTGCAATAGAACATATGCTGGGGGAAAGGACAATTACTCCTCTATGACAAGCGCAAGAGGGAAAGTCACTCACATGGCAGGGAAAGGCTGACCATGAGAACAAGTCTAGGATTTAGCTAGTCACTCCTTTAGGCCAGGTCCTGTTTCTCTACAATGTTCCCTTTTTAAATTCCTTCCTTCCCTCTCTCCCTTCCCTTCCCTTCCCTTCCCTTCCCTTCCCTTCCCTTCCCTCCCCTCCCCTTCCCTCCCTCCCTCCCTCCCTTCCTTCCTTCCTTCCTGCTTTCTTTTTCTTTCTTTCACCAACTACCTGTCTGTCTATCCATTTTAAGATTGGGTAACACTTGCTCATGGTACAAAATTCAAAGCTAAAAAGGGCACAGAGTGAAAGCAAGTCTCCTGCTCCACCCCGAGGGCATTCCTCTTTCCCTACCCAGAAGCAGGCTCTGTTGTTCTCCCCTTGTTCATTTTCCCACTGGGGCTTCTCTCACCTCAGATCCTATGGAAGCATCCAAAATTGTGGGAAAGAATTCCAGATGAGAGGTGGAGTCTAGGAGGAGGAGAAATGGTGACCACCAAGATTCCAGATCCACTAGGCTAGTGCCTGGCCCATGGTTGGATCCTCCAGCGTGGACAGGACAGTCTGTGGTTGCTCCCTGCAGCCACCTGACAACTGGGCAGTAGTGGGAGGGAGGCTGGTGCCTTTTTCTTTAGCACGGTTGTCTGTTTGGTTTTATTATGTTGTGTCCCCACTCCCGCCTCCAACTGTTTCCTTCAGCTGCAAATCAGAGTGCCTATGGATGAATGTTTGTTTACATATGTCATGCCGCTGTCCCTTCAGAACAAATGTGTGTATTTGAGGCGGGAGACTGTTTGGTTTTTAAACTAAGTGGAACTGCCAAACGCCCTCCACCCAGCTTGTGGACAGGTGCACTATTAGGAGTTTACATAAGAAAAATCTGTGCCAATTGTAACAGGTAGAGAGAGAGAGAGAGAGAGAGAGAGAGAAAACCTGAATAATCCTTTGGCAATTCTTAGTGTGACACAAGATTCACTTCCTTCTTAGCAATTCTGTGCCTCATGCCTCATTCCTGATAATTTTAGGGTCGCTATGTCTTTTGCTATGAGAATTAGCATCAGCAGCTTTCAAAATGACTTACCAGTTGGCCCCTCCAGAAATCTTAGGACATTATTCTTTTCTTCTCCAAATTTCCCATCTCTAAGCCTTCTAATTCTCCTTCAAATTTCCATCTGTAAAGTTAATACAATCCAATAAGAAAATAATGTGCTCTTGAGACGTTGACATGCTCAGAGCCATTTTATCCTGCCCTTAAGCCTGGAAAGTTTGAATTTTCCTTGGGATAAAAAAGTAAGAAATAATAGAATAATTCACTGTACTGTAACAATTAAATCCAGCAATTTAACATTGCGCATTGGTAAATATAATGCTCGCAACAACCAAAAGTCTCCCACGTATTGACAGAAAAAACCAAAGTTATAAATCTAAACCTCCTATTCCGAACCACATTCCTAAATGTAAATAAGCATCCAAGCATGCTGCTACATATCTTTACAGAAGCAATTACAAACAAGTCTTATCAGTTGCTGCTAAGTCACCAACGCATACAATGCTTATCTGCTATGCCCTCTACTGGATAGAGTACACAAGGCAAGTCGCATTATTTCCAATTAATTTTTGGCATCATCACTCTGCATCTGCTTTAGGAATGCAAGGCGTGAAATTTATAGTAGCAGGTTTAATATTCCATCCAGCCAAAATCATTTCGCTACAAGGACTTACCTTTGGTAAAATATTTTGGTTTTTTTTTTTTTTTTTTTTAAGTACATAGATTGCTTCTCCTCTTCTTGCAACCCACTGTCCAAACTCAAGCTGTCACAAAACTAAATATGTGGCAGGAATAATTTCATGCTGAGTAAAATGTGTTTAATTTCACATCTTGTAAGAATAATTACTTAGCATAATACCACTTAAAATGTATTTTTATCTGCAAATGCTAATGAAGCTACAAAAACCTGACTCATCTTTTGAAAGAATAAGGGTATTAAGGGTGCTTCGCCTCTACTCCCTCTTCTCCGTAGTGGCTGCCTGAAGAGAGAAACCCGGACTGGAGAAATAATCCCCAACTAGATCCTGCTGTCTTCAAGCTGGGTGTGAGCCCAGTGACTTTGAGGGGAATTTAATCCCACCGGCCTCTCAGGAGCCTCCCAAGGTGCTGAAAACAGCTTCAGGCTCCCTGGGGCTGCCCAGTTCTCACCCAGGTCCACCTAGACAGCCACTAGGAGAAGGCTCAGACCCAGGGCCGAGAGCTACCTACCCTAACGACTGGGCTGGTGGCAGGCCTGTGGCCTTTGGCCTTAGGGCTTGTGTCTCTTTGATCATTGGTGCACCCAAGTCAGAAAGACCACTGTCCTATCTATTGTTTGTCTTGAGGCCTAAAGCAGTAGTTAACAAAGAATGACAAGGAATAAGGGGGAAAAGGAGTGCCTTGCTTTAAAAACTAAAAAAAAGAAAAAAAGAAAAAAACCCCAAAACGAAAAACAAAAACCTTCTTTTATTCCTAGTTTTAGAATTACAGAAAAGTTGCAAATAGTTCAGAAAGTTCTTATCTACCCTTCATCCAAATTCACTCACCTTAACATCTTACATAATGATCAAAACCAAGAAACTGGCACATTAGTGCAATACTATTAACCACACTATAGATTTAAATTCAGATTTCACCACTGTTTCTAATAGTATTTTTCGTTGGGTGTGGTGGCTCATGCCTGTAATCCCAGCACTTTGGGAGGCTGAGGCAGGCGGATCAACTGAGGTCGGGAGTTCAAGTTCAGCCTGGCCAACATGGAGAAACCCTGTCTCTACTAAAAATACAAAATCAGCTGGGTGTGTTGGCACATGCCTGTAATCCCAGCTACTCAGGAGGCTGAGGCAGGAGAATCGCTTGAACCTGGGAGGCGGAGGTTGTGGTGAGCTGAGATCACACCATTACACTCCAGCCTGGGCAACAGAGTGAGACTTTGTTTAAAAATAATAATAATAATGATAATAATAATAGTATTTTTCTGTCGTAGGATTGAATCCAGGATCCCATATTGCACATAGCTGTCATGTTTCTTTAGTTTCCTTAAATTCAGGACACTCTCTTGTCTTTCCTTGTTTTTCATAACCTTAACCTTAACATATTTGAAGTGTACTGGTCAGGTATTGTGTAGATGGTCTGTCAATTTGAATTTGTGAGATGTTTTCTCATGATTAAATTAAGGCCGGGTGTGGTGGCTCATGCCTGTAATCCTAGCACTTTAGGAGGCTGAGGCTAGTGGTCAGGAGTTCGAGACCAGCCTGGCTAACATGGTGAACCCCATCTCTACAAAAAATACAAAAATAGCTGGGCATGGTGGTGGGCACCTGTACTCCCAGTTACTCCGGAGGCTGAGGTACAAGAATCACTTGAACCTGGGAGGCGGAGTTTGCAGTGAGACGAGATTGCCCCATTGCACTCCGGTATGGGGGACAGAGTAAGACTCCGTCTCAAAAACAAACAAACAAAAAAACTAAATTGAGATTATATATTTTTGGCAAGAACACTACAGAAGCAATGATTCCCTTCATTGTTTTGTGGAAGCAGGGCCTGCTTTCTTAGCAGTGAAGCTAAGCAGGGGCATGGGATAAGAGCCTGAATGAGATCAACATCCCTCTAGAAATTTGAGTGGTGGCTTTAAGGAGAGTTAGACACCAAGCTTAAGAGCAGGTGACACACTTTTATTACCTCTCGCCTCCTTTCTCTGTTACTATGAGTGGCAATGGGAGAGGTGGGAATAGTTCTTCGCCACAGATAGACAGCATGAATTTTTTTTAGTCCAATGTTGCTGTGACCAGCAGAAGGATAAAGGTAGCCAACGAAAGCCGAGAATTACTCATGTTGATGTGAGAAAGAAGGTGGGGAGAGATGTGCCAAAATAAAAGTGTGGTCTAACGACCATTTTGGGGCCTGGTGAAGCCCTTTGTGGATTCAGCAGGGCTCCAGATAGCCCAAGAATGAGATGCAGACTTCTCAACAGGTGGGAAACTTGTTAACCTGGGTTGAGGGGGTAGTGGTAAACATTCGTAAGCAACACTTCTAACAGTGAGAAAGCAAGTTTGATTCCTTAGTTGGGTAGAATGTAGTAGTGGTGAACAAAGATCCTTGGGCAGATTTTTAGACTTGCATTTTGACTTTCTCCCCTTCTGGAATGGAAGCTCTGTTGGGGACAGGGCCCTTGGCTGGTTCCCCTCTGGAAACCTTGTATTCAGACCTGGTACATTGTAGCAGCTCAAAAAATGTTTATTGATTAAATGTATTTTTCTTTTTTTTTTTGGAGATGGAGTCTCGCTCTGTCACCCAGGGTGGAGTGCAGTGGCCCGATCTCAGCTCACTGCAAGCTCCGCCTCCCGGGTTTACGCCATTCTCCTGCCTCAGCCTCGCAAGTAGCTGGGACTACAGGCGCCTGCCACCACGCCTGGCTAGTTTTTTGTATTTTTTAGTAGAGATGGGGTTTCACCGTGTTAGCTAGGATGGTCTCGATCTCCTGACCTCGTGATCCGCCCGCCTCGGCCTCCCAAAGTGCTGGGATTATAGGCATGAGCCACCGCACCCGGCCTGATTAAATGTATTAAACATAAGTGAATGGGCTGGGCATGGTGGCTCATGCTTGTAATCCCAGCACTTTTAGGAGGCTGAGGTGACAGGATTGCTTGAGTCCAGGAGTTCATGACCAGCCTGGGCAACATAGCAATACCTCACCTCTATTTTTAAAAAAGTAATAAAAAAAGAAGTGAATAAATCGGGTGCTCATTTACAAGACATACTCTTGGACGCTCCACTCATCCAAGCTCAGCGATCTATGACCCTATCCCCCAGGATGGTTTTGGAGGTCCAGCAGGGCCCCCGCGCTCCGGACTGCAAGCTTTCTGCCCCGTGCCAGTCCTCGAAGCGCCTGCAGAAGCTGTGCTGGTAGGAGACTGTTCTCTGAGAAGTCCCTGGGGGTAGAATGCAGGGGAAGATAGACTAAGATCAAATATATAGATGGTAAAATCTAAGTTTGGGAAGAAGAGGAGATAATGTAGATGCCTGCTTCCAGATGGGCCATGGTTTGGGGAAACCAGTAGAAAGAGGGAAGAACGGTCATGGCAATGGGGCCTTATGAAAATGAATTGTGAACACATGATTTTTACTTGTGTGTGTGCATGCGTGTGCACAGATTGAGATGTGTTTTCCTTATTAATGGGACTGATTTCGTTTCTTCAACTGCTTAGTGCTTTTTGGTTACTCTCTTCTGATTCCCAGATACTCATATAATGTAAATAATGTATTTATATTTATAATTATCATTGTAATTTAAATTGAATTATTTAAATTTTCCAGATGCATATTTAGTAAAGACATTTTTAAACATACTAGAGAGACAAGCAAAGTACCAGGAGGCTTCGAACATTTATTTTACTGAGTAGAAAGTAGAGAAGAACTGTTTTTACTGACATACTAATGAAAACAGCCAACATTACTTGCAGTTGGTCCATACCAGGCACTGTTCAATGCACTTTATAAATATTAACCTTTTTCATTCTTATAGCTGCATCATGAGGTAGTCTATTATATTTCTATCCTACAGAAAAGGAAATTAAGGCAGCCAGAGCTTTATCACTATTTTTTATTTTTTTGAGATAAGGTCTCACTATATTGCCCAGGCTAGAGTGCAGTGGCACAAACACAGTTCACTGCAGCCTCAACCTCCCAGGCTCAAGCGATCCTCTCACCTCAGCCTTCTGAGTAGCTGGGACCACAGGCACACACCACCATGCTTGGCAATTTTTAAAATTTTTTTGTAGAGATGAAGTCTCAACTATGTTGCCCAGGCTGGTCTCAAACTCCTGGTCTCAAGTGATCCTCCCATCTCGGCCTCCCAAAGTGGTGGGATTACAGGCATCAATCACTGTGCTTGTCTTACATAGAACTTTAAAAAGTTACTCCAAGTCACACAGCTAGGAAGTGGCAGAGCTGGGAGTGTGATCACTCTATACTATAGTGCTTCTGGTGCAATCCAGAAAAAGCCTATGTTCCGGAAAGAACTTGGTTTCTGCTCTTTGCTCTTTTAGGGGCAAAATGAACACTCCAGACCCACATCCTTCCAAGTGCTTCTTCGAGCAAGCAATATGAACTAGAGTTGTCCCCTCTTTCTGGGAGGGAAGTCACAGTGACTTCCCACAGGAGATACACATGGCTATGGGAGCTTTAAGAGATGAGATGAAGGTGTTAAGGTGTTGACTTCATCCAGGTGCATTATAATAAAAAAGGAAAATAGAATCTCTATTGTATCCAAATTATAAGCAGGTCACATGTTTCACATGACAATATAAGCACAATTATTAAAGGATTTCATGGGATACCATAAAATAAAGTTCTAGTCTTGTACAGGTTCACACATTTTCTTGGTACAAATGAGCTCATGTACTTACCAGGTTTAGGCTCTTTAAATCAACTATTTATTTGTTCTGCAAGGGACAAGTGAAAGAGGAAAAGTTTTGTCCTAGTAAAAGCGAACCCTGTGAAATAGGTAATCTATATATCTTTATCAAATGCACAAAGTGCATGCAGCATGGTTTACGTAGTCACATCAGAAGGGGATTTTGGTTTCTTGAGGGGTACCAAACTTATTTGCCTCCAAACATGAAGGGCCAAATTACTTCTTTTTTTTATATATTGTTGTGAGACAGAGTCTTGCTCTGTCGCCCAGGCTAGAGTGCAGTGGCGCGATCTCAGCTCACTGCAGCCTCCGCCTCCTGGGTTTAAGCAATTCTTCTGCCTCAGCCTTCCTAGTAGCTGGGATTACAGGCATCCACCATCTTGCCTGGCTAATTTTTGTATTTTTAGTTGAGACGAGGTTTCATCTTGGCCAGGCTGGTCTCTAACTCCTGATCTCGTCATCCACCCGCCTCAGCCTCCCAAAGTGCTGGGATTACAGGAGTGAGCTACCACACCCAGCAGGGCCAAATTACTTCTAATTCTGAGAGTAAATGAAGGAAATTTAGGTGAAGCAATTCAGTGGATAACAAATGTCACCAAGATCGTTATAATAACAGCTATTATTACTATTTTTACTACGGTATATATTTTCACAAATCATACGTATAAACCAAGAGTCAAATTTGGGAGAAATCATTGTCACTTACACATTGAATACGGTAAGGTTCATATATAGGATATCAGACACTTAGGTCTTCAAAGAGGTTTCTGCGTTGTGGACGTTTAACTTTTTTTTTTTTTTGAGATGGAGTTTTGCTCTTGTTGCCCAGGCTGGAGTGCAATGGTGCGATCTCGGCTCACTGCAACCTCTGCCTCCCGGGTTCAAGCGATTCTCCTGCCTCAGTCTCCCAAGTAGCTGAGATTACAGGTGTGTGCCACAACACCTGGCTAATTTTGTATTTTTAGTAGAGACGGGGTTTCACCACATTAGCCAGGCTGGTCTTGAACTCCTGACCTCAGGTGATCCGCCTGCCTCGGCCTACCAAAGTGCTGGGATTACAGGTGTGAGCCACCACACCCGGCCTGACATTTAACATTTTTTAAAAAGTGGCTGAACCAAATAGAAGAATCATGAATACCAGTGGTAGGTGGGGTCCGCTTCTGGGAGGTAAAGTCTAATTTCAGGGGAGCTGGGACATATTTCTTTCTCTAAAATATAGAAATATGATTGTGTTTTGATGTCTACTTAAGAGGGGTAACAAATATATAAACTAGTGCAACATTTTTCAAATTGAGCTTCTAGCTGCTGATTCAGCTGGAATATAATTTATGCTAATAAGTTCCTGGATTTCAAAGTGACTTTTTTCTAGTCACACTAAAACCTTTTAATTTGGGTATATATTCCTAAGTCCAGAAAGGGCAGGGAAATTTTCAGTCAAAAGCCAGGGATATAACTATCCCCGTCTAAAAGGAAAGGGGAAAAAATTTACATTCTGGAGAGTTGAAGGAGAGAGGGAAAGTTCAATGTATAGCTTTTCATTTCCTGCAACATAGTTGATTTCATACACCATTTACCCCTAGACAAGTTTATGCTAATTTTAAAATGGCTGCATTGAGGACTTTAATGTGCCAGAGAGTTGATGGTGGAATATAGCTGGTTTCATGTAATTAGAACTGGAATAGGGAAATTGTACCAGGTTGAGCCAAGAAGCTGTGTCCTAGTCTCACTGCTGTTACTACCTAGCCGTGTGACATTAATCAAGTCATTTGTTTAGTATAGATGTCAGTTTCTTCATGTACTAAACTAGATTAGTTGTGATAGTTAACACTGGATGATCCTTTACTAACCCTTTTGATGTTCTCTGTTTTGTTTTGTTTTTTTTTTTTTTTTTTTTTTTTTTTTTTTTTTTTTTGGAGACAGAGTCTTGCTCTGCCCAGGCTGGAGTGCAGTGGGTGCGATCTTGGCTCATTTGCAACCTCTGCTTCCCAGGTTCAAGCAAAACTTCAGCCTCAGCCTCCTGAGTGTGCCTCAGGTTCAGATTAAAGGTGTGCACCACTACGCCCAGCTAATTTTTGGTTTTAGTAGAGATGGAGTTTTGCCATGTTGCCCAGGCTGGTCTCAAACTCCTGACCTCAAGTGATCCACCTGCCGCAGCCTCTCAAAGTGCTGGGATTATAGGTGTGAGCCACGGCGCCTGGTCTGGTGTTAAGTTCTTCTAAGCCAGTGACTTTCAAATTTATTTTTTACTATGACCTACAATGAGTATATTTTATATTGACTCAGCACGCACATTTATCAATTTCTTTACATACACACATACATAAGTATGACATATATGTTATATTCACATGCATATGTGCATACACATATGAAATGAAACTGAAGGTTCCATGAAACAATACTTACCTTTGTTACCTCAAATGCATTGTGGCATTTTTATTTATTTATTTTTTTGAGATAGAGTCTTGCTCTGTTGCCCAGGCTGGAGTGCAGTGGCACAATCTTGGCTCACTGCAACCTCCGCCTCTGGGTTCAAGCAATTCTCCCTGCCTCAGCCTCCTGAGTAGCTGGGATTACAGGCTTCCGCCACCATGCCCGGCTAAATTTTGTATTTTTAGTAGAGATGGGGTTTTGCCATGTTGGCCAGGCTGGTCTTGAACTCCTGATCTCAGGTGATCCACCTGCCTCGGTGTCCCAAAGTGCTAGCATTACAGGTGTGAGCCACTGCACCCAGCCCATTGTGGTATTTTTAATTCTACTTCATTAAGAAAAAGATGGTCAGTTCCCATTCAATTGACTTCATGACCCACAGTTTGACAATCAGTTTAAATAAGCACAATCCTGCAACTGGAGGAACTGCCTCCAGGTGGATACAGGTGACTGCATAGGTTAAGGGCTAAAATTCTAACCACTGAAAGAGAAACTTAACTGTGTAGACACAATCCACATATTGAGTGAATATGCTATAATTTTAGTGGAAAATTATGACTCTCTAAGTAAAAACAAACACTAAGTACGAGTATTCTCTATCGGTGAAGTTGCTTGTTTTAAGCTCTGCATGATTGAACTCTAGTTTTTTATGCTTCTAAGAATGAACTTTTTTGAAAACTTCCTTTCACCTGTTACACTAAGGAACCCTAGTTTTTTTGATAAATAGATCATTTTCCATATATAAACAATCCTCTTTAAAGTTTTTGTAGCTTTTGCAAGAGTAATTTTTAAAAGCTCTTGAATTTTTATAATAACTTTTTGTTTTGTTTTGTTTTTTGTTTTTTGAGACAGCGTCACCAAGGCTGGAGGGCAGTGGTGCAATCACAGCCCACTTCAACCTCCACCTCCCAGGCTCAAGGGACCTTCCTGCCCTCAGCCTCTCGTGTAGCTGGAACTACAGGTGCATGCCACCTTGCCCTGCTAATTTTTGTATTTCTTTTGTAGAGACAAGGTTTCACCATGTTGCCCAGGATGGTCTCAAACTCTTGGACTCAAGCGATCCACCTGCCTCCGCCTCCGAGAGTTCTGGGATTACAGGCATAAGCCACCATTCCTGGCCCTGAATTCTTGTGTCTTAGCTGATATTCAAGGATCCAGGGTAATGGGTGATTCATTTAGGTCCATAATCCAAGGATGAGAAAACTGGGTATGATTTTCCAAGCAGTGTTCCCCTTTCAGTTTTAATCACACATGCTTTTATATGTGAACCACCACCACTGGTATTAAAGATACCTTCAACAGTTCAACTATCTAAGGGAATATTTCATTTAGCTGAGAGAAATATCAAGTACCTTCTTCAAAAGATTACATTTCAAAAAATGCCCTTTCAGATAACACTTCTAAATAGAAGACGATCATCATTTGTTATTTTGAAAACAGGACATAGTCGGGCGCGGGGGCTCACTCCTGTAATCCCAGCACTCTGGGAGGCCGAGGCAGGTGGATCACGAGGTCAGGAGATCGAGACCATCCTGGCTAACACGGTGAAACTCCGTCTCTACTAAAAATACAAAAAATTAGCCGGGTGTGGTGGCAGGCGCCTGCAGTCCCAGCTACTCGGGAGGCTGAGGCAGGAGAATGGTGTGAACCTTGGAGGCGGAGCTTACAGTGAGCCAAGATTGCGCCACTGCTCTCCAGCCTGGGCAACACAGTGAGACTCTAACTCAAAAAAAAAATTTTAAAAAAAAGGACATAATCTCCATTTGTTAGCTTGCAGTGTTTATTACACAATGAACTTAATGATAAAAAGATTTTATGCCATTTCCATGTATTGTTCTTCACCCCATACTTCTTATACGAGAATTACAACAAATCCTAAAGTTAAAGTTTTGAAATGGTTACACCTTAGATTTGGCTTATTTCTATTTATCTTTTATTATACTTATCCTCATCTAATGGCAACTATGTACCAGAAGACTTGCAACCCTGCAGCTGCTCTGTGAGGCTGGATCACTGGGATAGGTGTAGGGTCTAATAATTGTGTCTTTGTGTCTTGACCTTTATCTTGTAACTTTCTCAACCTTGTCAACTCAACTTTTTAATATCATAGCAATGTCTGTATTGAAAATTAACCCTCACCCCTAACTTTGGATCTGCAGCAAAGAGCCAGAGAACTCCACTTTCAGGCTAATAATTGTTGGCTTCACATGTACAGTGTTGGAACTGCTACTTGTCCTTCCCATGTGGCATCACCACCCTTTTTTTTTTTTCCCACTATGGCATGAGCTAATCTTTCTAGTACATATAATATCCATCAAATGTATGTTACATTGTTGAAGAGCAATCAGAATTTTTTTTCCTGAAAAACCCCCTTTTCAGGATATCTTCCTGTTTAATTTTCTATAGCTGAGTAAGCATACTGTACTATTCCTGGGGCTATTTTAAAAATACTGTCTGTGCTGATCCAAATCAAACAGACCTTTAGAGGGTACTGACAATGATGTCTTCATTGAATATGATCACTGCTAAAGCTTTAGCTCCTTGTTTGCTCTGTAATGCTGTGCCAAGATCCTGGCCTTTAGATGTTCCCAGAATCCCTGGAAACATTAGTTATTTGTTTGTGAGTATCAGCATTAGAATGGTTTTGCATTCACAACAAAATGTGAATCTCTTACTGGGCTGAAGTTGTTTTCTTTACCTAACCATAAGACTTGAAGCCAGTCAGAACAGAATTTTAAGTAATATCCTGTGTTGATGCATTTATAAAACATACCAGAAGTCAGAGTAACAGGATTCTTTTTTCTTTTTTTTCAACCTTTGGTATAAAATTTTTCCCTAAATATTAAAGCATTAACATTTAAACATTCTGAGGGATACTGATGAGAACTATGATTAAAGATTCACAATATTTCACTTTTAAAACAAACTTAAAAAACTACTCTTCATATCCTAGCCTGATGACTTAAAATTACCAGCAGGGTATCATAAAAACAACCCTAACACTCAAAATGGGTTTTAAATATCATAAAGGCTAAACATTATGGTTCTACCAAGAGAAAACACTAAGAATATGAGCAGAAATAACATTTCACAATTTCTGTTTTAAGCTTTCAAAATAATACACTAGTAGTTGATTCCCTTCTATTTTGGCCACATTTTGAGTAATAGAACAGAAGCATTTAACAAAATGGGTCCTTTTAAAAAAACAACAAAAAAAGGCAAGTCAATACCAAGAACCAAGCATACTCCCATCAGAGGGAACAGGGGGGCACAGGGAGTGCAGCCCACCCAGTGGTTAGATAACTTGAGAGCCACCATCCACTTCTCCACTTGCCCTCTGGTGCGTGCCAGCCTTGGTGCCAGGGCGGCAGGGCCCTGATGCATGTGGAGAGGCAGACAGTTTCATTGGCACCTCAGGCCGAAGTCCAGGCAGAATTTGGCCTTGTGGAGTTCCTGTCGTCTTGCCAACCCATGGCACTCCCAGGACACTGCTAGGAGAACGCTGGCCAAATCCTGCATGAGAAGTCACCTCCATCACAGTCCCCTCAATGTTGGGGGTCAGACTACAGGAAACCGCTTTTATCAGATTTTGTGGTGTCTGTACACTGGCCAAGGAAAGTAAGAGAAAGAAAAAGAAAGCAATTTGTTTAACCTCGTCTAACAGAAAGGAAAGGATTCTCCAAAGTAGTTGATCTGGGAATGAAGCCCAACATCCCTAAATCTCAGCTCAGTTTACTAGTTTTTCATTTACTAGTGGTTTTTAGAAACTTATTATGATCCTATCTACTCTGGGCTATTATATCATTGGTTTCTCAAAGACAGAGTGGCCCAAAGCCGTTGTTGCACACACACAAAATAATCTATGTACCGTTTGACAATAATCTATACATAAAGCACATTCAGCCATACACATATCTCCGTAGTACAGACACATATTTTAAAAATATTTAAAAGCAGGGATTCTCAAAAAGAGGTCTTCATTTGCCATTCTTAAGGCGACTAATAGGAAATATCACTTTCAATGAGGTTCCTCAAACACCACATGTGTATGCAGATGCACAGATGGATATTCACATACCTGTGTATAGATGTTCAGAAACAAACACGACCATCACACATGTGTGCAATCTCTTTTCCGAACCAATAAAGACAATGCTTTCCTAAGAAATGTTTGAATTTTATTGTACTTTCTTTTTTAAAAGAAAAGAGAATATCATAATCTTACACAACTTCTTTCGAATGGATAAACTTAGACAATTTATCAACGCTTCCTTACATTTTTACACCACACTGAACTCCAACAGGTTTTTGTTTTAAGGTAAACCAGGTTTTTGGTCCTTCCCTGTGGAGAAGTTACTTTCAAGTCAGTGAAAGTTCTTGGCCCATGATTAAAAGTCTTTGCCAATTAGTACTCAACAACTTCAATTCATTTTTTTCTGGTTCAAGATGAGTAGGAGCCTAATAAGGCTGTGATAAAAGGGCAAAAGGCACTGAGAGCCAAAAGCGGATTAATGAGCTCCTCCATTTATTTGTCTTCCTAACAGCTGAACTGTTACAACTATTGACACTCTTCAAAAGGTTCCGCTCTGAACCCTGTCCAGGCACTGCAGGCTCCAATGGACATCTTCAAATCCAGAGAATGGAGGGGCAAGAGCTTCCCCTGTGTGATGCCAAAACCAACAAAGCCCCATGGATCAGGTAATGAAACTTCAGCTTTTCCCCCTTTGAGATTTATTTACTGGCAGCTGACAAGGGGCAAATTCAGCTCGAATTGTGCAGTCAAGGCCCTGTCAAGCTTTTAGAGGCACCCTTGTCTTGAAGCACCTTCATGACTGGCATTTCACTCAAAAGCCCTCGGCACTGGTCCTTAACAGCTTATGACATCACAAAGGACACTCCAGACAGATGCCTACATGGCATCCTGCAGCATTTTAAAAGAGAATTAGTGGTTTTAATTATGGTCGTAGTATGAAAGGGAACCATGCAAGCTCCACAGGAGACCTTTGATCAGACCCTTTTGCTAGTACAATGCCACGGAACTGTGACTATTCCTGGTAAGGGGCCTTTTCTTGCTGAATGACTCACCAGTGATCTTTGAATGCAGACAAGCTTCTAGCCCTCCCTCTTCATTAGTGAGCATTTCTATACAGGGGCCTATATAGTGCTTGGAGTCTAGGAGCTATACAATTGGGGGGAAAAGAAGCCCTACAGATTCTGGCCTCTACTTAGGAAGTGCTGAAGGACTCTGAGTGACTTTATTCATTAAAACAGGTTGCTATTAATTAACTGTCATAATAAAATAAAGAACTATTATTTGCATTTCTTACTATGTTCTCTTTAGTAATATGTATAAAAGATGCTTGTAACAGAAATAAATTTATTGAGCCACTTCCCCCATCCCCCCCAATCCCTGCCTTTTTTTCTCCTTTGCATTTTGGCAGCAAGAGCCTACTAATTATTGGGCCTAGATCTCTGAGTCCAAATAGAAATAAAACATAAATATAAAATTAATTAAGAAAATGCAAAATCCTTTTTCCTCACCAGTTTCTGCAACTGAAATAAGCAAACATCAAATTAGCTTTTTTTTTTTTTTTTCCAGTGATTTCCGAGAACGATCTAAGACAGTAAAACACAAACTTTTTTCAAAATATCACCCACTTGGTGCTTAGCTTGAAGTGTAAGACTATGTAACAACTATAGCTACTTTGTAAAAAATGTACTCTCACCTAAAGCCTAACATGATTCATTCTTTTTGTTCAGGAAACAGAAAATGTCTTTGGTCTGGTATTAATATCAAAAGAATTTAACTTTAAAACTGATTCCAATAAGCATGGCCCTTAAACAGTTCATGGTCAATATTTAGTTATATGAAAATGGTTCATTCTCTTCTAGAATCTAATCCAGCGCAGTCATCTGGTAAAAGACTGGAAGTCAGAAGACTTTTCATAAAGCTTCTCACTGAAATGGTAATTTGGTAACATGGGATAAACAGAATTTTGCATAAATAGTAGATCTTAGTCACTGAACACCCCATTAAACAGTACTGCTGGACCATGTTACTTATATCTGCGAGATGACTTAGTTTGAAATTTTTTATGCAGCTTCTTTTCTTGAAGAAAAGACTTCCGGACTTCAGAATTTTGGAAGCTGAATGATGAGCAGGTTTTTCATATTTTGCTATGTCAGACATTTTTCCTGTTTCTCAGACTTTGCAGTTCTTTTCTTAGGTGCTTTAGAGCACCTAAAATATCAGCTTGCTGTGGATCATTCCGTGCTTTCTGAGAGTACAGATGGAAATGTCTGATGGTTTCAGATAACAGCACTTCAGGGTCTGCATCTCTTGCCTGAAGACGCAGCATCCGCTCACAGGCAATGGCATAGTTCTTGTGCCAATTCACTGGGTGCTCCTTTTGCAAATAGACAATCTCCTTATAAAGCTAGAAAACAGCAGAAATGTTGGTATTCCATTGTTATTCTTTGACTTTTTTTTCAAAAACAAACAAACAAAAAAACCACAGAGGAGTTAATAACAAGAAACAAAAAATTCGAGCAGTCTCCAGTAAAAATCTAATCATTGCTAGGCCATGCAGAAAATGCAAGAATGTTACTGTAATTATTACAGTAGCAGGAGGCAAATATGCTGCATCTAAAACTGCTTCTGAGGTTTTCGGATGTTGCAGGGGAAACCTGAGACACACTGTGTTAGGACAAAATACTCTTCCTCCAGAAAGATGTTCTGGGGAAGGGATTTAGTTTTAATTCATGGAAAGCTATTTACTCAACAGGCAGAAGAGTTGAAACTCTAAATTTAGCTGTTGGAGGAAAAAGAAACAGCTTTCTTTAGAAGACTGCCTGGAAAAAGAACTTGAAGGAATTTAAATTTTTGTCCCACATTTTTGACAGAAATTTCTCTCTACATTAAAAATAACACTAATAACAATAGCAACGATAAAACAATCCAGACAAATTCATCATCACAGAGGCTGAGTGTGACAGAATTTAAGAGATATCCTTAAAAAGTGAGATACTGAAAAGCTTCACAGTATCCTGTAATTTACAATTTTGATAGTTAAAACTTTGCCCATAGGAATTTAGAATTTCGCTTTTCAACATCAGAGAGAGTATTAATTGTATAGAGTTAGATTTTTTGATATTGAGTTTTCTAGAGGAAACACATCAAAAATTTAACAAATAAAACACATAAATCTGCAAAATGGAATATTACAGTTGCTTATTTGGGAATCTCACAGCTTTCTTGGAGATTGTCAAGTTAGAGCTGTATTCACAGGCGTTTAACCAGTAGACTTTCTGAGACCACAGGAAAGCAATAGTGCTTTCTCCAAGGGACAAGTGCTTTTTGAATTAGACATGACATCGTTTAGTTAAAAGAAACCCAATCATATTACCTATTTTTCCAATTCCTACTCCAGGGCAGACAAATGCATACCTATTTTAAAATACCACCCTCACGAAAAATTCCATAATCCATGTTTGATATATTGTTTCAATAGTCAATAACCCTCAGTCATCCAGCTGCCTTTTAAAGCAAATTTCCCCTTAGTTCCCTTGATTTTATACAATAGGGAAGAGGCTGGGCATGGTGGCCCATGCCTGCAATCCCTGCACTTTGGGAGGCCGAGGCCAGAGGATTGCTGGAGACCAGGAGTGGGAGACCAGCCTGGCCCACAAAGCAAGACCCCCATCTCTAGTTATAAAAAATAAATAAATAGAAAAGAAAGAAAAAATGGGAAAGAATCACCATGCGCTTTCATATACATCAAGATTACTGTGAGCCTCCTACCCTTTTATCCTCTTGGTAAAATATCCAAAGTTGCTTTACCCTTTTCCTCATCATTTTTTGTCCAGTGGTTTCTCTTCCTGAGGCCTCCTCTGATAAGACACGGATATAAAGGCTGTAGCATGCTGCCCTACACAAAGTAGGCATTCAGGAGCTGTCGTTTTCAAAATCCTACTAAGTTTTTGTTGTTGTTGTTGTTGCTTTACACATACCAATTTTATTTTGTAAATTAAGTATAATACATATTTCTATAGAAATATAAACCTGTTAGATTCATGTTTGCTACTTTTTTATTTTTAATTTTTGCAGGTACACAGTTGGTATATATATTTATAAGGTACATGAGATATTTTGATACAGGCCTGCCATGCATAATAATCACATCAGAGTAAATGGGGTATCCATCACCTCAAGCATTTATCCCTTCTTTGTGTTACAATCCAATTATACTCTTCTAGTTATATTTAAATGTATCATAATGTTGTTGGCTGTAGTTACCCTGTTGTGCTATCAAATACTAGATTGTATTCATTCTGTCTAACTATATTTTTGTACCCATTAACCATCCCCACCCCACCAACCCACCCTAAGGTGCTGAAGTCCAAAATAGATGCCAATACTTCCAGGAGCATTTCCCCAACTGCTCCAGAGAATGGAGGCTCATTCATGACCCACCTACTAGTCTTCAGGCAGCAGGACACCTTCAAATGATGCAATTTATTCCTATAGGAATAAATTGGCTACTCCCTGCCCTGCTCCCCCACCATGCCTAAATTATTAAGTCACCTGAACTTAATATTCTGTATGAGTTATTGAGTAGGATAATGTAAACAGCAACAAAAATATATTCTTTACACCTAACAAGAACATTCTTGAAAAACTAGCACTAGGGGTGGTAATTAAGTAATTACCATGAAGTAATTGGCCTCATCTGTCTTGTAAACATTGTCACACATCTGGAGACTATGCAAAGGAGATACCAATAATCTGTATTCACTGAAAAAAAATAGAGCTTGCTGACCCAAAGGGACAACAAATCCACAAGCGAGCTTTAGTAGTAGCCTAACAACGCACCATGGAAGCGGTCACTGACGAGAATATAAAATATCAGTAAGTCTCAGCTTTCTCCCAACTAAATATTACTTGTTTTTCAAAGAATTACAAGGTATTAGAGATAAACAGGATTATTATATGAACAGGATATGAAAGACGATCTTTTCAAGTTTAAAGCCCCTTTTCTTTTTTAGAAAAAAAAAAAAATAGAGGCCTGGAAAGGTTCATTGACTCACAGTTGACAATTAACGGCAGAGTGGGCCTAGAAGCTGGGCCTCCCTACTGCCAGACAGAACTCCAGCATGCTGCCTTCTATAATCGGGTATCTTGCTGTCCTCAAGTGGGGTGCCTCAGAGGGTTCCGCCTTTGCCCCCATGGCTCGCTCCTTATGGACTGCTCTCCCCTCCCTCTCTCGCCTCCTTGCCCTACCATCTGTCTGGTTAGCTCCTTCTGATCTTTCAAGATGACACTCCAATGACATCCCCTCTGGAAGCCTTCCCTTCCTTCCTCCCTCACCAGCCTACTCCCCAGCTTGCTCCGGTCCAGTGCTCTGGGTTTCCGTAGCACCTCTGCATGCCTCTCACAGCACTCTCAAGTCTGAACTGTGACTGAGGACTTGATCTTCTGTCTCTCTCTCTAGCCTGCCACCTTTTTGATAGCAGGGATAAGACTTAACTGTCTGCAGCACACTATTTGCTATGGAGTGGGTGCCCAAGAAATGCCTTGTGAGTGAATATAAGTGAATAAACAAGGAACCAGAGATCACAATTGAGGAGTAAAAGTAGTCATACTGATTGGACACCATGCTATTTTGTCTTAGCACCAAACACTTGTCCTGGCTGAGTAGAACCACAGCAGTCTAGAGATGGCAGAAATATCTCAGCTGCTCATATATACAGGTCCTACCCTCTATTTTCATTGGCCCTTGTCAGGATATTAGTTTCCTATAGAGCAGACTCTGCAAGTGTCTGAAGTGCCCAGTGCCATAAGTCACAGCAAAGCAGAGACTTGGTTACAATAGTGCCACAGCAAGCCTCCTGTATCTGCTCCCACTTCCCATCAGAGAGGACCAATGTGTGCAAGATCTTCAGTGTGGCTGTGTCTTCCGAAGGTTCATTTGGCTTCCTGGGGCCAGTTAGAAGACAGAGCCACCCTCCATGACTCTCTCTCTTCTCATGAAATCTCAACAAGCCACGGCCCTATCATTTCAAGTGGAGCCAGGGTCATGACTTTTGCAGAGAGAGTAACCAGCTAGAACTTGTTTTATATTAAGCTGTTATATTAGTTTCCTATTGCCACTATAACAAATTACCACAAACATAGTGGCTTAAAACAACATACAATTATCACCTCGCACTTCTGGAGGTGAGAAGTCATAAAACCAGCATGACTGCGCTCCTTCAGGAGGCTCTAGAGGAGAATCTGTTTCCTTACCCTTTCCTACTTCCTCCAGAGGTGGCCTGAACTCTTTTACTCCTGGCCCCTTCCTCCATCTGCAAAGTCAGCATGTAGAATCTTCAAGTCTCTCTCTCTGCCCTCTGCGTCTGCATCAGGTCTACTACTCTGACTCTGACCTGCCTGCTTCCCTTTCATGAGGACCTTTATGATTATGTTGGGCCCGCCTGGATAATCTGGGATAACCCCTGTCTCAAGACCCCTAACTTAATCCCCCCACCCCTGCTTTGTTACATAGGTAACATATTCATAGGTTGTGGAGATTAGGACATAGACATCTTTTTTTGGGTGGGAGGTATTATTCTGCTTACCAGAGCCATTTACTTTGGATACTGTGATACAATTGAGGATTTGTTCATATGTGCTGCTTTATAACGCCCAAATTAAGAGGGAAATAAAAGAACAAAAATTCTAATGTGATATACCCTCTATCCATCCTGAACAATCACCATCACCTTCCCACCAAATATATCTATATCTATATATAAAAGTATAACATACGTCATATGCATGAGCGTAGAGGTGAGCTTTCACTTTTGAAGGCATGTAAGCAGTTTCTGCCAGGTTAAAGATGAAGAATGGTGTTTTCATCCTGGGGGTGGGGATAGGAACCTTCATTAAAATCATACAGTCAATTGCACATTCAGGGCTAAATCTTCCAGGCTTCTCCACCGATAAGGGATGTACAAAATTCTTTATTGTATTATTTTCAGTTCTCTCATATTCATGGACATTTGCTCTGAACCAACAACAATCCCTCCACCAACCCGCCAAGATGCTGCATTCAAACTAATGACTAAATCTTTTAGGAAAAAAGCCTACACTCGTCATCACTATTATACACTGTTCATCCTCCAAATGTACATTATTGTTATGCAAGAGAAGCCAGGAAAAGGGAAACCTGCTGAGTTAGCCAACACATCCCTTAAGGTACCCATCATGAAGCTCATGCCATGTGTGCCCAGTTCTTCCAAGGTGACTAGACCCTTAGACCCCATGAACTCATCCAGGTTGTATTCAGAACACCAATTAAATCAATACCTGTGTAAATAATGACCTGCTTTCTTCTTTTATGTGATTTCTTCCCAGCTTTCCCACATTCAATCACAGTAAATTGTGCAAACATACGGTATATCCTTGATCTATATTTACAATCATTATTTTGCAGCTGTATTTCTTGACCACTATTTAAAAACCTCTTCGAACTTATGTAAGCTCTTTGTATCATAACTGTTCTCCGTGTACAGTCCCTAGCTCAGACTGGACATCAATACATTTTTGCTGAAGGAAGCACTCCCTATGTACAAGATACTCCGTCTGCATTACTTAGGACTTTTACATTAGTACTTAGGCCAAAGTTTGTTAGTGTTATTATGATTTAAAAAAAAAAAAAAAACAATGACAGGAACCAAAAGAAGTTGCATCACTATGAAATGTTCCATATAGGACAGGATGACCTCTCTCTTCTCTGAACTACAGGAAAGTATAGGCTCCATCAGATTAATATTCTAATCTCCTTTAACATGTCTGTCTGCTCATTAGACTATGCACTTCATGAGGGTAGGAAGTGTGTCGTATTCATATGTGTAGCTTCAATGCCTAGCACGGTGCCTGGCCTCCAGTAAGTATTAAATAAGTGCTTAATTAACAGGCACATTACAAATGGAGGCAAGGTTGTAATGATTAATTTCTACTCAATCAATTACACTCATTTTAATTAAGGCAAGAAAGTATAGGAGAGATGAGTGTTCCAGAGGCAGACAGATGTGAACTTTGGACTCCATCAGTAGCAGCAGTGTGCCCTTGGACAAGTAGCCTTTCCACATCCAGTTTGTTCTTTTATAAAACAATAACCTCAGAAGTTATTGTGGGGATGAACTGAAATATTCACGTATGATTAGCACAGTGCCTCAAAAACATAATTGCTCATAAATGTTATTTTCATTATCACTACTCACCCCTACTCTTGAAATTAAAACTGCCATAGGCTACTTCCCTGTCATATTAAAAATAGACTGCACATACAAAAATGTAGATTAGTCACCTCGCTTGCCACATTTCTTCATTGGCCACAGATTCCCAAGAAGATGGATCAAACCTGTAGTTACAAGAAAACAGTAATATTTTTCTGTCATCCACATTTTTTTTTTTTTTGAGAAAGAATTTTGCTCTTGTTGCCCAGGCTGGAATGCAATGGTGCGATCTCGGCTCACTGCAACCTCCACCTCCTGGGTTCAAGTGATTCTCCAGCCCTGGCCTCCCAAGTAGCTGGGATTACAGGCACCCGCCACCACATCCAGCTAATTTTTGTATTTTTAGTAGAAATGGAGTTTCACCATGTTGGCTAGGCTCGTTTCGAACTCCTGACCTTAAGTGATCACCTGCTTTGGCCTCCCAAAGTACTGGGATTACAGGCGTGAGCCACTATGCCCAGCCATCATCCACATCTTTGCAAAGGATACATCATGACTGTTTTATCATCTGACAAGGCCAACAAAATAAGATGAATCTTGAAATACTGATAGTGATCAAATTAATAAACTTGTTCTCCTAAAAAAGTTGAATTATAAGGAAGTTTGGGTTTTGGTAAATATCTTTTTTAAAATTTTTAAAAATTATACTTTAAGTTCTAGGGTACATGTGCACAATGTGCAGGTTTGCTACATATGTATACATGTGCCATGTTGGTGTGCTGCACCCATTAACTTATCATTTACATTAAGTGTATCTCCTAATGGTATCCCTCCCCCCTCCCATCACCCCACCACAGGACCCAGTGTGTGATGTTCCCCTTCCTGTGTCCAAGTGTTCTCATTGTTCAATTCCCATCTATGAGTGAAAACGTGGTGTTTGGTTTTCTGTCCTTATGATAGCTTGCTAAGAATGATGGTTTCCAGCTTCATCCATGTCCCTACAAAGGACATGAACTTATCCTTTTTTATGGCTGCATAGTATTCCATGGTGTATATGTGCCACATTTTCTTAATCCAGTCTATCACTGATGGACATTTGGGTTGGTTCCAAGTCTTTGCTATTGTGAATAGTGCTGCAATAAACATACGTGTGCATGTCTTTATAGCAGCATGATTTAGAATCCTTTGGGTATATACCCAGTAATGGGATGGCTGGGTCAAATGGTAGTTCTAGTTCTATCTTCTTAATCTGCATAATGAGCTCCCATGCCTCAAGAGAGCAAACAGAAGATCAATGGGAAGACATTGGAAGTATCTGGGGAGCCAGCCGTTCATAAGAACTGTATGTTAGATGGCAACAGGGCAGAGGTGAAGTGTAGGTCACTCTATGGACAGAGGTAAGAGCCAAAGAGCTGTGAGACAAGGGGATCAGCCTGAAGAGAAGGGACTCCTGGCTTGGGAAATCACTGCTGGAGCTTTGATGCTGCTCAAAGAATAATGGCCAAGCCATTTGATTTTTCTTTCTCTTAATTAAAAGTTTTCTTACTATGTATATATTTGATAGAATGGGGATAGTGAGCAATGTTATGTACCGGTACTAGTTGTTCAGCTGTTCTTTTTCTTATGATGGCCGTAGAGTGCTTTGATCATCCATCTCTGGCTGTTATACAACAATGTGGTCTGTATTTGTGCATACTGACTTTTCAAAAAACCTTTACAGTATTTTAAAATATAATCTTGTCTGTTGCTCTTAACCTATAAGCAATAGGTTATATAATCTTTAAATAATTCATAATTTCAAAAGTAAGTATTGGAGGCATATTTCTTTAGTGACTCTGTGTATGTGTGAAAGCAAGTAAAAGAATCGCTACTCCATAGGTAGAGCAGCCTAGATAGTGACTCATTTTCTGTATAGGAAAGAGTAAACTCTATGTAGAAATGCTTAAAGGAAGGCTAGTAATGCCTCTAAAACATAACCAGGTTGATGCCAAGAAACTCTGAAAACAAAGTTACTTAAAGCTGAGTCTTCCCTCACAGAGAAGTTATCTGCCATTCCTAAAGAAAAAAAAAGTGACAAGTTTGCGCAAATGGAAACTATCATAAGCAACAGAATGCCTTTTAAAGTTCAACTGCAGTTAATGAACCTCTTCCGCTTTTAGGGCAATGAGCTATAGGATGGTGGACGATGTAGCATTCAAAGACTTGGAAGTAGAAGGTGCCATCATCTATCCCCCATCATGGTATCCACACAACCAGCACCCTCTTCCCTCCGCTCTCCCCACTGTTTTGTAAATAGGAGAACGAGAAAGACACGTTCTCTTTCTGTTGTATTATGGTATTTTGTGGGTAGCAAGTAACAATATTAACAATTAATAAAAAGTAAAACAAAAAAATTAAAAGGCATCTCAAAATGTAGTAGTTTTTTTGGGTACTCAAAACTGCTATGTTTATATGCATCAAAATGCAACTGCTGTTCATACCTTCCATATACTTCAGTCCAGTTGTAGATATTTTTTGTAAGTTTAATCCATTCCTCAGGGTTGAATACAATCTCCAAAGGAACTAATTTGTCACAAGACCCCCATGGCCAAAGTGAGTAGTTCTTTTTCCAGGTTGGGTCGCCTTCATGAATTCCTATGCAAACAAATGTTTCTTTTCTGTTGGAAACAGAAAAATACATGATGTACTTAAAATTTAAAGTTCTAAATGTTAAGTAAATATAATTCATGAAAGATCATTTTTAGATTTTTTTCCCAATACTTATTACCTATATGATTTTGGAAAAATTACTGAACTATCTGGGTCTAGTCTTCTCATTTGTGAAACAGGTACAACAACTATCTTTCAGAGCTGTTTAAGATTAATGAGATATCTGATATAATTAAGTGTCAAAACATAATAGAGGCTGGACGTGGTGGTTCACACTTGTAATCCCAACACTTTGGGGCTGAGGTGAGGCCAGGGGTTTGAGACCAGCCTGGGCAACACAGTGAGATCCCCATCTCTATTTATTTAAAAAAATAATAATAAAGTTCTAGTTCTGGAGAAGAAGGAATAACTATAGTCTACCTTGTCTCTCCCACTGTACACAACTTTAATTCCTGGACACAGAATATGTGGAGCAGCTATCTGAGGACTCTGAAAAGTAAATGGTAGAAAGAAGATTGAGAAAAAAGACCAGAATTAGACGTTCTACCACATTAGTGATAAGTTTACCATTTTTCTCCCACCATGGGGGAAAAAAGGAAGCTCAAAACTCGGAAGTATGTTTCAAATAAGGACCAAAAAAGCTCCAAGAAAAGTCCCTACATTTTTTTGTAGCCCAAGAAGTAGAAAAGGGGACTAAGGTTTGGAGACAGTGGAGGAAATCCCCCAGGTCTTTTTCCTTCTCTCCTTTCCCAGGTGCCAGGCAACACTGTGGCATTAGTGGAGGCGGTGAGAGTAGTGAGAGTAGCGGTGGGTTGGCAGGCACCCAAAACTTCTCTCTAAGCAGAGGCATTGTGGTTCCAAGAGTGTGGGGCAAATCTCCATTGCTTTTTGTCTCTCTCTGTCCTTCAGCCTGGCTCCAGATGCAGACACAGTCACGGGAAGGGCATAGCAGAAGAAAGAAATTAAAGCCCCAGCTTTCTGGCCAGAGAACCAAAAAGGAAGGCCCCAGCAAGTTGGAAAGTAATGGGGTGACCACAGAAAGGAGAGAGATGAAGAGAGTAATCCCATAAAGTTGTATATAAGCTCCTTGCTTATCTCTGAGCTGAGCATGCACAGGTCTGACCCTAAACAGAGTTTGTAAAATTAACCACAGGGCAGACCACCACCCAGGTTCCAGACTGGGTACCCAGTAGTGTTACCATAGGTAGCTAGTCAGGATGAGCAGGGCAGGAGAGGGCTCCGCTCCGTCCCACCCCAACCCCACCAGGAATTTCAGAAAACCATCAGGTGATGGTCAGACAGTTGTCACACTGTTTCTCTAAAATAGTAACTGGTCACAGCCAGCACCAGGAAAAGGCAGTTTCCCAATAGATAGAAACACCTGAAACTGGTGATCAGCAACTTCCTGAAAAGATCTCAGGAACTGAACAAGTGGGCTCAAGCATGTGCACTAAGAGGCAAAATAGCAGAGTTTAATGGGTATATGATCTTCTAGGGCCATTCCACCAGTGAGGGAAGAACGCAAGTGAGCATGCATACAACTCCAGTAAACACACTGCACAGTCTCTCTCTCTATCTCTCTCTCTTTTTTTTTTTTTTTTTTTTTTTGAGACAGAGTCTTGCTTTGTAGCCCAGGATGGAGTGCAGTGGCACGATCTTGGCTCACTGCAGCTTCCACCTCCCAGGCTCAAGCAATCATCCAGGGTAGCTGGGATTACAGGCATGCACCACCATGCCTGGCTAATTTTTGTATTTTTAGTAAAGCCAGGGTTTTTCCATGTTGGCCAGGCTGGTCTTGAACTCCTGACCTCAGGTGATCCACTGGCCTCAGCTTCCCAAAGTGCTGGGATTGTGGGCGTGAGTCCTGTGCCTGGTCCACAGTGCACATTCTTACCTCCCAAGTGCTAGCAGGCTACTGCACAACCAGGCAGTTCAACCCCAGGGAAGAATCAGGGCAGAAGGGACGCAAGACCTTAGAAGTATGCCAACATAGTAACCCTGAGTCAAAGGTCAAATGGGGCAACTTGTCTTTCAAGTCGCCTGCTTGGCCTTCTTCCAAGTGTAGTTTCCTTCCTTTCACTTCTGCTTTAGAGCTTTTAATAAATTTTACTCCTGCTCTAAAACTTGCCCTGATCTCTCCTTCTGTCTTATGCCCCTCAGTTGAATTATTTCTTCTGAGGAGGCAAGAATTGAAGTTGCTGCAGACCTCTATGGGTTTGCTGCCAGTAACTCAGACACTCGCCACCAGTAACAGTAGCAGACCCATGGGATTGATCCAAATAGCACTGCAAATGCTTTGGAAACAGAACTGGTATTGGAACCACAGTTCACAGAAGGCAGACCAGAATTTGAAAGCTGAGATTAACCTGGCCAAGGGCTTGCTAAACAAACAAACCAAAAAGTCATCATTCTCCTTGGGATTTAAATAAGACCCAAATACACAAATTTTTTTTTACAATTCAAAATTACTCAGCATATGAAGAACCAGAAAAACCTCAACTGATAAAGGAAAAGACAATCAATAGATGTCAATTCTAAGATGACACAAATGCTAGAATTGTCAGTCAAAGACTTTAAAACAACGATTATAACCATGCAAAGAAGGGCAAATACTCTAGAAACAAAAGGAAAGATGGAGAAGCTCAATAAAAAAGTAAAATATATAAAAAGGAACCAAATAGCTTAATATAAGTTTGGCGAGACAGTATGTCAGGGAATCTGGGGGGAGAGAGAGAGAGAGAGAGAGAAAGATACAATTTAAACAAAAAAAGAAAAACACTGAAAAAAAGTACAGAGTTCAGGCATCTGTGGGACAGTACCAAAAGGTCTAAATTCATTTCATCGGAGTCTCAGAAGGAGAAAAGAAAGACTGTGAAACAGGAAAAATTATTTAAAGACCTAATATATGGAAAGTTCCCAAATGTTTTGAAAGATACAATCTTACAGGTTGAAGAAACTTGGTGAACTCCAAACAAGTTAACTCAAAGAAATCCATGCTAAAATATATTATAATCAAACTACTGAAAACTAAAGACAAATAAAAAGTCTTGAAAATGGCCAGAGAAAAACAATACATTTCACCTAGGGGAACAATTATTTGAATTACCATAGATTTCTACTTAGAAGCTACTACATAGGCCAAAGAAATGTAACTTACTTTTTTTTCTTTTTTTTTTTTTTTTTTTTTTTTTGAGATAGGGTTTTGTTCTGTTGCCTAGGCTGGAGTACAGTGGCACAATCATAGCTCACTGCAGCCTCAAACTCTTGGATTCAAACAATCTTCCCACCTCGGCTGCCCAAGTAGTTGGGATCACAGGTGTGCACCACCACGGCCAGCTAATTTTTTTTTTTTTTTTGTAGCAACAGGGTTTCCCTATGTAGTAACAGTTGGTCTTGAACTCTTGGGCTCAAGCAATCCTCCTGCCTCAGCCTCCCAAAGTGCTGGAATTACAGGCATGAGCCATTGTACCCAGCCTAAAGTATTATTTTTAAAATGCTGAAGAAAATAGTATTATCAACCCAGAATTCTATTTCCACAAATATTCTTCAAAAAAGAAGGTGAAATAAAGACATTTTTAGATAAAGGAAAACTAAGAGAATTCACTGTTAATAATCTTGGTTTAAAAGAAATGCTTAAGGAATATCCTCAGAATGAAGGGAAATCATACAAGAGGAAAATGTGGAATATCAGGATTGAAGAAAGAACAACAGGTCTGGTAAGTATCTGAATAAATATTGTAGACTATTTTTTTCTCTTAAGTTCTTTAATATCTGTATGACTACTGAAATAAAAATGACCCTATCTGACATAACATATAACACAAAAAGTAAAAGACTTATATGGCAGTAAGGTTTCCACATTCTGCTTGAAGTGGTAAATTATTACTCCTATGTAGACCATGAAAAGTTAAGTGTGGATGCTGCAATCTCAACAGCAACCAACTTCAAAAAAAACTAAACAACAAAAACTTTACCAAGCGATACAGTAAAAAATCTCAATACACATTTTAAAAAGAAATACAAAAAGTCAGCCAGGCACAGTGGCTCATGCCTGTAATCCTAGCACTTTGGGAGGCCAAGGCAGGTGGATCACTTGAGGTCAGGAGTTTGAGACCAGCCTGGCCAAAATGGTGAAACCTCTGTCTCTACCAAAAATACAAAAATTAGCTGGGCCTGGTGGCACATGCCTGTAATCCCAGCTACTTAAGAGGCTGAGGCAGGAGAATCGCTAGAACCTGGGAGGCAGAGGTTGCAGTGAGCCAAGATTGTGCCACTGTACCCCTGCCTGGGTGACAGAGTGAGACTTCGTCTCAAAAGAAAAAAAAAAAAAATACAAAAAGTCAATTAATCTAAAAAAATACAATAAAATAGTAGACATACATGTAAGCATATCAATATTTATATTAAAAGCAAATGGTCTAAACACAGCAATTAAAGATAGAGATATCTGAGATAGTAAAACAAGACTCAAATATATACTGTCTATAAAACACCCATTTTAAATATGATATAGGTTGGTTAGAAACAAAAGGATGAAAAAGATAAACCACAAAAACATGAATTAAGTTAAAACCAATAAAAAACCCCAGAAGATTTTTTTCCTTTGGTATAGACAGAGAAAAGTGCAAACATAATGCAATGAAGAAAGGATAATCTTTGTAGCAAAGAGTATGAGGACAATTTGATATCCAAACACAAAAACAAAACTACAGAACTCACAGAACAAAACATGAGAAAATCTTTGTGACACGGCATTAGGCAAAGAGTTCTTAGATATGATACCAACAATATAATTCATAGAAGAAAAAAATTGGATTTGAATTTCAAAGAAATAAAAAAGTTTTGCTCCGCAAAAGACACTTGTAAAAGACAAGCAACTAACTGCGAGACAATATTTACAAACTGCATATTTGACAGAGGCTGTGTACCTAGAACATATACAGATCTTTCAAAACTCAACAATAAGAAAACAAACAACTCAATCCCAACCCTATGCAGAAAAACATACTCACACACAAACGTAGATGAACGTTTATAGCAGCTCTACGTATAAACACCCCAAACTGGAAACAACCCAACTGTCCTTCAATGAGTAAAAGGATAAGCAAACCACAGTACATCCATACAATGAAACATTACTTAGAAACAAAAAGAATGAACTATCGATACACACAGCAACTAGGATGGTTCTCAAAGGCATTACACTAAGTGAAATATACCAATATCAACAGGTTACATACATACTTTGATTCTATTTATATGACATTCAGGAAAAGGTAAAGCTATAATGATGAAGAACAGATCAGTGGTTGCCAAGGTTAGGCCTGAGGGGACAGTATGACTATACGGGAGCAGCACAAGAAAGTTCATGGCATCATGGACTGCTCTGTGTCCTGACTGCTGTGGTGGTTACACAAATGTACACATGTGTTAAAATTCATAGACCTGTATACCACACCCCCTAAAAAGAAAAGTAAATATTACTGCTTGTTAAAATAATAGGTGCTCACTAAACATTAGCTAGCTTCCTTTCAGAGGTACTCATTTAGATAACTTTCATGTGATGATGGTCCATCCCTTTGAGGGGAAAAAAAATCTCTATCACATGCCTTTAAATAATGCATGTCCTTTGACTTAGTAATTTTACTTCTGATAATTGATGCTAATAATTTAAAATTCTGCCCCTCCACAAAAAAACCTACATATACAAAGCAGTTGTTGTAGGTATAAATTTATTATAGTTAAAATTAGATACCATGTTAAATATCTCCTAATAGTTTTATTCACTTATTATTTTTAAATTACAGTACATGTATTTACAAATAGTTTGTAAAAACATAAGGAAATTGTTTTATGATAGTAAGTATAAAAAACAGGACACTTATGCTTTTACCTTTGTAAGACATATGCATTTTTTATATGTGTGTTGTTTCTGAGTGACTAGGACAATGTTTTCTTCTAGTTTTAAAAAAAATTCTCATTCTGTAACAAACACATGCAACTTTTACAATTAAAAACTATTTAAAGAACTGATATTAATAAGTCATATTTATGCAGTGATCTTTGTTAGTCAAAAATATTAACAATAAAACTTTATGGGGCAGAATGTTCATCATCATTGTATATTATAATAGCAAAAGTCTAGAAACAGAGAGAATATCACAAAAAATCGAATATTTGTTACATTATTATGCATCTTATGAGAATATTAGCCAAAAATGACAATAATATACATGGAGAAATGCTCATGATATAATGGTAGGTTAAAAAAAATTGGACAGATAATGATATCTCAGCTATCTATAATACAGTATGTATGAGTATGTGTATTTTAAAAATAAGTCATTCATGTTAAAGATGAGTGGAATCCAACAATATTTATCAAAATACTAACAGCACCTGTCCTTGGGAGACAGATGATACTGATCGTCTTTACACTTTTCTGTGTTGTTTAAGTTTCCTCAAAGAACATACGACATTTCCATCATATTGTTCTTGGAACATTTTGGACATGCAGTTTTTATTTTAAAAATGCTGAATGAATGTCCCCAAACAGAATTAATGGCTTCCTTATCCATGCTGCCAGAATACTTGGCATATGTTGTCAGTTAAATTATCTATCTGTTCAGTAAACACCTACTGAGCATTTACTATGTCTGACACTTTACAAGACATTGATAGTATAGAACTTATCCCACCAAATTATGGCTAGTCGTATTCACATCTATGTATGTACACAACTAGATTGTGTTCTACTTGGATTTGTAACTGAACCTCATTCATCTTTCTACTGCCGGAGCCTAATACAAGTTGTAACGCAGTAGACATTCAGTAAATGCTTGTGGGATTGAATTCTTGAAAATTCACAAAAATGCCAATTTGGGGATGTTAATGGTTCCTAATATTTTATCTAGAATAGAATAATTAGATGTTACTCTCACAGCACATTTATACCCATTACTTTCGTTTACTCCATGAGCCACATAAACTTCAGGCTCTAAACACCCAAAATACCACATTATTATGTTCTTAGCAAGGGATAATTTAACTTTGGGATTTACAAAGATATTCTGAAGTCTTCTTTATAAGAAAAAAGAAATCATGAAATAAGTGTTTCTTCTTCAAGCTCTGGACAATCTTAAGCGCTTCATGGCAGAAGAAATGTTCAACACTATACCATTGGGGGAATTATTTATTCTTGACCTACCTACAAATAATTTTATGTTCTCAAGTATAGAATTCACAATTCTCATATTTTATCTCAGCTAGCATGAACTACGTGTTTTTCTTATTTATAAAAATGTCTTATCCTTTATGAAAATCTTTAAGCTATTTTTATACAGTGATTATTCCTGAAAACATTTGCTTTACACTTAAAAGGGGGACCATAGTGTTGATCGGGGGAACTATAATTGCTTGCCATCCACCTGCAATGATTTCAAGTAGGCAGGCACATCTCCAATTTCTGTGAATTGTACTCAGATCTTATTTGCTGTTCTTGCTAATTTGTCTTTATTTTTCCTTCACCCAAAACAATAACATTTATTTCTGCCTGGCCTTATTTATGCACAGATATTCAATTTAATTACAAAGATAATCTCACCAGTGACAGGGAAATAGGTATAGAAAATTGGTCTTTTGGATGAGGCACAGCTGCTACAGAAACAATTTCAGAAAAGCTTAAGATTTTAGAAAAGCTATTACATAAAAAGAATGCTTACTGTTTATTTACTTCAAGAAAATGATAAAGATTAAATGTGACCATTCCACTAGGTAATATTCCTTCCACAGGATTCCACCGGTTCCCAGGAAAGTTGACACCTGGCAAGTGCTTTGCCATCTTGGGTAAATACCACTCATAAGTCATCATCTGCCAGAAAAGTCACACATGATGTCAGACTTTTAATATATTTCTTAAAAAGAATCAAGTTTATCAAGTAATGGCAAAAACCTAAATTACTTTTGCACCAGTCTAATACATATATAATTGAAAAATATAAGCACAACTGAGAATGTGGTAATGATTACTTTTTTAGTGATGTAAACCTTGGATTTTATTATGACTATCATCAGTCACATCAGTACCTTCTTCCAATTTACCTCCCACATTTGATTCCCCATAAGGATCTTCCCCATTCTAATACCTAGAGCAGGAGCCCCCAAACTGGGCTGCACAGCAGGGGCCAGTATTACTGCTGTGCTCTGCCTCCTGTCAGATCAGTGGCAGCATTAGATTTTTCACAGGAGCGTCAACCTATTGTGAACTGCACATGTGAGGGATCTAAGCTACACGCTCCTTAAGAGAATCTAATGCCTGATGATCTGAGGTGGAACAGTTTCATCCCAAGACCATTCCCCACCCCCAACCCCCAGTCTGTGGAAATACTGTCCTTCATGAAACCGGTCCCTGGTGTAAAAAAGGTTGGGGACCACTGACCTAGAGAACGTGCATTCAACTTTAAGAACCAGTGTAAATATCACTTCCTTTGATGCCCTCCTCTGTCTCCACAGCCAGAATGGCATGCTCCTCTAGTACTTTGTACTCACCTCTATTACAGCCTGCTCCTCACCAGACTGTGAGTTCCTAGAGAAAAGGCACTGTATTTTTTCATCTCTGTGTCTCTGCACCTAGCACATCGGCTGGCATAGAATAGTTCTCACATTTATTATTATTTTGAGACAGTCTTACTCTGTCACCAAGGCTAGAGTACAGTGATACGACCTCGGCTCACTGTAAGCTCCGCCTCCTGGGTTCAAGCGATTCTCCTACCTCAGTCTCCCGTGTAGCTGAGATTACAGGCACGTGCCACTATGCCCAACTAATTTTTGTGTTTTTGGTAGACACGGGGTTTCACCATGTTGGCCAGGCTGGTATCGAACTCCTGGCCTCAAGTGATACACCTGCATTGGCCTCCCAAAGTTCTGGGATTACAGGCATGAGCCACCACGCCTGGCCAGTTCTCAAATTATGTTTGCTGAAGTTGAAATGCCTTTGATGGCCAGACTAGACAACCTAGACAAAATAGCCATTATTTTATTCATTCAAAAAAACAAGTATGCTCATCTATAATGAATAAGATATAACCCCTGCCCTGGAGAAGCTCAATCATGTAATAATCTAGGCCTCAAAGTTAAAAACTCTTTTGGCATTTCAAATTATCTGAATTTATTAGCAGCCCTATATTAATTACATATCCTTACACGTTTACACATTCTTTTGATTTAAATAATTTACTTATATTAGAAAAAATCATTTTACTTAATTCTATACTTAATACATACTTAACTCTATACTTTGATATGTATCCATTCCCTCTTTTTAAAGAAGAGACTCCCATTTATACCACCAAAGCTTTGTTGTGTTTGGATATCATCATTTGAGAAATTGTGCTTATGTTTTACTTGTCTTATATATTTAACTAGCAAATGACAAAGTAATTTTAATCTAAGTCTAAACTGTAAATACTCAGAAAAATACTTACTGAATTAGGCTTTATTGCCCAATAGTTCCAGTTCTGGAGGATATTAACATTAATTACATACCCACTGTGTGCCATGGACTTTATTGTTCCTCATTTAATTCTCATAATAACCTTGCTATGTGAGAATAACTGTATCAGACACTGTTGATTGCCCACTCCACAGTGAATACCTTCTTCTTTTTCACTAACGCAATCTTGATTTTGATCAGGTAGCTCAGGCTGCAATGTTTTCAGTCTAGTCGTTCTCCTTTGCTAATGAGCAGTTTAGGTGTGAGTATATGACTCAGTATGGGTCAGTGGGGCCTGAGTGGAGGTCTGCTGAGGGACTTCTGGGGCACATGTTATTCCCAGTAAATAGAGAGAGGGAGACACCCAGAAGAAGCACCATGCTTTGTTTTAGGTTGTGATGTTTGGAACTGGGCATCCATCCTGTGACTGGGAGGGAAAAGTCAAGAGAATGGCAGAAAAGCTGCCTCAGAAACTGACGTCCCTGAACTGCTCATATTATGTTAGATAGGTGATCCTAACATCACCTATCTCCAGACTGCTCGTCATGTGAGGCTAAAAACTCAGTAATTTCAGTCAGATATTCTGTTTCTTGCATTCAAATGCATCCTAACTTATATAATGATGACTTACATTTCATAAATAAAGAAACAGAAGCTCTGAGAGGAAAAATCATTAGCCCCAAGTCACACATCCAGGAAGTGACAGAATGAGGACTTGAGTTTAGGTCTAATTCACTTCCTAATCCATGCTTCTCAACTACAGTAGCTGACATCCTAAACAGTGTTTAAAATCATAGTGTGGAACCACGTTATTAACAAATAACCTAGCTTTTGTCAGAAACTAGACTGAAGATCAAATTAATCAATCGGCATCCATGATATAAATGCAACTGCTTCTTAAAATGTAAAACTGTATATTTACGAACCTGTTCAAAGTTTTCTCCAAAAATTATAATTATTCATTAATTCAATAAAATGCATTCAGTACTATGCCTAATAATTTGTTCAATTGAATTCATCATATTATTCTTTTAAGATTAAGAATTTCTCTTTTCCTAATGACTGCTCTAAAAACACCAGAGACAGGCTTCCTCCCTTTTACGAATCTATGGCTCAAATAATAAATCTTACAGTTTAAATAGTTCTTCAATGAAAAAAAAAATGTTTTCATAGCCCTCAAAATTTTCACAAGTCCTCTTTTAATGTATTTTTGTCATAGCATTAACAAAGTTTATATAACAATTCTATAGCGTAATTATAGTTAAAAATTTCTATTTTGAGTAAAATGTTTACTTACCTACAGTATGATTTATTTCATATTCAATATAATTTATTTTAATCCCTGGACCAATGGGCAAGGTAAATTCGAATGGTTGAGTTAGCTGAACATAAAATAACAATTTTTTTTTTTGAGACTGAGTCTCGCTCTGTCACCTAGGCTGGAGTACAGTGGTGCAATCTTGGCTCACTGCAAGCTCCGCCTCCCAGGTTCACACCATTCTCCTGCCTCAGCCTCCCGAGTAGCTGGGACTACAGGCATGTGCCACCATGCCCGGCTAATTTTTTGTATTTTTAGTAGAGATGGGGTTTCACCGTGTTAGCCAGCATGGTCTTGATCTCCTGACCTCATGATCTGTCTGCCTCGGCCTCCCAAAGTGCTGGGATTACAGGCGTGAGCCACTGCGCCCGGCCTGAGTGTAAAATAACAATTTAAAAATAGATTTACAATACAACAAACACTTTTATGGTTTGTCACATGAACGAGAGACCTAAAATATTATGAATCTAACATGAAACACATTAATTCTTAAAACATTCAGTTTAAATGTTTTTAAATGAGAAGCAACTAGTGTGACTTACGCTATTAATTAAAATAAAAAAACAAGTATGCTCATATATATTCCACCTAACATGTAAAATGTCATATATATTCTAACAGTGATCATGAAAATGGTACCCACCATTTTAAAAAAAATGTTTTTTCCAAAACATGTTTTTAAATCATTGCTATATTCTAAGTATATGTTTCATATACTTACTTCCTGATCCACTAATGAAATGTCAGGCCTCAACCCCTCACAGTAATGCATGTAACGGAGAGAATTTCCTGGCAAATCTCCTCTCAGTAAGATAATTGCATCATGAGGCATAGAGGTGAGAAGGTTCTTTGCGAATTTATCGATCACATAGTTGGTCCTTTGGTCACAAATGCTAAATAGAAGGGTCCAAAAAAATTAAAATAGCAACACTTTGCTACAGTTTTAACAAGACTAGGCTTATTTTCAATGCCATTCTTTTCCCATCATACAATAAACATTCAGTGTTTCAATATATTCTAAAATAATACATATATCTGAAGAAAGAATATTATCGTCTGATAAGCAGCAGCTAATTGTGCAACTGAAAAAAAAATCAGTCTACTGCTTACTTCTGGAGTTTATAATCACCCCCACAAAGAGGGAATCAGTACACAAGAACAGGTCCTTTTTCCCCCTAAGTGCAATCCAATTTTGTTTTTAGAAATTAAGATTTCTGATTCCACTTGGAATTTAAGGCAATTTTATGTTAACTCCATTTACTCAAAGGAACTTTCAGAAATGCAAAAGGAAATCTGCCCATTTCTGACTTGAATTTGTATGACATTTGTATGATTTTCTTGCATGTAGAGGTTGATCCTTTCCACTTCTCCCCTCCTGTGTTCCTCTCTGCCTTTGGAGATCAAGAAATCGCTAGGGGATGAGACCAATGAGAAGCAAGGGGAGGAAGAGTTTCCTGAGTTGTTTACTTCTCTCCAGGCATTATTTGCTATTGCCAATAACTTCATCCTTTTCAAGAATGAAGTGAACTTTCTAACTTCAAAGAAAAACTGCCATGAGTTCTAAGAGCGTTCTATGAAAAAAGAAAAAGACGACAAAACAGTAATTAGTATTAAAAAATGAGACAAGCAATGTCCTTTCTGTTGTTATCAGGTCCATTACATTTGACGGAGCTGAGAAACACAGCCTCAAGTTGAATACCTGGGTTAGTATCACAAAGCAAAGGAACACCTCTAGGAACAGAATACTATCCCTGCCTTTGTAATCGATGTAAAAATTACTGTTTCCTACCTGCTTCCCTATGTTGCAGAGTGATGAGGCACATTTTGCCATCTAGCAAAGGTGCTACATATTCCATTCCCCTGGGGCAAATGAAAAAAATCAAAACAAGATAAAAACACCTAGCCTGTGCCAACACGTCTGGGGTCGAACCTGGACGGCCCGAATGGCCTGAGCCAGGAGATGACTGGGATAAGAAAAGGCTGGGAAACACACTGTGAGTTTGGTGCACCTGCTTGAGCTAGCGATGATGTTGTGTCCAGGACATGCAGCCCCTTCTCTCAAGGTCTCCTGCTGGCCTTCCTAACACCAGCTCTACCCCGGTATTATAAAGAACAATGTTGTGTGTTTTTCTTTAACTTTTATTTTAGGTTCGGGGTACATGTGTGGGTTTGCTATTTGTTATACAGATAAATTCGTCACAGGGTTTGTTGTACACATTATTTCGTCACCCAGGTTACTAAGCCTGGTACACAATAGTTACTTTTTTCTGATCCTCTTCCTCCTCCAAGCCTCCACTCTCAAGTAGGCCCCAGTGTCTGTTGTTCCCCATCTTTGTATCCATGAGTTCTCATCGTTTAGCTCCCACTTGTAAGTGAGAAGATGCAGTATTAGGTTTTCTGTTCCTGTGTTAATTTGCCAAGGATAATGGCCTCCAGCTCCATCCATGTTCCTAAAAGGGACATGATCTCATTCTTTTTATTGCTGCATAGTATTCCATGGTACACATGGACCACTTTTTCTTTTTCCAATCTGCCACTGATGGGCATTTAGGTTGATTCCATGTCTTTGTTACTGTGAATAGCACTGCAATAAACATTCGCATGCATGTGTCTTTATGGTAGAATGATTTCTATTCCTTTGGGTATATACCCAGTAATAAGATTGCAGGGTTGAATGGTAAGAACATTGGTTTTTAAAGTTAAGTTAAAAGAGAAAATTTAATCCTTTAAAATAATACCAGTTAAATCTCACTATAGCAAAATTCTAAGGGACTCTCTCTTCCAGTTCCATAATGTGTACTTGATATTGCTAGAAATATACGAACTATAGTCTAAGACTTAGACATCTTTACGTTAGACTGAGATTCTTATTATAGTGGTTATTAAACAGATTTGGAAAAATATATGTAATAGTAATAATATATGAGTTAAGAAACTTTGGAACTTAATTTTAAAATAATTAAGGCTGGTGTAGTGGCTCACACCTGTAATTCCAGCACTTTGGGAGGCTGAAGAGGGAGGCTTGCTTGAGACCAGCCTAGGCAACATAGTGAGACCTTGTCTCTACAAAAAAAAAAAAAAAGAAGAAAGAAAAAAGGCATGCCAACGGTGGCATGTGTCCATAGTCCCAGCTACTGAGGAGGCTGAGGCAGAGGACTGCTTGAGCCCAGGAGTTCAAGGCTGTAGTAAGCTACAATCATGCCACTGTACTCCAGCCTAGGGGACAGAATAAGACCTTGTCTCAAAAAAAAAAAAGTTAATATTTACTACTACAGAGTAAACTGGACATAAAGGGAAGCATAAAGTGAATTATTTTAGGGTATACAAAAAACCCTAAATCATTTTACTCTCCATCTAAGTGGTATTTTAGGTCATGGAATTTTACCTATACTAGGGATTCTAAAAGTATCTCTTGAGTTCTTCAGAGAAAAAGATACAAATAGTCTACATGCACCACCTAAACCCTTGTTTGCAATGGCCTGAAACCATACGTCGCCATACTAAGATTCTGGTTCAGGAGGTTTAACAACCCTAAAAGCTAAAGAACTACTGCATTCAACCAAGCTGTCTCACTTTGAGTCCTGAAAACCAGTAGAAGTTAAAAATGAAATAAAGTGTTAGAATCTAAATATTCAGGTATCTCTGGCTTGACAGCTACTTTTCATAAAAATAACCATGTGTTACCTGTAATTAGAATATATTTGGTAAACTACAAAAAGAGTTGCAGAAAGCCATTCCAGACACTGAAGCCCATTGCTATTCAGCACTCTGTTAGTCTCAGACACAACTGCAGCCAAACCAATGCCAGCGAGGACGGCCACTACCGCATTGCTCTGCATCCAGAATCGTTCCACCTGTGAAAGAGACAAGCAATCAGTAGGTCCAGTTGACTAGTTTATGCTATCAGTCAGCTACTTATATATTTTTAAAATATACTGCCTGCATTTAGTTGTGTGTACCTATTGTCATTCAGGTTTTGTGAACTGATTTCCCCAATCCAAGCCCAGGTCATTTCATTTTTCTATTTTCAAACATTCTTCCTTCCCAGTTTGACAAGTGCATCTCCCTTTTTAGATCCACACATTCACTTCAATACTGTGGCCTTCGTCTTGAACTCCAGTAATACACAGGCTGAAGGAGTTAGAGAATGCTTTTGCTTTCCTCCTGATATTTCCTTCCACAGGGAGAAGCTCCACTGTCCTGGCCTCTCTCTGACCCCTCACGTATTTCCTCCTATAGGATGTAAGGACTTATCCAACTGGGGAGTTTGGGAGCTGGGACTGGACCTGCAGCACCCTTTCTTTTCCTCTCACTTTCTCCTGGAAGTGAGCTACCCACAGCAAGCACCTGTCCAGGTCCAGAGTCTATCTCTATGGCACGAGTTGGGTGGGGGAGACATGGGAAGAGGCTAGACCTCCACAGTACTGCCTATGACTAGTGGGTAAATCTGCCTATTCTGGGATGCTGGAAGAGGAAGCCCCCTTGGCTACAGATATAAGCCACATTTTCCAATCTCAGTATTACCAGATTAAAAGTGATTCTCCCACCCGTTGTACTGTGTTACGTTGTTTCTCAATTGATTCAGAACTCAGGTGATCAAGTAGGGTATTATTTATTAGGCTTCCTAAACACACACACACACAGACCACTCAGTTTCAGCTGTCAAAAAAGAGCTATTGACATTTACAGAGATTCTATTATAAGTAGAAGAACTACTCTAATCTCAGAGACTGCTGCCACAGAAAACAGAAACACGGTTGCTCTTTTGCCTAGGCCTCGGACTGGGTAGGTAAGAAATAAGGATATATGTTGTTAAGTGCCCTCAATTATAATTCATATTTCTTTTGCTATTAAAAAAATTCCAGGAGAAATGCAGTTGTACCTATATTTGCAAGCACACACACATACAATGACTGACTTAAATCTACTTTACATTCATTTTTCTATTTAACAACTGTGTTAATGAAACAATGCATTCTTTTTATCCTAAAAAGAGGCCTTAGCTGTATTGGCTCAATAATTTAACTTTGATTTACAAAATGTATATAAAATTTTAACTATTCCTTAAGTAATTTGCTCTTCTACAAGATTTATCAAATGCAAATTTGTACATTCTTCACAAACTTTCTGGTCAAAGGATATATCTAAGTCAAACTTACCACACCCATGAAAAGTGGTTTTGAAATATCTAAATTTGCTCTCCAAGCAAAGAACAATGAATAAATGCAAAACATCCCAGTAAAAAGCCATACTAATGATGGATTCTGT
The DNA here is from genome assembly GCF_000951045.1 of Mandrillus leucophaeus. NCBI lineage: Eukaryota > Metazoa > Chordata > Mammalia > Primates > Cercopithecidae > Mandrillus > Mandrillus leucophaeus. The sequence goes on from NW_012103798.1 coordinate 3,300,095, forward strand.
CGGTCCCTACAAAAAATAATAAAAATGTCTAAAATATTTATATACACGAATGTCAAATATAATATCACAGGACTTTAAACTATTAGATCTATAAAAACTTTCCATTTTTAACTAGAAGCAAAGAGAGATCTCGGTTTTTAAAATCTGAGTTGAAACAACCAAAATATAGTAATAAACTCGAACTACAACTTGGGACTACACAGTAAAGGATATAAAGCTAACATTCACAGAAGAAATGCAAACTACTAATTTTGTTAAATTTCAGAAGTGATCAAATATAGGCAAAATACAAATATTTTCATGCTTGAAATAATAAAGATTTAAGAACAATAAATCTCAATGTTGGTGTGAATGCAGTGGTATGACAATAAATGTTAGTATAATCCTTCAGAAAAGTTAATTTGATAATATTTTTATTAGAAGCCTTAAAATATTAATAATCATTGACTCAGTTATTTGTCATACAGGCATAAATCTTTAAGCAATAACCAGAAATGTAAATAAAGATTAATCCATAAAAATGTTTTGGTATTACTTATAATAGTGGAAAAAGTGGAAGCAATCTAAAGAGTTCTCAATAGAAGAACAGTTAAATTAATTCTCCTATGGTCATAGGATGTTCTATTACATAGACATTTAAATGATTTTAAGTATTTTTAGAGTATGAAAAAATGTTCACAATAAAATGTTTAAGTGTCAAGTAAACAAAACTATAGATACATGTACAAATATATATTTACATACAAATACATACATTCAACAGACTAGATCATAAATGAATAAATTAATGGAGATTTACAGTGCTGCATTTTCCAGGGTTTCTTTTGTCATCAGGGATTACTTTTATCATCAGAGGAATTTAAATAATAGCTTCTTTTTAAAATCAGCAATAATAATCGGTTATGGCAGAGTAAGGAATCAAACCTGAAGTTTAGGACATCAAATGACTGCCTACTTAGACAGTAATATAATGCTCAATTTCTTGAAATCATTGATTTAGAATCAGAATAAAAGTAAGAAAACAATACATATTTATTTTAATAGACAGCTAGGAGAGTCATTTATTTGGAGTATAAAATAATACTGGCAATGTCCTACAGTGACATACTGAAAACATTAATTCAATTCATGAACATAGAAAAATAACAGGAAAAGGAATTGTATTACTTACTTTCTTGCTAAACATATATTTGCACAAACTGCAAGGGCTTGGATGTTGAATGAGAGTTCAGTCCTCATATTTGTTACTTGAGAACTGCAAAAAACAACCTAACTTATTGTTGGCAGGAAACAAATTTCATTAATTCCATGTAAAACATTCCTTGTAGGATACATTTGATTATACACTGGGCTTGGGTCAGATTTTCAAATTGTGTCTTTTAAAGTTGGAAGAAAAAGTGCAATAGAAAGAGTTAAATAGTTCCAAGATGTTTTCCAATGGTAACATTTGGTTACCAACTTACATAATTTGGAATAGAATCAAGACAAATAATTTTTCTGTATTTTTGATATTGGTATACTGCATAGAATATCCGCGACTGGTTTGATAGGAAGCTGTTTGAAATGAATTTCTGAACTTTTTTCTGTTGGCAGTGTAGACATGGCCTCTAGTGATTTCGTAACTAATAACAAAATTAATTCAAATAGCTTTCTGGAGATCTAATATGAAGAAAATAAAGGCCATGAGAGAGAATTCCCAGCCATTCTTTTGTGGGTTATCTTTTTCCTTAAATGATTTCCTTGTTTTCTATATCATTTGTTTTGGTTCAAAAAACATTTAAGCAATCTCAGAGAAATGTATTATTCTTTTTCCTACAAATAAACTAAATTTTTCCATTAACTCATATGCATTTTAAGTTATTATGTGAGTTCTAAAATAGCTTCTGCTCTAGCTGTCCCCAATTTTTAAAAAAGAAATGACTCTATACATCATCTCAAATAACTTTCTTCTCCCTACCGGCAATTTTACTGGAGAAAATGTGATACCATAATTATGGAAACCATACAATGTGTATTTTACTAATGAAGACTCATCTACTATGAGAAGACGTCCTTACTCATTTTCAAATACACTTGAAAAATTGATTCCAGCATGAGGCCCAGTTCAAACCATTCTTCAAAAGGAATGAAGTCAGTCTCAAAATTAATTCTCGGAGATCTATCGCTTAAGTGTAAGCGCTAAAAGATGGTCACTGCCTAAGGTTAGATTCAATAATTTCCTTGTACAGGATTGCAATTTAGAGATATGCATGGGGAAAAAATTTAATTTGCTTGACTGGAAAAGGGTAGATGATTAGCTTCTATCATTTTGAAGGATTTTCTCATAAGTTAATTATCAGCTGCCTTTTTCAACATTCCTGCCCACCTGAAACAATTAAAGACTAGAAATTCTCATTCAGGGAGTGCTAAGATTATGCCTTCATTCTACATGACGACTTGGTCCACACAAAAGTGTGGGTGTGAGTGGTCATCACTTTTGTCAAGTCTTTTTTTCTGGGTATACAGCCTGCTATTATTTTAATATGAAGGAGGCCGTTAAGGGTCTCAATAGATGACTTTTACGTGCAACTAATAAAAGTTAGACATATGGTCTAGGATTACTCTCTAGCGTTCTTTGGAGTTCATGTAGGGTTTGCTAAGGCAAAATATAACAGCTATCCTTAATGCTATAACAATCTCTGGAAGGTAGATAGAAAAGGGCAGGCAGTGAGTCCTACATGGAGCAAAGCAGAATAAAATGAAAGCTCAGAGACATTGATATGACATATGACTGTCTTTATCTTTATTTTATTTATTTATTTATCGAGACAGGGTCTCACTCTGTTGCCCAGGCTGGAGTACAGTGGCATGATACGATGAGGACTCACTGCAGCCTCGACCTCCTGGGCTCAAGTGATCCTCTCACCTCAGCCTCCTGAGTAGCTGTGACTACAGGTGCATACCACTATGCCTGTCTAATTTTTTTTTTTTTTAATGTTTTGTAGGCTGGTTGTGTTAGCTCACTCCTGTAATCCCAGCACTTTGGGAGGCCAAGGCAGGTGGATCACTTGAGGCCAGGAGTTTCAGACCAGTCTGGCCAACATGGAGAGACCCTGTCTCTACTAAAAATACAAAAATTAGCTGGGTGTGGTAGCACGTACCTGTAATCCCAGCTACTCAGGAGGCTGAGGTGGGAGGATCGCTTGAACCCGGAAAGCGGAGGTTGCAGTGAGCAGAGATCTCACCACTGCACTCCAGCCTGGGTGACAGGGCAAGACTCCACCTCAAAAAACTTTTTTTTTTTTTTTGCAGAGACAAGGTCTCACTATGTTGCCCAGGCTGGTCTCAAACTCCTGTGCTCAAGCGATCCTCCCACTTTGGCTTCCCAAAGTGCTGGGATTACAGGCATGAGCCACTGCACCTAGTGCCATCTTTATCTTTGAAAAGAAAACTGAGCTTCTTGTTACATTCTCCCAGCGAAAATGAGAAAGCCACAAAAGTCTCACACATAAAAAGAAATATTTAAAATCAATGGTGAGAACCATCAAAAGGTTATGTGAAAGTAACTGATGGCAGGGAGATATTTCCAAGATATAATGTAAAGTAGAAAACAGCAGGCTAATGAAACAGTATGTTTACTATGATCCTACTTTTAAAAAGAAACAAAAATCATAAAAATATTAGAAAAATGTAGTCCAAAATATTAACAGATTAATAATAGTGGTTATCTCTGCATGTTGGATTTATAGGTAGTTTTAATTTTCTTATTTTTGCTTACTTGTATTTTCTAAGTTTTCTATAAAGATTATGTACCTTTTTTGAAGTAGAAAAAAGAAGTCATTTAAACAGAAAGGAAGGAAGGATGGCTGGAAGAAAGCAAGCTAGTAAGTAAATTACACCGAAATTGTGAGAACTCATAAACTGCCTCACGTATAAAGTTGAAATATTCTCCTCACAGTTTTTTCCAAACAGCCCCAAGAGTTCCAAATTAGTAATTAGTTAGGACATCACTTCAGTGTTGTAGAAACCTATTTTCTTCCAAAATTTTGTATCAGGTTGGTATGGATATCTTTCCACTTGTCTTAATCTGTAGGTTTTAAAGCAAATATTAACCCAGTTTTCAAAGAACACTATTAAATAATATAGATGAAAATATATTTGCTTAAGCCAGCTCTAATAAGGTTGGATGTTAAAAATACGGAAGCCAAAGATAGAGCTTATGGCAAGGATAGCCTAAGGAGGTCAGAGGAGACATTACATAAATTAAGCTCTGAAATACTAAAAACCAAAATAACAAGAAAACAGTTGTTCAATTGAAGGTTGAAACATTTTCGTTCTATGAATACTCTATATAGTATTCTAATATTCACTGTTGTGTTTATTGCTCATTTTAAGCTCTATCTTATTGAAGGAGGTGCTAAAAATATTTGAGAGTACAGTTGGCCCTCTGCCTCCATGGGTTCTGCCTCCGTGGATTCGACTAACCTTAAATCAAAAACCTTTGGGGAAAAAACTGTCTGCACAAACATATACAGATGTTTTTTCCTGTCATAATTCCCTAGACAATACAGCATAACAACTATTTACACAGCATTGACATTGTACTAAGTATGATAAGTAATCTAGAGATGATTTACAGTATACAAGAGGATGTACACAGGTTATATACAAATATTATGCCATTTTATATCAGGACTTGAGCACCCATGGAGTTTTACATCCTCAGGAGTTCCTATGGTATAACCAATACCCTATGGATACCGAGGCACAACTATAAATACAAACAACTGTCAACTGTAGAGGTAAAAACTACTTCTCAGACACACTTTGTTACAAAGAAATGAACTCAGAAATCCCTAAAATCACTTAAAGGAACTAATAGAGAATTCATTTTAAAATAGTTTCAAATATTTCATACTCACAGCAATATTTCAGACATACTGGATCCTATTTCAGATTTGGCCTAAACACAAAAGACCAACGTTTATTTGCATAAGCATTAAACTGAAGCTTTATTAGGCTATTGTATTTTAACAATCTTGACTTAAAAGACATGGGTTTTCTTAGAAAAATTTTTTTTATTTTAGGTTCCGGGGTACATGAGCAGGTTTGTAACATAGGTTAAGTTGCATGTCAAGGGGGTTTGGTGTACAGATGATTTCATCACCCAGGTAATAAGCATAGTACCCAATAGGTAGTTTTTTTTGATCCATTCCCTCCTCCTACCCTCTGCCCTCAAGTACACATGTGTTCATGTGTACTCAATGTTTAGCTCCCACTTATAAATGAGAACATGTGGTATTTGGTGTTCTGCTCCTGCATTAGTTCACTTAGGACATTAACTCATTCCTTTTTTATGGCTGTGTAGTATTCCATGGTGTATATGTACCACATTTTAAAAAATCCAGTCTACTGTTGAAGGGCATTTAGGCTGATTCTATGTCTTTTCTATTGTGAATAGTGTTGTGATGAACATATGTGCGTATGTATCTTTATAGCAGAACAATTTATATTCCTTTGGATATATGGCCAATAATGGGATTGCTGGGTTGAATGGTAATTCTGTTTCAAGTTCTTTCAGAAATCGCCACATTGCTTTCCACAAGGGCTGAACTAATTTACACTCCCACTAGCAGTGTATAAGCATTCTCTTTTCTCCAAAACCTCACCAGTATGTTTTTTGACTTTTTCATATAATAACCATTCTGACTTGTGTAAGATGGTATTTCATTGTGGTTCCAACTTTCATTTCTCTAATGATTAGTGATATTGAGCACTTTTTCATATGCCTTTTGGCTGTGTGTATGTCTAAAAGATACAGGTTTTCAATGTACAATGTATCATTTCTCTTCACTCAAAGTCTTTAGTTCAGAGTCTTATTGAATTTTTAAAGAGAAGTCAGTGAAAACTAATTTGGACATCGTTTAGGAAGAATTTTAGAAGTAATAATTGGCAGGCTGGGCACGGTGGCTCACACCTGTAATCCCAGCACTTTGGGAGGCTGAGGTGGGTGGATTACGAGGTCAGGAGCTCAAGACCAGCCTGGTCAACATGGTGAAACCCTGTCTCTACTAAAAATACAAAAACTTAGCCGGGCATGGTGGTGCACATCTATAATCCCAGCTACTCAGGAAGCTGAGGCAGGAGAATCACTTGAACCCAGGAGATGGAGGTTGCAGCGAGCCGAGATCACTCCACTACACTCCAGCCTGAGCGACAGAGTGAGACTCTGTCTCAAAAAACAAAAAAAAAAGCGGTGGGCGCGGTGGCTCAAGCCTGTAATCCCAGCACTTTGGGACACCGAGACGGGCGGATCACGAGGTCAGGAGATCGAAATCATCCTGGCTAATACGGTGAAACTCCGTCTCTACTAAAAACTACGAAAAACTAGCCGGGCGAGGTGGCGGGTGCCTGTAGTCCCAGCTACTCCGGAGGCTGAGGCAGGAGAATGGCGTAAACCCGGGAGGCGGAGCTTGCAGTGAGCAGAGATCGCGCCACTGCACTCCAGCCTGGGTGACAGAGGGAGACTCCGTCTCAAAAAAAAAAAAAATAATAATTGGTTAGAAATCAGTTGAACTATTCCAGCAAAAATGATTTACATGTTAATAAATTAATAACCTTTTTATACTTCCATGATAGACTTTCCTTAAGCTCTTTATGAGCACTTTGATTAAAATTCATTACAACCTGTTCATCTATAATTTCACAATTATGTATGAATTATATAAATTTCAAATCTAGAATGGTCTTCAGACAATATTTTTATGGAATAACCAAAATAAGTAAAGCAGAATATAAATGTAAAGTATCAAACTCTCTAAGTCAAAATAATTAATATTTTTCCTTTTTATTATTCTATTTTATTATGAAACATCTCCTATATACAAAAAACATATATAATACATCTTAAAGGGTCAAAGAGCTTTTTAAAAATCTACAGATCCATCATTCAAGAAACAAAACCTAATCAAGATCATAAGGTATCTCACAAAGCCCTCAAAGGCTTTTTCTCCCTTATCCCACAGCAGTAACTACTACCTTGAATTTGGTGTTAATTATTTCCCTATTTTTTATAAATACATAGTTCTACTACTTTTGTGTGTACCCTTGAACAATAGATTGTTTAGTTTTTGCATGGTTTACAGTTCTGTATAAGTGGTATTATATACTACATACTCTTCTGAGACTTGCCTTCTTAAGTAGGACACAAAAGGACAAACCAAGAAAGAAAAATCTGATATAACTGTCTATATGAAAATAAAAAATCTTCTGCTTATCCTTTCATTTTTCAGATTATCTTTACTGTGACTATATTTAGTGTGTTCCCTTAATATGTCTTAGGACAAGCAAGGCCTTTTCAACTTCTTTGGAGCACACTGTTTCCATTTAGTGAACTCATATCTTATGAGGCATTTACAGATATGTCTTGAGTTTTAAAAACTAGATACTAACATAAACACTGTTCATGAAATATGTAAAAAAATAAAATAATAAGAAGTGGTTTGGTCAAAGAAAATTTTTTAAATGGAGGATTTTTTTTTTCCTTCGATCTTTTCCAAATAGTTTTATTCACAGATCAATTGCCCATAGTGACTCACTGCTAACAAGACTGAAATTCTTCAACTGTAGGTGGAAGACTTTTTAATGATTGCTATCCTAAAAAGTATATTCAGGATATACAACTACATGATGTTAAATTAAGTGATTCCAACTTTTTTCTAACATATATCAAAGGCCCTATTCCAAGGGGCAAGTTTGTTACATAAATAACCAAAACAAAAATCTGATCCACTGTCACTGATAAATATTTTTTTTTTTTAATCAAGGCCCAGGTAGAACACTGAAGTTTTGCCACTTGTTTCCTTAGAAGGGCTTTAAATCTGAATTTACCAGGCTGAAGGTTCCATATTCTTCCCTGAGAAAATGTGTCAAAAATCCTTGCAGCGTTGTCTGGTCTCCCCAGGTCCACCGGGCGTGATTAAGGTAAGATGAGATGGGAAGGTGGATATAGGGCAGCAAACCAGCAGAGAAGTACAGGCTCAACTTCAACAAAGAGCCCAGGGAGAGTTCCTGCATCAGAGCACATCGGGTGGTAAAACAATGTTTATTTTAGTAGATTCATCCTGCAACTTCAAGAACATATCAAGGAAAACACCAAATATGTTTACTCAGAGCTGATCTCCCAATTTATATTAAGTCACCACAGAATACTATGTTAAACCTTCTGATTACTATGGATTACTAGAAAATTGCATCAGCCTGAACTCCTTTGCATGGCAGGTGAAAGCTGAGTGAAGCAAATAATATTAGCAAAGGCTCATGAGTATCATGTTTACTGCATCACTTACATTTAAAACCATGTCATGACAAGCAGCATTGCACAGCTAAGATAACCTGCTTGGAAATGATTATGTGTTGTTTGGCTGATTTTGAATATGCCCAAAATACAATTCTAAGACCAATTCACTTTATCATCATCATTAGGAGACTTCAACTATATATATTATTATGATTATACGTTGACAATTCTTTCAACAAGGGTTTTGAACATTTCAATGTTGGCATAAATGCAACTAGCTTTTATATAAACTCCAAGCTCATTCAAATGCTTTTTTCCCCCCTCAATTTACAATTAATTTCCCCTAATTAAAGAAAATTAGTTGTTATAAAAATGCGCTTCATATACCTTATTTGGGAAAACATATTTCTCATTTGTAAAACACTTTTCTTAAAGGACAATATTGGCAAAGTTTTACAAATATTAAATCCAAAAGAATATGAATTCTGGTATATTCAATCAATTCCTGTGTATCTGAACCAAGATTCAAATACTGCTTACTTTAGTAACTGGGAGAGGTGTTCTCTCACAAATATCGTATTTGGAAATTGCCAATTTTTCCTTTACAAAAAAGAGAAATTCATATGTGAGAATGAATATAAGAATCAAGGTTCACATTCACCAGAGGTAGAACAAGCAGTTGATTTACATTAGCATTTTCAAATAAACATTCGTAATTGAAAATGAAGTGTTTTATTACAGTACTGATTTCATTTGAGATTTCTATAGCAGTAATGAGATGCAAAAAAATGATGGCATGAAAGGAGTGTAAGAAATAACTAATCTAACAACATGCCTTTGCTATTCTTAAAATTAGTTTTAAAGAAAGTAAATGCTTATTTTTGCATAGTTTCTGCATATTATAAAGTTGAATTTAGATTGGTAAGATGAGTTGCTGCAGAATTTTCCTTTTGTGTGAAAAATAAACAGGGAGACAATTGCATAAGAGCTATTGCAGAGTTGGGGAATAAGTGGTTCCTAATCCTAACTGCACATTAAAATCACCTGGGGAACTTCTTAAAAATTCTGATGTCTAGGCCTCACCCCAGATCATTTATATCAGAATTATTTTGGGGTAGAATCAAGTTTTAGCATAAATAAATAAATATATATATACACACACACACACCCATGTATATATGTACATATACACATACACATATGTACCTACATTACTATATACATAGGTACATTTGTGTATATATACACACAAACAAACACGAACTTTTAAAAAGTTTCTCAGATAAGTAAGCAGCCAGGGTTGAAACCAACTGACTCAGGATTTTCTGCTCTGTCTCAAATCACCTCACAGTGAGATCCAACTACCCTGTTACTTCGTTGGTAGGCCTTATTTTCTAGCCTCTGCTTTTTAACTAATGGGAAATAAAGAGTCACAGTTCTCACAATTTCATCACTCTCTGTAGCTTACCTCAGTACAGGGAAAACAGGCCCTTAGTCCAGGCTCCAAAATTATCAACTCTGAATCCTCCATGTTTTACAGAAACTACATGTCTCTCCTTTCAATCAATTAACGTGAAATATGTGCTGAGAATGCACCCCTCTGATGTCTGTTCAGGTTAGAAGCCTGGCTAAGATGACTGATATTAGAGGGAGATGAATCCATCCACCCCCACTGATTCACAAGAGAAATATTTGGGCCTCTTTCTTGTATTCCACAGAAAAGATTCACTGAGTTATATTTCATACCTCCATTTTTAATCAAGCGTTTATATAATAAAAGGCCATATAAAGAATTTACTATATACACTAGAAAACCACTGTTAAAGACACTGCTTGTTATGCCGTTTAATAAGCTTTACATAAGGACCTACATGATTGACTTCACAAAATTCAGTGCCAACGAAAAGTTCTTTCCTGTCAACTGCTATGTTTCCCTTTTACTCATTTTATTTTATTTTTTATTTTTATTTTTTGGAGACAGAGTCTTGCTCTGTCACCCAGGCTGGAGTGCGGTGGCACGATATCGGCTCACTGCAACCTCCGCCTCTTGGGTTCAAGCGATTCTCCTGCCTCAGCCTCCCAAGTAACTGGGACTACAGGCACACACTGCTATGCCTGGCTACTTTTTTTTGTATTTTTAGTAAAGACAGAGTGTCACCGTGTTGCCCAGACTGGTCTCGAACTCCTGAGCTCAGGCAATCCACCTGCCTTGGCCTCCCAAAGTGCTAAGATTACAGGCATGAGCCACCGCACCCAGCCCCTTTTACTTACTTTTTAATCACATCATAAAAATTTTATAACCTCCATGTTACCCTTTTTGCTTTACTGTTAAGAAGCTAATGTGTTCAAGCACAGTAAATAAAGCTATCTAAAGCTTTGGTATAATTATTTCCCTATCTCTAGATAATAATTTTATTTGTTTTATATGTTTTCTATTGTAATTCTGATTATAGCTGGGTATAATGAACAAATAATAAAAGGATAAGTAAAGTTGAGTTTGTACACAAACAAACAATAAGGTAAAAAGACTCTAGTGCTGGCTTTGTATATAGACTACTTTAACCTCTGGGTACCTAAATCTCTCATTGCCTAATGAAGTAATTTTCCTATGTTGCTTTATATTGCCATTTTAATTAACAATCTTTTTTTTTTTTTCTTTCAGTGAAGAAATAACAATAAATCCTTTTTAATTCTAGGGAATCTATTTTGAGAAAACAACACTGTTACCAGAGATTTTATTATTTAGTTCACAACAGCAGTGATGTCTGTTTTGTTGAGAGCTGACTCTTCAGCACCTGGAGCAAGCATATGGCACAGGGCAAGGACTCGGCACAGAGTTAAATAAATGAAGTATGATGGCACACCACTCTGTGTCTTAGAATGTATAAAATGATAATTAAGAAAATTTTATATTGTTGCTTTAAGTCCTTTCAGCCTACTTTCATCGAGATGCTATTCAGAATCAGTCACAAAATTATGGAACAGGCCAGATGCCACTGCAATCAATACCGCATAATTTTTGTAAATCCTATATTTTTCAGTCAATATTGTTAGGCCCTAGGTTATTTATGCTTTACATGAAACCCAAGAAAAATTAAAGTCTGAAATTTTCTCATGATAAAAATGTTATATAAAACCTAAGTAAAATATTGTACATTTTTATTTTTACAAAACTCAAAAACCTACCTTCTTTTTTAAAAGTTGAAAGAGAATCCAAGGTATTATGCACAAAACATAGAGTATTATTGTGTGCTGGTTACATAAGCTAAGGCCACAGCAGAAAGCACCAATTTTAGCTATCTGAAAATAAATTTTAAAAAATTAAGTAAAAAATTCACCTAACACTCTAAGAACAATAACAAAAAGCTATTTTTGTATTAAAACCAAGCATTTGTATCCTAAGTTAGGTTAAAATCAACCTCTAAGATGCAAGCAGTTATACTTTTTAAAAATAATCACTAATATTTGTTACTATTATTTTTGTTAATATTTTCCATGTTCATCAAATAATTGCAGTTTGATCTTAAATAACTGTTTTCAAACCAACTTTTAGAAAATCCTGTATGATAAACAGGTAAGTTGTAATAGTAATAGGGTATTGTGTAATGCTTATTCAATTAAATCTATAATTGAAATTCAGCAATTGTTTTTTCTCCTATTAAGCAAATGAAATATAGCCTGTTTTGTTTAGAAACCTGGTTATCTCTGGGTGGTGTTTTTCAGTTTTTTCAACATGTGTTAGTTTCATAATTGGCAAAGATTCTCTCCTTTGACCAAACTCATGTCAAGCTCCTCTAAACTCTTCCCAATTAGGTCCTGACTTTTGAGTTTCCATGTTCATCTCTGCATTGTCCAGTTTTAGCATCAATCCTGTCTAGTCAGTTTAGCCAGAACCCTCATTCTCAATATCTGATCAAGTTCTTCATCCACTACCATTCCTTAGGTGATGTCTGATCACCCTGGCTTGCTTTCAGCAAGAATTCAGTCACTTTACCCTGATGTTTCCTCTCAGTAATTTTCCATCCCCTGACTCCCACCCTGCTCCTTGGCTATAAATTCCCACTTTTCCTATTTGGAGTTGAGCCTGATTTCTTTCCCCTACTACAAAACCCCATTGCAGTTGTCCCTATACCTGAACCTGAACAGTGTGCCTTCTCATAAAAAGTCTATTGAATATTTTAACATAATCAGACATTTTTTAAGCCAAAAAAAACCCCTCTAATAGCATCACAGAAAACCACATATAAACCATGATGTTCTTTTGTTTCTACACTCTTTAACAACACAAGGCTGCCTATACTAAGATGCTTTGGCATTTCCCAGTGTATAGACTGTAGGTTCTTAGAAGATAGGGTTCTTTTACATGTCAAGTGATTCTGATGACAGTGTTTACCTTAAAATTCATTGTAATTTCTTCTGAACTACTTCATGGTTTACATTTGATACTTTTCTCTTAGTTAAGTAAATTACAAATTCAACATTTTTTGGCAATTAAAGAGCGAGTCAATGTATCCTAATTTAAGGGGGCCAGTCTAGAACTTGGCACTTTCTTGATAACATACACAAATAAATGATGGTGAATTAACCAACAAGCCTATCTTTCCCACGGGACACACAGGGGATTTCATAATCCTCTCACTTTCCAAAAAACTTTTAAACTCTGAGGGAAGAAAAGCGCCATGTTTTATAAGGGCTATTGTGGTTCCATCCATAATAAAAAAGACTGAGATCATTTTCTCTCTCAACATGCCAGATTATCCTGACAGTAATCAGAATAGATAAATGGTATTTAAGCCAACATTAAAAAGAAATACATCTGTCTAAAAATTAAAACAAAAACTGATTTCACTTTGATCAAAATAGGTTACCTTTGATCTCTCCTTAGCAGTTGCTGCTTCCTCAAAATGTACAGTAAGAGCCATAAGCAGCCCCACAAACAGATTGTTTAAGCTAAAAACCTCTGCTGCAATGGACCACTGCCATGTTAGACGAGAAAATGAAAACACCCCCGCAGCAAGGATTCCTCCAGCAGATGAGCCAGAAAGCCTGCAAACACAGATAACATGAAATCTTCTTTCCCAACAAAAAGAACTAACTTTATTTTCCTTTTTGTAAACTGTACCAGCAGAAATTATGACAGTCACCCAGCACTACTCCAACACATTATATGGTTAATACATTACCTCATATAATAATTTCTTTCAACAAATTTTAATTAGGAAGTTCATATGTTAACTTATTAATGAACAAATAAACAAACCTATGGCTAGAATGAGGTTCAGTCTTCAGATGTAACTGCTAGAATTCACGCCAGTTCAGAAAACCTGAAGACATAGTAGCTAGAGAGAGAACAAACCTGTGTCATTTTCTTGCTCTCTCCATGAAGAAGGATGGTCTAGTTAAGACCTAAATGTTTGATTGTAAAAATTAATGAAAGGAAAAAATATTTATTCAGGAAAATGCATTCTCACTTCAGGTACAATGTTTGGACCCAGGTACCTTTTATTTTCATCTCTCAGCATATGCCAAAGAATGTCTTGATCACAATATTTGATGATTTCAATATCTTATATAGTGCAGTTCTTAGTTTGCGAGGGTTTTTTCTTTAGACAAAGTTGAAGTTAAAACTAATTTTTTTCTCTAAAGATGGGAATGTAAATTTCAATAACACCAGAAGAATCAGATGCTACACTTAAAAACAAATTTCTCACCCACAAATGCCAACAAAACCCATACCATTCAAAACAATCAGGAATCTGGATCTCAGTTCAGAGATTTGATTTGAGACTGGTAGTGTGGTTGAATTTACTAATGCATATCAAACCAAAACAAGTTTCTATTTCCTTATAAATCTAAAACTATGAAAATGAAAGTGATTATGAAATGCCTATTTCTAATAGTGTTAGAAAATTCAGCAAGCATTACTGCGTCTAACAATTACCATATTCTATACCTCCAAATCATCAATTTTCAACTATATTCTTTTGTATAAAAAGTTACAGAGTAGTTCTATGGCTTTTAGTCAATCATTATTTTTAAATGATTACATAAAAATCCCAATATCAGTAAACCTCTTTTTTCTTTGAGTTTCTGTTTGCAATTTTTTTCTGTTTTCTTTCTCTTATAAAAATCAGCAGTTTCCCATTTCTTTCAGTTTCCCAGTCTTCCAGTGATCCTGATTCAACATATTATTTCTTCCTTCCAAATTACTTTCCTGTGTACTCATTCCTTTCTATTTGTATTTTTACTGCCTTACACTTAATTAAGAATTCCCTAATTTGTCTTCTGGTTTTCAATCTATTCTGCAATAATAACATCATATCAAGTTTCCTAAAACATATTCTTTATGACTACCCAGCCCAAAAACTTAAGGACTCTCCACTGCTTGAGGGATAAGTTCTAAATCAGACTGCCTGGAATCCAGGCTTCCAATAAACTAGCTCCCACTCACTCACTAATGATCAACATTATTCTCTCCACCCATTAGTCAGGCTCATCAAAACTTCCTAATAAGACATGCCTATGCCTAGTACTATACTTTTGCTCATTCTGTACCCCTGAATCTAATGTCCTCCCTGCTCCTTCCTATTTATTTAAATCCTACTTCTTTCTCAAACGTTTCTTCAATTCCTAGGTTTCAGCCCATTCTGCACATCTATAGTATTTGTCTGTAACAATTACTTTAACACTGGTTTTGAAATGTGAATTGGAGTTAAATTTCATTTATGTTGGAAGTATCTAGCCCCAAACACACAAAGGAAACTTAGTGAACAAGAGAACAAGTTAAAGTCTTTCTAACATTTTTAAAGGAACTTCTATGTTTCATATGTCAATATTATTTGGGAAAGTCAGCATAAGATACAAGATTCCTTCCTCAACTTAAAACCGAAATTAGCATCCTTGGAGAAATGGCTAATACTAGAGCTGGAGTAGCTCTAGCACAAAATTAGTCTGAAACATCTTGTGCCGGAAAGTCAAGAAGTGCTCAAAGAATGATGGGGGCATGACAGAAGGACACAGGAGCCAGCTTAAAGAGGCTCCCACTGGCCAAATCTGGGATAATGTAAGCATCAAAAATAATTATAGTAATTGCTTATAAATCACTTAATACCTAAGAATCTATGAATTTAGTGATGTAAATAACAAAGTGAGAAGGACATCATTGGCCTTTCTGTAGAAAGCCAACTAATAATTATAGAACAAATGATGGAATTAGAAACCACCATTTGGCAGCCATCTTAATAATAATCAATAAATACCAAAACTAGTGGGTAAAAATTTTGGAGTAGCAGAATATGTACAGTCTCAAGGTACCGCCCTATAAATAGATGAATTACCAAGGGAAAAATGGTAACTTTACAGTGGTGAAAACTGTCAGACACAATCTTAACCACGTGACCAAAATTAACAGCATTAGTAATAGGACAAACATCATATGCTTCCCAATCTATTCCAGTGAAAAGAATACAGCATCATTTCTACAGCATTCCTGCAGAAATGTGTTACCTGAAGCGAAGCGGAATAAAATCCTGATATAAATGAATCCTCAGGAAGAAAACTCAACATTCACTAATCTACAGTGACTTTTAACACATATTCTTACACTCAGAAAGGCATCCTAGGCTGGGCGCAGTGGCTCACACCTGTAATCCCAGCACTCTGGGAGGCCGAGGCAGGCGGATCACGAGGGCAGGAGATCAAGACATCAAGACCATCCTGGCTAACATGGTGAAACCCCGTCTCTACTAAAAATACAAAAAAATTAGCCGGGCGTGGTGGCGGGCACCTGTAGTCCCATCTACTTGGGAGGCTGAGGTGGGATTAGAATTATGAACTACATTAACTGTCTTTTCAAATATTTCATAAGGTTTTAAAAACTGAAGAATATAAAGTAAAAATTTTGACTTTAATGATGACATTTATCTAGTTACCTTAGATTGTTACACAAAGTTAGGTACATGAGTATTTTACTGAAGACTAATCCCATATCAGCAAGGTCTATAATCTGAATTCTCTCTCTCCGTCTCTCCACTAAGGTCAAGATGGTTTTGCAATAAATAATCCATGTACTCTTTCACCTGATTTTCCTTGGCATTAGAGAAATAATTTATGAGACCGCTGAGTCGAATAGTAGAAGACAAGGTAACTGATTATGAAATCAGTAATGGGAATCAAATCTAAAATCTCAACCTTTTTAGCATCGGATAAACTTGCTCGGAAATCAAACTAAGTCTACAGGAATTTGCCTTGTAGTCCTAATGTATGGCACACAAAAGCGTAGTGGATCTTTCAATTTGTTTGTTTCCCAACAGCAGCATATGAGGGTCTGATGTTTCCACATCCTAGTGGGCACTTACTATCTAGTTTAAATCTAGCCACCCTAGTCGGTGTGAAGTGGCATCTCACTGAAGTTTGGATTTGCATTTTCCTAACGGCTAATGCGGCTGAGCATCTTTTTCTGTGTTATTGGCCATTTGTGTATCTCCCTTAAAGAAATGTCTATTCAGATCCTTTGCTCATTGCTTAAATTGGATTGTCTTTTTATTATTGAATTGTAGAGTCCTTCCCAACTTCCTTTTACTATGTTTCTTTTCAGCTAACCACAGCCAGAGTCACCTGCTTGCAACCAAGAACCCTGACTGAAACACACTATCTTCTCTCTTTAGTATACTTCCCATTATTTTTTCAAGGAAAAGTGTGAAGAAATTCTGAAAATAAAATGCTCCTGTTCTCCTAGTCTTGTGCAAAACAGAAGAGAGGAAGCATGCCTCTAAGAGCAGAAAGTCATGTGTACATCCATATATAGGATATATAGAAAGTGAAATGTTTTGGAGGACCCAGTATTCATGTTTTCATACAATAATCTATATGGGGTAAGCCTGTATGAATTTCTTTGATTTCAATAGGATTTTATAAGTTAAACTCTGAATGCTCCTTAAAATGCACATATTTCAACACACTGCCTTTAAATGTTTACTTTATGACAGTTAATATGTAGGCTATTTACTGCTTATTTAAATGTTGACCAAATTATCTACTGCATCTGACTAATCATCATCTCTTTTCATTTTGGAAGAAAAATTATCCAAATAATTTGTAAGACCCAATGACTTTGGATTTTTCCAAAGAGGACGATAGACAATTTAGACAATAGATTCTAACATTCTCTAAAAAACTTGAGATGCTTGAACTACCATTTTGTATGGGTTTATGTTGTATTTAGTCCAGGTAACACATACATGTTTAATTGATTCTGTTTCCAAAGATAGGTTCAGCTAAGTCTTCCAAATCAGGAGGTTTTTTGTTTGTTTTTGTTTTTCCTTCACACCTTATCCAGTTATGCAGCAATGAAAACAGACTGAAGATCATGAGCCAGTTTATCAGAGCTATATATATAATAAGATTCCTCTGTTAATACAAAAAAAAATTTTTAAGTTTACTTTATGCTAAGACTCAGAATCAATCAACTGTTACTTGCCATGTAACATATACAAACTAGTAGATTAAAAGGTTGAAATAACTTGAAACATCTGTTATGGAAAAATTCCACAGCTCAAGAGGGATACAATAAGGCTTTGTAGGTAGCAATTAATGCTCAGCTGAGTTTGAAGACTACAGCGACTGTGGAGATGGAGCAGCAGCGTCAGTACACATGGCTATGGATAGGTCTGCAGGAGTCTGAGCCAGGCTTTATTATGATAATAAAATAAAATATTATTTTATCCTAGAGAAGCTGGATGGAGCCATCCTTTGGGGCTTTACTAGGTCAGAGGGACAGAAGGGCAAAAGGACAGGACAAGAAGGAGAATTAAAGTAATGAATCATGGGGCCTAGACTGAATAGAAAAGGAAGTAAAGAGACAGTGTGAGCCATCAATGAAATGAGTGAAATGAAAGCTAACGTCATACCAGGAAGTAAAAAGTGGGTTGGAGAAGAGAACATCAAATTGTTAGTGGATGGAACAGACCAGTTATACAAGATTAGACTCTACTGTTGAAAGCAGCCAATGATGGAACAGAGTTTTAGAAAGCTATTCTCAAAATACTAAGATTTTCAATAAACTAAGTATTTGTCCTGAAAGTCTGCCAGTGGTTGGTACATGTGCACTAGTAAGTCTGCAGGCTGAGAGCAACGTAGAAATAAGGTCTGTGGCCCACTGCCATGGCTTCACAGGCATGCTACTAAGGAGCTGTGACCCCCACGTCAGGACACAGCAAGTCATGTCTGTGATTTGTGCTCACACATCAAAGGATGATGCCAGTAGTGATAAGGATAATGATTTTCTGAAGACTTTGCAAGTCTTCAGTTAATTCACTGATTCTGTAAGAAGATAGTCTCATTATATTGCTCAAGTCATATTTCCTATGCATTATCTGAGCATGCTTCATTTAACCTTAGTGAGACAAAGATAAATGACTACAAAGCAGGTTGGCATCAGGGATGATTTCATGAAGACACAATTCAGGGTAAGGGCTAGGCTCAGTATCAGCCTCACATGTCCACATCTGCAGCCTCTACCTCTCTTCTCGCTGTAGCCCTCTATTGAAATTGCTCTTGCTGAGGTCCCCAGTGACAACAGGCTTTCTGGACCTCTCTGCTGTGTTGATCCCTGTTGATGACCACTCCTCTCGACACACTTTACTGAGTTGATGTCTGGGACTGCATATCCCCCTGGTTTTCCTTTTATGGCTCTGGATCTTCCGTGTGTGTGTGTGTGTGTGTGTGTGTGTGTGTGTTTTCTGAATGTCTCCTCTTTTTCCATTAATTTCTTTAAAGCTGGTTATTTCCCCAGATTTCATTCTCAGACAACGGCTTTTCTCACTCTACACACTCTGGCTAGCTAGAGTAACTTTATCCACTATCTTGATTTCAACTGCTAACCACAAACTGAAAAAAAAACAGATCTGTTCCCAGCACTGCACTCTCCTGTACTGTTGGACTTAAATATCTCCAACCAACTATGGTACACCCCAATGCCAGTCCAACTCTGGATGCCCCATAGAACCTCAGTGTCAACATGTACAAAACTAATTTCTCATTCTCTTTTCTAAAAACGATTTCCTACTCCTGTATTCTCTGTCTTAGTGACTTTCATTATCTATCTAGTTATTTAAGTTAAGATACCTGGTAGTGATCATCAAAGCTTCTTTTCCCCCTCTCTCTCTCTGTCAAAAATAACACATCCTGCCAATTTCATTTCATAATAATTATTAAAGCTCATCTAACCTCCATCCATACCACCACCATCCCATGTTAGCTATTATCATCACCTCAGACTCAAACCAATCCAACAACATGGTAAGCCAACTCCAGGCCTATGCCCGCCACTGCCAACAGAGTAAGAGATTCAAAACATATCTGACCTCACACCTTTCTGACTCCAACCCTTTAATGACCTCTCCTTTAATGAGAAAACATAATATAAGCCCCTCATCATGACATAAAAAAACCTTTCATGATCTGGTCTTTTAACGTAACATATCAAACTTTATGTTTCAGCAACACTAAATGACTTGCAAGTCCCTATACTCAAAAGCTGTTTCCCCACTTCGGGGTTACTTTGCAAGTGAGGTTCTCTATACAGGTTGAGGATCCCTATCTGAAATGCCTGGGACCAGAAGTCTTTCAAATTTTGGATTTTTTCAGATTTTGGAGTATCTGAAGAACACGTATCAGTGAAACATTTCTAATCAGAAAATCTGAAATCCAATATGCTCCAATGAGCACTTCCTTTGGGCATCATGTCAGTATTCAAAAAGTTTCAGATTTTGGAACATCCTGGATTTCGGATTTTTTGATTAGGGATGCTTAACTTGTACGTGGAACACTGTTTTGCCTTCACTTCACTAACTCCCATGTAACTATTTACAACTCAGTATAAGCATCGTCTTTGGCAAGTATTCCCTGAAACATTTTCTGTAAGACTAGGATACCTGCCCCTTCTCTAGGTTCTCATCCAATTAAACGCAATAAATAGGTATGAAATAGATTTTTCTGTATTAAAAAAATGACTCTGAGGAATATAAATTTTTAACTGTAACTTAATCAAAACACTATAAAGAAATCAGATTTGAATAACTTAAAATCCTCTATATAATATATTACAAAGTCAAAAAATTATTTTTGGACTATTGATAATATTGGATAATCTGTCAGCATATTGATATACTTTTTAATTAAAAATATATCTCAATATATATGTGTGTGTATATATATATATACACACACACTCACATATATGTGTGTCCCTAGAAAAACTATTTGATTTTTTGAAAAACTGTTTCCCATATATATATTATTTTAGACATACTTTATTTGTAGTTTTTAATGCTCTCCAAGTAGCAATGGTTTCTAATGAACTCAGTGTAACTCCAAACATTTTCAAATAATGTTGGATAAAATTACTTACGCCATTATTTGGAAAGAAATATTTTAAGACAAAAGATGTTTCGGTCTTGGGGTAAATTTTAAGAGTCTTGTCGTCTATTATTATATAAATGATGTCTTGGTAACAAATGCTATTAAGGGAAAAGTTAAAGAATTCATTTTAAACTTGTTACATTGATTCTTGTTTTCTTAAATAAAATGATGTTTGTATGGACAGATTTTCCAGAAACTAAGGAATACTATTTTATCATGCTGTACTTTAATTCAAGTGTTTAAATATTCGTTTGGCAAGGGTATAGAAGTAATAATTTATTTTTAAAAACTTTCTATTTTCATATTACTTTCTTCCTTGTCTATAAAATAAATATTTCAAAGAGAATAATAAAATATAGACTGGGCGTGGTGGCTCATCCCTGTAATCCCAGCACTTTGCAAGGCCAAGGCAGAGAATCGCTTGTGCTTGGGGGTTCATAACCAGCCTGGGCAACATACTGAGATTTCATCTCTACTAAAAAATTTTAAAAAATAAAAATTAGCTGGGCATGGTGGCACATGCCTGTAGTCCCAGCTATGTGGGAGGCTGAAGCGGGAGGATGGCTTGAGCCCAGGAGGTTGAAGCTGCAGTGAGCTATCATAGCACCACTGTACTCTGGCCTGGGTGACACGCCTGACTCCAAAAAATAAAATAAGATAAAATATAGGTTCACAGTTACTCATATTGCCTTTCACACACTGATTTGCAGAGACAGTTCCTCAATTTTCTCAAACTTTTGTGAAATTTCAAACAAAACACATCAAATTTCCCATTTTATATTTTATTGAGCCAAACAACAATGAACCATCCAAATCAATAAGGCACTACATATTGGAGCTAGGAAAAAAAAGTTAAATGTGCAGAAGGCTTTCTTACCTGTGCAGAAATTCAAATGAGGTTGTGATGCTACAAAAATCATAACAAATATATCTGAAGGCATATCTAGTCTCACACTTGCTAAGAGAGATTACTGAGAAGCACTTTTATCATCTGTTTATTATGAGTTTAAAAGAAAGTCATTTTCCTATGAATTTACAGAATTCCTAGAGCTTCCAATTAATCCACTATCCTTTTAGATCGCTGGGGCCTTTATTATCTTATGATCGTGGCCAATCATCATCCCTGTCAATGAAGGGAACCTGTGAGTGAGTGATCAGACAAGTTAGTTGCAATCTCTTTTTGGGAATAACTCTAATCAGGAGACATACTTTATAAAAAAATTTTCCCCTGGAAAGGCTACAACATATATTTAAAATTTTTTTGGCAGAGGTAAATTATATAAGTAGAGTAAAACATTATTCATAAATCTTTTGCATACAATACTATTAAATGAATTGGTAGTCCAAATTTCTGACTTAAGTAATCTATTAAAAATAAATGGAAGGAATGTCCAATCTGACATTATTTAAATAGGAGATTTAAATGAAATTGTTAATCTGAGCTCACAAAATAAGCTATCTTGTGTAATCCATAAAGTCTAAAGTGTGGATGAACTATAAATAAAACTACACCCAAAATAAGACAGACAAACAATTGTCATCTACCCATAGAGTAAGTCTGATGATTTTTTTCAAATAAAAATGACATAATCAAAAACATGATTGTGTTTTAACTTGGCAATCCAGGATACCTATTTTCAATTTCCATTTTATTCTTTTGAACAAATATGCTTATTATTTTTAAAGAGTAACTAAGGAGTTAATAACATGCTAAAGTAGAATCTTAAAATTAGCCCATTAAAGTGAAAAGACATTTTTTTCCACTGAAATTGATTATTAATTCAACCAAAGTAAAAGCAAAAGAGAAATTCAAATGAGGTTGTGAATAAATGAGAACTCTTTTCACCAGAACTCACAGATACATGGCTAATAGTTTAAACTATTTTCTATTTTAACTTAAGAACACTTTATGATGAATTAGATATGAGAAAAAAATGTTTTCCATTCTCAATCTAATTCTCACAGAGCCCCAATAGAGCAAGGTCAAATGAGGGATGCCTTCAAATGAAATACATATTTTTATCATCTAACCTGACTTATAGAAAGATAAAAATCATATTAGGTCATATGAGGAAAAGATCACAATCTTCAAACACTACCACTATGACAATTTTAATAACACAACCCTTGTATTATAACAGATACTCACCTGTCAATATCAATAATCAAAATCAAGTTTTTACACTGTTAGAGAAGTAAACTTAATTCTAAGATCTCATAATAATGGGGGAAAGCACTGATATAGATTATTCAAAATATCAAATCCAAAAGTCACTGAAGTACATTTTGTTTTATATAAATAATTTTATACTACATATAAAAAATATGCTTTACAGTATATTTGAAGTAGATAAATCTTCCTGATTGCTTTTTACTTAGGTTAACAATAAAACCACGTAGTTTATATTCCAGGAGAGCACAGTGTTTAGTCAACAAAAAAAGACACACCAAGAGTATGATAGATAGTATGGGTAGGGCAGTCAAGTATTTAAAATCTCACCCAGATCATGCAAATGACAGAAATTCTCCACTGGAGTAAGGATGATGTGATGCTATTAAGCATCAAATGTAAGCATCAGAATTCTCTGCTTAAAACACAACTGTCTTCTTTTTTTGGTCCACAAAATTCATGAGACCTAGATAAAATTCCTAAGAAACGTACTGATTGTGTAGCAGTTTTCTCACTGATGGAATACTATTCATCTGTTGACACAATGGATAAATCACGAGGTTACAATTTACACCATTGACACAGGTTTGCTATTGATAAGGTATATTTTTCTTTCCGCTACACAGTATTTGATTTTCATGTGTAGTCACATGTTTGTATAACCCTTAATCAAAAGGCAAATAACAGAAACCTGAAATTCTTTCCGAACACACATTTGACATGCCTCATAAAATTCATGAATGTATTTGTCTTCAGTGTTACTTGTATGCAAAGAACCCAACACGGAAGGTACACTGCACTACGTCTATACTGAGTGTACTGAGAATTCCTACTTGAAATGGAATTTGACTGGGCAGGCCACAGTGCAGCATCTGAACGTTATTGTTTAATAAATTACTATTAGTATCAATTCACAGTGACAACTAAAATAGTGCAGCTGACTACAGGGAAGAAGTATGGTAAAGGAGGATAAAAATGAACGGCAAATCTACCACCCTTATCCTTCCACGTTCTTATCTTTCTGGGTCCGGTTCACGAAAATGATATAGAAGTTCCCTTTAGGCTCACTCACATAATCAACACCATGTATTTCTCTCTCCAGTCTACCTGGAGAATGGTCAAACTAGGGAGCTAAGTTACTGAAAATCTAAGTCCTGCTAAGCCTCCTTCTTTTGGTGGCAGCTCACTCAACAGTCTTTTGACAAACATGTTCTGGGTATCTAATATGTGCCAGGTGCTCTGTGGGAAAATTATAATGAGGCCACTGAGAGAGCAGAATATAAACCTTCTCATTGTCAAGTTCACACCTAAGAACATAAATCAATAATTTAGGACATGATATAAAAGGTGCATCTGAGAAGTCATCACCACTGAACCTAAAAAAATTTAAAATATTTCCATCTTTAATGAATTTGCAAATAAGTCCTTTCTTCCACATTTTAGAAAAATTTACTGTCATTCCAGATAAAATCTTACTAAGGTTAGTTCTACTTCATGAGGTTTGATCAAAAGGAGAACTGTTTTACTCAGAATTTTCAGCTATATAAATATTCACTACCAGTACTCTAAAAGGAAAAGTATAAAGTATTATTCCTGATTCAAAACCACTACATAAAATTAGAGTAAAAAATTTAAAGTCTTCAAAAAGGAAAAAGGCACAACTAAAATGCAGGGAGTAAGGTTAGGAATAGCTCCCATAAATCAAATGTAATCACACAATTTCCATTAGAATTAAGAGTCGTGCATTAGCTATTAAATGATAAAGCTATTCAAAGTTTAGGCCGGGCGCGGTGGCTCAAGCCTGTAATCCCAGCACTTTGGGAGGCCGAGACGGGTGGATCACGAGGTCAGGAGATCGAGACCATCCTGGTGAACACAGTGAAACCCCGTCTCTACTAAAACTACAAAAAACTAGCCGGGCGAGGTGGCGGGCGCCTGTAGTCCCAGCTACTCGGGAGGCTGAGGCAGGAGAATGGCGTGAACCCGGGAGGCAGAGCTTGCAGTGAGCTGAGATCCGGCCACTGCACTCCAGCCTGGGCGACAGAGCAAGACTCCGTCTCAAAAAAAAAAAAAAAAAAAAAAAAAAAAAAGTTTAAAACAACTCATTTTATTATACTCCATCAACGTATTCCTGAATATGTGGAAGAAAACACTGAACTAGGCTTTATAGGAACAACCGCAATTTACTTCACGTTTTACTAAGTTTTCACAGTATGCCAGGTAACTTGCACAACAGTACAGCCTGGTTTAAAATAACTCCCCAATTACAGACTTTAGTCTATTTTGTTTAAAATGTATAAAAACATATAAAACCTCAAGATTAGTTTGTTACTCAATCTTCAAAATGTATTTTGCATTCAGTAACAAGACTGAAATTGGTTAAAAGGATATTGCATCAGAGTATTCTCAAAGGCACCGGCCTAGGCATATCATCACGCTAAGTCCTTTTTAACTGAAAACTTAGAAGATGCTGTGTAATTCTTACAATGTTAAGATACAAAAAGTATAGGAAGTCAAATAACTAAAGTCAACAGAATGAAGGTATTAAACTACTTTCATCAGCAATACTAACCAACTTAATAAACAATAGAGATTTAATATTAAGTAGTCTTATGCAAAGTTATGAAGTATATCTTAATATCTCAATTCATTGACTATTTTCTATTTTTATGGCTTTGAAAAGCACCAAATCTATATGAGTTATGAGCTATAATGTTATTTGTAATTTAAAGAAATATGTGCGTTTATTATTACAACCATAATAACTGATGACTAGTTCCAGTGGCAAAATCTCGGCAGGAAACAGATTTAGCAATTTAAATGTTTTATAAGTTTTTGTAATTGAGGAAACTTTTCATAATCTGACATTTGTTAAAACCACTTATTAGAAATTATGCAGCACAGTAGCTGTGGAAATATGAGCTAGCTTCACAATTATAAAGTCAGCCTATGTAGCCCTTTCCTATTGTATATAGTGGCATAAACCCCACGGCGGCCTATCAGCTAACTGGCAGGCAGGGGGCTGCTCTATTCAAAGTGAGAGATACAAGCTGCAGGGCAAAAACCTGGCAGCTCCCATCTGACCCCACAATCCCCTACTGGTGACAGCTCCAAGCTCCATGGCAAATTAGGCCTTCTCATATTACAATTGGAGAAGACAGATTCCATTAGCAGTATCTGAAATTGAGTGGAGAGCTGCACTGTTATCAGACTTGACTCATAAGCACTGCTATTAATCAGAGCTATGATAGCATTTATATATTTCAAGCTATCTGCTGCCGCTGTGATATTCTGCTACAAAGGGTTGATGGGACTTAGGAAAGTGAACAATAGAGCTTTCTGGGAAAAGCAGAGTAAATCAAGAAAGTCTATGACTTCCGCACATTCTGAAGGGATTGTGGTTTACATAAATTTTCTCCCAATTGGAGATTGAGCTCTTCCTCATCTTACACATGGGATTTAGTTGTCACTCAATGGTAACAGCTGTGAAAAGGTGAAGCGGCCCACCGCTCAGAATATTGCCTTCGCTTTTAAAGCAATTAACCCATGAACAGGAGGATACCTGGTGATATCAAAGGGATTAGGCCAGGCAGTGCATTATTAACATTTCCTTGAACTAATTCTAACTCTGACTAGCTGTCAGAAAAGACTCTACAGTCTTAAAAAAGAGTTTTTGCCTTGCTTTTTTTCCCTTCAAAATGAAGCGCTGCTATTTGAGCCTAATATGTCCCTCTACTTATAAGAAAATGCAAATGAACCAAGCTCTTAATATTTTTAAGCAGTCTAAGTCAATGCAATTTTAATACAAGTACGAGAGAAATATATGATCAATTAACCAGGGATCAAGAGAGATATTCTCCTGAATGGAAATTAACTCTTTAGTACTTTCCATTCTTCTTCAACTACAAAAACTTGGTGACTATTTGTTACTTATGCATAGTTACTTGTGAAATTAGGAATAGCTTCACATTATTCTCTATGGCAATAATCTAAAATACTCTTTGAGCTGGAAAATCCAAATGTCCCTTAAGCAGGAGATTCTGCATTCTCTAAGGTATGGCATTTTAATTTTCTATTGTTTATTGAATGGAATCTTAGCTGAAGCTAAAAGAATAGCAGACCCAGTGCTCAGAATCAAGTCTTCGCCTTCTAAAATTTAATCGAATTTTTAGAAGCAACATAATGTTTAAAAATATATAAGGTATACAATTACAAAATCCATGAGTTAAATACTGGCACAAAACAATCTGCCAGAAGATATTTAAGGATTACTGAAAATGATTGTACATTCTTTGTAGTAAGCAAAGTTTCAATATACCTTTAATATTATTAATATTCCTATATTCTAGGTAATCTACTCGACATTAAGAGATCTGATGTCTTACTGTGCAATATTAATGATGTTAGAAAGCATTTTTATGTAAGTTTCCTGAAACTGCACCTTTTAGAAAAAATATTTGAAAAACTGCCTATTTAATGGTGACTTTGTATTACTTTCTTTAAAATAAGCACTGAATTTTGATTATAAAAACTAAGAGCTTTACTTTTAATTCACATGAGTGTTCAACAAATATCGTGGAATGAATTATTCTATAGTTCCATTTGGCTGGTAATAGTTTGAAAAGGATAGGCTGACTCTCAGGCCTGTTGAGAATATATCCCCTGCACTGTAACTACCAAAATAAATGACATAACATATACCCTCCCCTGATATCATAAGCAATTTAAATCTTCCCTGAGGTAAAGAATTTTTATACAATGCTATCAACATGCTCCCTTCTCTTTTAGTGATACCGGAACATATGAAGGGTTAGAATATAGATGTTTAATGATAGTGACTTCAGTACTCCTTCTTTATTCAGTAAATAAGACCTAGTTTGATATTTCCTAGCAGATAATTTTGAAATTCAAGCATTAAATAATATTAAATGGTGTTCATGTTAATGATTTATATTACGTATAACTTTAACATTTTATATTAATAGGATTTGTGAATTTCAAATAGAATAGGGCATTTTAAATATTATGCTATTAAATTTAAAAATCATTTACTTTAATAGCCTTAAAAAAGAAAACCCCAGTTCCCAGAAATCACTAACTATATTACAGTCTCAGAAACACAGATGTACACATTAATAAAATGAATACTATTTCATATAAATGAAATGTACTAGATTAAACTCCCCTAACATAATACATGCTTAAAAATACTCTTTAAGGGGACAATACATAAATAAATACATACGGAAACAACTGCCACAAGCTCACTATTTTTAATTCAATAAACTACAGTGACACATAGGGCTTTCAATGTGCTGTTTTACTCACATGCTTTCTACATTAAAGCAAAGCAAATATAAATGAGTTCTTGCCAACCATTAGGAAAGATTGACAAAAAATGCAGTGTTAATGACATCTTACAGCTTTTAAAAGCAAGAGAAAGATGCAAGAAAAGCAAAAATTACATAGTAATTGGAAACAACGAATAAATTGGTCTTTCAATCTAAGTCATGTTTACTGAAAAAAATGGAGCTTTTTACATCAACACATTTAAACAGAAATTTGCTTTTGAAATAAAATCTTTGTTTAAAAGGTACAGAAAGTCTTTATGTCCACCGCAAGAGCTAAATATAGTGAATGCTATGTGAACAATTACCTGAAAAAAACCTAAACCTGTTAAAAGAATTAATTTACTGCACACCAGTCAGCACTAATCCTACATGTACAGTAATGGTCTCTTAAGTGATGGGGGAAAGAAAGAATAAAACTGTTTCCTGGATCAAAACCCTTCAATATTCAACAACAAAATGGAATGATGATTTGGTTTGTAAATGAATAAAGTAGTGAAATGTCTCCTAAACAAATTCTGATAAGGGAGTCAACCTGCAAAGAAGCACATTTACTGTACGCTGGGACAGGAAAAAAGCCATCACTGTAATGGTTGTACAAAAACTGTGTCCTGCTGTTGGGTTTATATTCACAGAAGAAAGGTTTTAAAGGTTAAGTTCAGGTCATACAACAAATGAAATTGTAACAAGCCAGCTGACATTGTATAATGTCTTCTTCCACTCAATCAATAGGCTACTGTTAGTCCTATTACCATAGAGATGGCTTCTCCTTTTTGAAGGGTGTCTATTGTTTGACAAAACAGATTTGCCACTTGAACTAGGTTATTCCCAAAGGACGTGTACCTTGTCAATTATTTGTATTCAAAATAATGAAGTATTTTCATATTAAAATTATGTAAGAGATAATATTGTTAGATCCCTTTTCTGAAGGAAAGCAACTTTTCCAGGGCACATTAAAACCACTCAAATACCTAATTTAGTCATATAGGAGATTGAATTTAAAGCACATGTCAGCAAGTATAAAATATATCATTAGCCATGTATATTAAAAGAAAAGCGTTACAGGCTAGTGTGCTAATCTAAACCCTTTATAATCAATCATAATAATTAATAAAAGCTATTTTTAAAGAAAGGTACTGTCCAGAGCTATCCAGATTCTGCAAATTTGTTTTTAAGATTTTTATTTATGATTTTTACAGTGGTTCTCATGTGGAATGGCATCACCAATTAATAATGTTGAAAAACATGGAAGTTTTAGAAAATGAATCCCTTTACTTGCACAGAGCTATTTATAGCTACATAACATTTAAATAGATGTATATGTTACATAAATGATCTAAAATACAGACTATCAAAATGAACATATTCGTTTTCTTTAAATGTTTTTGTTCTAAAGTATCTTGTGAAAATTAACAATGTACTCATTCAATACAGAACAAGGAAGTTCCTGTTCAACCTAGATATTTAAAAACAAAACCCACTTTTTCTCTCAGTGGAAATACGGACAGATTCTTAATCACAAAAGACTCAGAAGGAACAATTCTAATAAAAATTATCCTAACCATTGAGAAAAAGAAAAATATTAATAGTACGAATGAATCTAAGCAGAGACATTATTTTAAATATTTCATAAAGACTAAAATAACAACAAATGTAATAATACAAAAATTTGGGAGAAGATCAAGTTATAATACTTGAATCTGAAAGTTTTTTCACATGCAGATTAAAAGTAAACTTCTGAGTTATAGTTACACTAACTCTTACCTTTCTATAAATAATTAAAAGAGATTTAGAATTTAGCTAAAGGGTAGTATTATGACTTTAACACAAATAAAAATATTGGTCTCCAAAAATGACATTTGAAATTGTACCTATTCAAATTATATTTACATACAGAAATCATTTGTTTTATAATAAGACAAGCAAAAGTTTTTAGAAGAAGTGTCTTAATTTGGTTTTTCCTTTTGCAGAAAGTGTAATTTGTATTTTTCACTATAATCCTCTTAGGTATAGGATACACGGAGTTAAGAATGAAGGAGACAGAAACATCAAAGACAATTGAGTCACCAGCATTCTAAACTAAGGACCAATGTTTTAAAAGCAGGGTAGCCTTCCCAACTAAAAAAGTCTTCTATCAGTGAAGTACTTGGGATCTAATTTGCCTACCTTTCCTACAGCCATAATGGAGCAGAGTGAAACCTTACTAAAACCACATCCCAAATTTATTTCCTTAGTTAATAACCTTATTTCAAAAAGTATACATGTTCATATTTAGACTATAATACAATTAGCCCTGGACCTGACAGGCAGCTGCCCATCAGCAATACTGTGAGTAATTAAATGATATTTACCACTTACCAAAAGATGAACCTCATATTGTTGAATTAAACCGGCCCATCTGCATCTTCATAAAATGACAAACCTCGTTAGTTCTGCCTAATCAGAGAATTGTGATAATGAACTGTCGACACCTTCACTCCATTGTATGAAACAAAACCAACTGCATTTGAGGGGTCAAATGCATATGAAATTATTATAAATTAAGAAAGTGAAATCACATGTGTTAGGGAAACCAAGCAACAAAAGATGTTTTTAATGCATGTACTTGAGCCATAAGAAATCTATATCTCCAACTGCTCAAAATTAATTTTAACTAATCAACTACTTTACCTGAAAACGGTGAAAAAAAGTAACGATGCAGCTACTGCTCCAAATAAGCCACAGAGAAGATTGACGCGGTAGGCAATTGAACCAAAAGGAAACAGTGTAATTGCCAGTTTAGCCACCAGCGTGAACAAAGGATAGCCAGGAGGATGGGCAACCTACAGAAATATTAGCAACAGTTAGAAGAAGGGTTTCATCTAGGAAAGGAAGAGTTACACAGGCCTTAATTGAAAAGCAGCCCTTTTCTCAGGCAACTATAAAGATTAGGCACCAATGATTAAATGTTTGAATAGTGGTTTTCTATTGTAATCCTCTGTGGCAATACAAATAAATATTTTCTTTAGTGGATTTGGCAGCGTCTATCACATGGAGCGTCACCCAGAGAAAGGGTGACATATTTCATTGTCAGTTCTTAAGCAGTTTGTTCTCTGGGTTCACAGTACATTAGGGTCATTTAAAAGGCTATTGAAAAAAAGCAGGTTCTGAAATATCGTATTGGTTAGAAAGTTGAAAGACCACACTGCTATCGGATTACCACCATGCTGACAGTGGTAAGGTCTTGCCTAAAGGGATCATGCACCATAATAAAGTTTATTAAATAATAAACTTATTAAAACTGTTAACCCGATTTATTTTATTCTCCACAGCTTATACAAAATTTGGGGTGATAATAAGCAGCTACTGTATATATAGTAAAGGCTTTGCTTTATAATTTAGTTTAATTGGATTTAAAACTTAAAGTAAATTGTCACATACTGTACTTATAAGTTACTAAAAACTGGGGTTTGAAAATAAATTAATCTACTTTACTCCATGCTTAATTAAACTTTCTTAATTCCTAAAACTGTTAATGAGAGCATTGATTAAACAATAAAACTAATACTTACTCCGAGCTCATGTGCGGCTGTGATCAGTTCCCCTGTGAAAAAATAATGTAAAACCAATAATTACTATTAGAGAATGACACTCCTCCAAAGTTTTCAAAATCCAAATGCTTGCATTGGGGTTTTGCATTAATTTGACTGGATAAAACTGTAAATCTGTAGAGATTTAACAGCATGAAATAGTCTGAGAACATTTTCTCCCTTAGGTCTTATTGAACAAACTATCTTTGGTAGTCTTTAAGAAGTGGTCAGTGGAAATATAGGTAAATTCCGGTTTTTTAAAAATGCTTTTTTTCTCTCTTGAAAGTTGTATCCACTTGCAAATATACAAATACTGTTGGGGCACTAGTGTAACATGCTTTGTTATCCCTCAATAAATTAGCACGAAAGTCTATAAAGATGTAATCTTATGATAACATAAAATGTGCAGACATCTGAGGTTTGGACACTCCCTAAAATGTCCCATACTACCCTAAAACTGGCATTTGGATATCTTCTCCACATTAATTGCATTGGATATCTTTAAACGATTTCCAAGTGTTTATTAACTGCAGGTTATTTCGGTAAGGTCTACTGTAAGACATTTTTTCAAACCATTAAATAATATTCTTTACATAGTCCTTTATAGTTCCTCACCATTAGTGACTATTTCTAAAATTATAATGCAGTAATGTAATGCTTATTTGTTAATCTTTTACATATTCAGAGCACAAGGACTATTTCTGACTCAACCCTGAATGAATCAATATTGATGAATGACTCATGAAAGTTACTAGTACCTATTAGGAAATATACTAATGTCCATTTCCTATCCTTTCATAGCTAGCAATACTCTGCTTCTAATTTCTGTCCCAGCTACAATTTAGACCTTTACTCTCTCTGGCCTGGACTATGGCAACAGACTTGACCAATCTTCTACTTCAATTCATGTTCATACTGAAATCACTTATAATCAACACCTGCCTTTCCCCCTGCCTACACACACACACACACACACACACACACACACACACACACACACACGGCTGGATTGCATCCCTAGTCTAACATTTCTCAATGGCTGCTCTCTGCTTACTGAATGAAGTTCACATTCCTCAGCATGATGTTCAAGCTTTCCATGGTTTCAAGGTCCCTTTTCTAGGCTTATATCCATGAAACCTACGTTCTCTCCAGTCAAATCTGATTACCCACTGTTTCTCTGGAGTGGTCCTCTTTTGCACCTCTTCTCACTCATTTTCTCACCCTGGAGTATTTTCCCTAGCATTCTCTCCCTAAATCCTTCAAAGCCTAGTTCAATTGCCACCTTCTCGGTAACACCTTTCCTTAGACACCTGCTTCCCCAGCCTCCCCATCAGAATTAATCACTTCTTCCTCCTCCATAGAACCTGCTTGAGTCTATTTAGCACTTCAGATTGCCTTATATTCTGGCTGGTTTTCATTTCTCTCTCCCACTAAGTTTAAAAACATTAACCTATCCATTTCACGATCCTGCCAAGATACCAACACTTCTCCCCTCTGGCCACACACAATCAATTCAAGCCATGCACATAGAGGTCAACAAAAAGACACATCATATTGTCATCCTTGCTACTAAGACACCCCTGTCTTCGGTGAGTGACTGCATCATGGAAGTGTTATAAGGGCACCTGAAGACAGATTAAGTCAATTACTTACAGACATTTGTTAGATATTCAAGAGCACCTTAGAAAACAGCACATTTTATACCCTAAATGCTTCTTTTTAATTAGTTTATGGTCTCACAATGTCTCAAAGAACTGTTCCCTTTGTTAACTACTGTAAAGGATATGATTTTACAGTTTACTCCATAACGGATTAGCTCTGAAGTCCTTAGCGCCAAACTATTTTCATCGATTTTTTTTGTTCTTGTACGTTTTTGTGACGAAGCCACCATAAGTTCAAAATTTCAAGGTCACTATTCATACTCCTCCATTTAAAATGTATTCAGAATTATATTTAACATTAAGAAAAACAGCCTATTTTTCTCTAACTTCTTTTTACCATGGAAAAGTCAGTGTGTTGTTATTATTTCCCGGAGTTCTGCTGCTATCAAGATAAATCTGGAAAGTGACAAACTTCCATCAATTCTTATCAAATGTTAAACTAAAATAGAAATAGAAAAGATGCCCCCATTCTAAATGTATCTTTGATAAAGATCTAAGGGGAAATACTACTCTTAAATTCATTATGATAAAGAGGAAGTGAATAGCAAAAAAAAAAATCTCAGAGCTTCCAGAGTCTTGGCTTTCTCTCAATCCTGTACACGAAGGGTTCCTCAGAGTTATGTCTACCTGCATCAGAATTAATCTGCTTTTTAAAAATGAAGACTCCTTGTCCATACCTCTAAACTCCCTAATCTACTAAGACCCACTGGCACTGGGGGCTCAAGTGTCCCAGGTAATTCTGAAATATGTTCCAGTTTGAGAACCACAGCTTTGTTGTCTGCAATACAAACTAATGGCAAGCCCAGAGTCGTCAGCGGATGCTTAACCTTTACAAAAACCAGCTCCCTTTATCTCATAGGTCTCAATATTAATTAGACTAGATTGTCACACATCACATCTGTTAAAGACAGTCTCATGTACAAACTAATTTAGTGAAGACCAGCTTCCTACCCCCTCCCCGAAAAGCACCACGAGCACCCCTGCCCATAAATGAACTGTGTGTGTCAAGTGGTACAAAGAATAATTTTGGCAAGACCACACAATGTGATGAATCTATGGAGTAAAATGTAAGACTTATCAGGAAGAAGAATACATGCTTTGTATTGGTTTTGAGATGTGTTCTGTTTATTGATGAAAATATAATTCATAAACAAATATTCAAGAATAGTACATTCAACATGTAAACACAATTATCAAATATACGATTAAGCAAATTTTCCATATTGGCATATACTTGGAAAACAGTTTATTTATCATTCCCAAAAATGAACATAAAAATATTAGAAGCAACCACTCTTTAACATGAAACCAAACAAATTAGAAGCACCTAAAGTTTGGTAACTCAAGGTGAACACACAACTTTATTCTTCTGGGAAAAAATAAAATACAGTATTAATAAAGGCAAGGCAATAAACATTTTAAGTAGATTTTAAATATCACTACATATGTGATGATGGATTTAGAAAAGAATTTCTTGAAATGTTTTGACAAAAAGTAGAGGTTAAGGGGGCATATTCTAAAGTCAATATACTTGGGTTCTTTTCCTGACTACTCTGTGTGACTTTGGGCATAGCTTAGCCTTAGTTTTCTCATTTATAAAAGGAAAATAATGATCGCACCTACTTTTAAGGGTAGCTGAGGGGGTTAAAACAACCACCCATATAAAGCACTTGGAACAGTGTCTGGCGCATAGTAAGTGCTCAAGAAACTTCAGTTATTATAAATCTCACTCCCATCTTTCACACTCAATCAATCATAAGTAGCTGTCAATCTTTGTATTTTTTTTACAGGTAACAGAACTACCTAACCTCTGAATAATGCCCTACAGCATCAAAACTCTCACAACTATAAAGTTACTTCCATTATGAAATACAAATCTTAGAAACATGGTACAGAAACTCCCTACTACACGAATGAAACACTATCCGTATTTGTGCAATAGGACCCCAAAGAAGGTAACAATCTGAAGATGGAACATCAAGGATCTTCAATGTGGTAGGCAGCCCTAAATATGATCCCCACTAATCCCCAACTCCTGGTATTCTCACCTGTGTAATCCTCTCCCCCTTGAATATGGTTTGGGTTTACTGATGAACTTCCAGGAATAAAATGGAGAAGTGGTATATCACTTACAGTATTCGGCTACAAAATGACACAGAGGTGTCAGACAGAGAGGTATCCTTCATCTTTTTCTTGACAGAAGTCAGTTAACTTATGGAGACCCACACAGCAAAGAACTAGATGGCGTTTCTCCCCAAATTAAGCCTTGAAAAGACCGCAGCCCCCAACCCACACGATGACAGCAAACTTGTTCTGAGTACGAGCAACTAGCTTAAACTGGACCCAGATTCCTGATTAACAGAAACAGGAACGATAAACGTTTGCTGTTTAAGCTGCTCAATTTAAGGATAACTGGTCATGCAGCAAAAACTGCTGCTTCAGTCCACAGGTTCACCACCTGAAATTACAGCACCATTCTGACAAAATTCCTGGCCACGATATGGCATTATTGAATCCAAAAACAAAACATAGATCTTGTTTCTTGCCTCAAATATAAAACAATGTGATTTAACTGGCCGATGAGTCATGCTTTTCTTTTTCATAGAAACAGCCGCACCTGGCTTCCACCTTTTTAAGAGTTCTGCAAATATTCTGCATGGCTAGTTCCTTCTCAATATTCAGGTTTCGACTAAAATACCACTTCTTCAGAGGTCTTTCCTGAATAGCCATTCGGAAGGACCCACTACTTACCCCCACTCTCAATCACATTTCCCTCCTACCGTCTCCATAACTTATCACCAGTTTAATATGCTGTTTATTCATTAACTTGGGTATTGTCTAACCGCACTGGAACACTAGCAATTATCTGTTCGCCACTACTGTTCTTTTGTCTGAAACATAATAAGGACTCGGTGAGTAATATCTGTGGATTAAAAAAGGATGCAAATACTTAGGACCAGGAAAAAAGATCTGGGGAAATGGAGAGGTCATTAAGCCCCACCAGGCGAAACCAACAATAAGCCCCATCTCGAAAGCCTGAGAACTAAAGAAACGAGAACGACAAGGATGGTAACAGAAGTGGGCTCTGAAACACACAATAGTGTCCTGTGCACAGGTGGGTGGATGGAGGCCCAGAGCTGACCAAACCCAATGCCAAGAGCGGGGGCCAGACGCAGCCCCCGCCCGTTCTAGGATCAGGGGAGAGGGACAGGAGGGGCAACCCTGCGAGTACTTTACCCGAGTCTCCCCCAGGCACCGAGGGGGGCAGCGTGAGGGTGAACACTGCGGCCACGGCGGCGAACACCGCGATGCCGCCGCGGATGC
>NW_012103798.1:3338011-3366323 GCF_000951045.1 Mandrillus leucophaeus
TTATTAAAGCAATTATCCTGGAGTGGGAGGGGAGGAGGGCAACCCCCATAGAATGTATCTTGCAGACACACTGAAAACCAGTGACAATCTCAAATGTGTTACATGCAGTTTGATAGGGACACAGTGACTAAACTATAGAGTAACATATACGTACCTTGACGGTCATGGGACCAGCACACCTTAGTCTTTTCCAGGCACTTATACAATTTCCAACCTTTTCCAGGTACTTTCTCAGCTGTACTGTGAGTTCCTGGAGGAGAGGGGCTGTGTGGTAGAGTGCTTCTAAAATGGCTTCCCAGATAGCCCTGCCTCCTCACTCACTTCCTGTATAATCTGCTCCCTTTATGTGTGAGCTTAACCTAAGGATTGGTTTCTATCAATACAATAAGGCAAAGTGATGGATGTCAGTTTCAAGATTAGGTTATAAGAGACTAACTTTCATCTTGCTGGCCCTCCCTCTTGTCCTCTCATTTGTTCTCTCTGATGAAACCACCTACCCCATATGGTGTAAGCTGCCCTGTGGAAAGTTCCGCATGGGAAGAAACCGAGAGTCGCCTCTAGTCAACAGCTGGCAAGAAACTGAGACCCTCAGTCCAACAACCTTAGAGGAACTGAATCTAGGAAACACCATGTGAGGGAGCTAGAAGGTGGGTCCTTCCCCCACATAAGCCTTGAGATAACTATAAATCCTGTCAAGACTGGATTGCAGCGTGTGGATGATCCTGAAGCAGAGGACCTAACTAAGCCTCATCCAGACTGCTGTCCTACAGAAACTGCGAGATAATAAATGTTGTTTTAAGTCGATAAATACAGGGTAATGTCAGTTGTCAGCAATAGATAACTAAGATAGGCTGTCTTCTATTTCTTTGCTGAAAGAACATACCAATGAGTAACACTGACTGAGTCAAGCATATACTTCTTTCCCTTTTTGTGGATTTCACTTTTGCTTATGAGTTTTATTTTACAATTTTTTATTTTGAAGGGGAATAATTCTTTGTCCATGTCTGGGAGGTAGAGATCAGAGCTGGAAGTACAAATTTAGGAGTTTCTCGTGTAAGGATGATATAAATGACTAACTCGATAAGGAGATAGTGTAGAAAGAACAAGGCTGAGGTCTAATGTCAGCCCGTATTCTCATTTAGGGAATGGTTGGAGAAGGGAAGAGAACAGTGGAAGGGAATGAAGCATCATCAGAGGCTAAAGAAGGAAAGTCAATGAAGTACATGTGGTCAGGATGTTACAGAGAAGTAAAGGACAATGAAGAAAGGCGTGTCTAGATTTTGTGAAGCGCAAGTGTATAAAACTTGGAGAATTATCTGTAAGCAAACTGATATAAATCAAACTTCAGATACAGAATTAGGCACCAGATATTGGAAGACACCTGGACTAGAGAGGAACTGTGAAGCCCAAGCTTCATTCGCTTCACAGTTGTTTCCCTTTGAAGATTAAGAACTTCCAGTTCTCTGTTTGTGTCTGACTCTACCTCTTAGTAAGCATCTGACTATTCCTTCCTCTCTAGAAGTATTTTCTTTTCTGGCCTTCACTGATAGCACACTCTTTGGTTTTCCTCTTATCAATGGCCTCCCTGCCCTGGCTCTGCTTCTATCAGTCCTCTAAATGCTAGAGTATTCCTGGGCTGTTCTAGGCTTTTCTCTCTTTCTGTCTTCTTTCCTGAGATGATCATATTAAAGCTTTAAAGGGCAACTATGGGGCAATATATCTCAAAAGTATACCTCCTCTGCTTCTCTTTTTTAAGTGACTGATTATTTTAAAACACCCGACTGCCCCTGACCTCTCCATTTCTATGTCTAAATAGCCTGTCAAACCTGATAGACTTTGTCTAATTTCCATCATATTTAAAATGATACCTGGCACAAAATGGGTGCTAAACAAATATTTATGTAATAAATGAATACATGAACAATCAGAGATCATTGGTGTATCCATTAGGGATTGCATTTAGCTACTAATGACAGATCCTGCTACAGTGTCTTAAACATTAAAACAATCATTCTCTTATGTAAAAGAAGTCAGAAGTCTGGAGGAAGTCAGTCTAACACTGACTTGGCAACTCCCTGCTTCCACTAGGGACAAAGCTGAAGTCCTCATATCTTTCTGCACCATCCCACTCAGCTTACATTCTCAAGGTCATCTACTGATCCAAGGTGGCTGCTAATGCTCCAGACATTACATCTGTTCTTGAGGAAGAAAAAGAAAGGATGTCACCCAGGCAGAGATCACTCCAGCCTGGGTGACAAAGCAAGACTCTGCTTGCAGAAAAAAAAAAAAAGTCAACTGATTATGAACTTTAGTCATATCTACAAAATACCATCACAGCAACACCAAGATTTGTGTTTGATTGAAAAACAGGAATGTAGCCAAGCCAAGCTGATACATTCAAAGAACATCACAGAGGCCAGGGAACACTGAATTAGACATAGTACATCAGATTGATGGAAAGTAAATGCATAGATCCGTGGCCCTATGGTACCCTAAATTTGGCTCTGGGAGTCTTCCTGGGATTTATGGCCAGCATCTAGCTTCTATCGAAACCAAGGAGGTGGCTCCTCCTTATTGCTGAGCAGAGGGGGACATTCCCCCTACCCACTGGGCCTCTACTGCTGCCTCCCTGCTGCGAGGTGAAGGAATGCCTCATCACTGTTCCACTTATGGTTTCCACTAGCACCACATCTCCCTATCCACATAGTTATGGGGGTAGGGAGATGGCCTCCTTTTCCTTGGACAGTGGTGAAAGTCCTGACTCTCACTAGGCTCCGTCTGATACTACCCCAGAAGGGAGGGAGAGGGGGACCTCATTATTTCTGGGCAGGGGTGGAAGTCTAAGATTCCCATGTGGTCTCCACTGCTGCCATAGAGAAGAGGGATCTCATTACCACCCAACCGGAATGAAAGTTCTGGCTTCTCCCTTTGCCTTCTTTGACATGACCCTGGTGGTATATGGAGGCACCTGGAGAGGGTAGAAGTCTCGGCTCTCCATTCAGCCTTCCTCATGGTTTATTCTTTGGTTTTGGCTACAGTAGAGTGATTGTTTTCTAAATGCATCTGTCTTGCAAAAAAATACCTATTTCATCTTTCTGAAAGCAAAAGTCACTCCTCTTTGTTTTATCCTTTCTGAGCATTCAGAGTAGCTTCACAGACATTAATGCACTGAAATTCACCTAAAAATTACAACTTAGATGTCTAATTCCCCCACACCCCACTTGATACAATCAATGTCTTAATATTTCTAATATCAGTGAAATTTAAGGTTAGAAATTTTAGACTAGAAATTAGATACCTAGAATGCTATCCAGTAATCCACCTACAATAGGAAAATACAAGAGATACAAATACCCCTGTCAAATGCCTCAGAAAAGTAATTTTAAACATATAAATGTATTAGTAACCAAAGGAATTTGAAATAAAAATAAAGGAACGCCATTTCTACCTTTCCAACTGTCAAAAGTATTTAATAAATATGGGGGATTGGTGATAAAGGAATTTGGTATAGTATTTTAGAGGTCAAGTTGTCTATGTGTATCAAAAATTTGTAAAGATATTAATATAATTTGACCTAGAATTAATTGTAAGTAAATATTTGTATACATCTTTAACTTTACTAGTAATCAGAGAAATACAAATGAAAACCACAATGAGATACTACACACCTACTAGGTTTGCAAAAGTTAAAGTCTAGCTATATATGATGTTGGCAAGTGTGTGGAAAAACAGCAATGTTACCAGGAGTTAGAAACCACTTCCAACCACTTGGAAAACAGACATGTCTAGTGGAGTCAAAGGTGTTTGGAGTCTACCCCTCAGTAATTCCACTCCAGGTTTATACCTAGAGAAGCCAGGAGACACATACAACATGTCCATAGCAGTGTTGTTCATAATAGCCCCCATACAGGAACAGCCTCAAACATCTATCGACGGCAGACTAGAGCAATAAATCCTCTCATATTCACACAATAAAATAGTATACAACAAAGAGAATGAACAAACTATAGCTAGCTACCATGGAAAAATCTGGGTGGTTCTCACAAACAAAATATTGGGCAAAAGGAACAAGTTATGATAGAACACGTGGGTAATGATATTTATTTATTTATTTATTTATTTATGAGATGGAGTTTCACTCTTGTTCCCCAGGCTGGAGTGCAATGGCATGGTCTCGGCTCACTGCAACCTCCATCTCCTGGGTTTAAGTGATTCTTCTGCCTCAGCCTCCCAAGTAGCTGGGATTACAGATGTGTGCCACATCACGTGGCTAATTTTGTATTTTTAGTAGAGATAGGGTTTCACCATGTTGGCCAGGCTGGTCTCAAACTCCTGGCCTCAGGTGATCCACGTGCCTCGGCCTCCCAAAGTGCTGGGATTACAGGCGTGAGCCATAGTGAAACTAAACTATATTATTTAGATATACATTGTGTATATATAATATTATATATGTTATATATGCACAATGTATATCTAAACAATAGGTATACATTGAAAAAATGTATACTATATCATATATCTCTCTATATGTATCTCCATATGTTTAAATTACATTTAAAAATCCCCTTATTTAATCATTGTATTTTATGTTCTAAATATAATTTTTTCTACATTAGAGAAATTAAATGTTCATAAAGTATTTCAAAAATCTTTGTTCCAGTTACCTGTTATTATGTTAAAACTATCCCCCTGGTGGCATATAACAACCATTTAATATATCTTATAATTTTATGGGTCCAAAATGTATACAGGGCTCAGCTAGGAGAGTCTTCTGTTTCGTGTAGCATTGACTGGGGTCACTGGATGGTATTCAGCTGGCAGATAGGCCAGTCTGGGAAGTCCAAAATGCCTTTATTACATGCCTGATGCCTTGGTTGGGATGGCTGGAATGCTGGGCTCAGCTGAGACTTTTGATCTGAATGGTCCCATGTGGCTTCTCCAACATTGCAGTCTCAGAGTAGTTGAACTAAGTTTCCAGAGTTATAAGAAGCCTAGGCAGAAGCTGCAAGGTTTTTATGTCTTAGGCTTAGAAGACACAGAATATTGCTTCTGCTGTATTCTCTAGATCAGGCAAGTCAGTAAAGCCAGCCCAGATTCAAGGGGAGGGGAATTCGACTTTACCTCTCAAACGTAAAGAATTTGCAGCTATCTTTAATCTATACATCCCCTAACAAGACGTGTGATACAAAAATAAAAAATATATATGGGGCAAATATTTTTTTTTTCTGCCTGAAGGGGGAAACAATCATATGTGAATCAGGATTGTGGGAAAATTCAAATAGTTAACTCAATATGCAGTTTGGAAAATAAATATTGTTTGGCCTCAACACTAAGGAGTCTTCTAACAAATATTAAGTTAATACTTTTTCAAAATCTGATGCAGCTAATATTTGAATTATTTAATTAGAGTTTTAAAAGGTTTGTGTTATTTTCAAAATCTTTTTGTTCTATTTCAAGTTCAAAGAATTAAGTTTTTACATTTAGTAAGAAAATGATAGTAAAATCTATCAGATGGAAAACAAATTATGAATACTAGGACTGTGAATGTATTCAAGTACCTAGCACAGTACCTAGAACATAGTAAGTACTGGGAATGATTTGAAGATTGACTGTAGAAGGGACAGAGAGGATCTCTCACCTTGCTAACTGTTTTCAGAAAAGATTACATCTAAACCCCCAACCCTAAGGAAAGTCTCTCCTAACCCAGACCCAAGATACAAACCAAATGACAAAGGAAATGTAAGAGGTATATAATTATAAATGGTAATTTAGAAGGTAATTATGGAACTTATAAAATATTAAGCATTTTCATAATCATTCAGGGAGCAGCCTGTATTCAAATCCTGGCTCTACTAATTATCATTGTGATCTTGAAAGTTCTTAAATTACCTGGCCCCCATATGACTCATCTGAAAAATGAGAATGATGACAGTGCCATCCTCTTAAGTT
This sequence comes from Mandrillus leucophaeus, assembly GCF_000951045.1. Lineage (NCBI taxonomy): Eukaryota > Metazoa > Chordata > Mammalia > Primates > Cercopithecidae > Mandrillus > Mandrillus leucophaeus. The sequence goes on from NW_012103798.1 coordinate 3,343,961, forward strand.
TTATGTGAAGATTAAGTAAAATAACAACAACAACAACAAAAAACAGAACTTGGCCCATTGGGAGTCACAATAAATATTAACTGTTATCTAACATTTAGAAGAAATTCTATAGGATATTATTTGAAAATAGGGCAAGTAAAACTGATACTTTTCTACTTCCATTTCAAAGGTAATTAGCTAGAACTGAAAATACATGAGACAGACAAACTATCCATTCGCAACCAGGACGTGATCTGGGAAGCTTTGTGCTCCCTAGAGACTTAGCCTTGGATTAAAAACTTCAATTCCGTGGTTTGTGCAAGTCCAAACCCCATCCCAATATTTCCAGGAAATATTGCTGCCTTGTTCTACTCATCTCTAGCTCTTCAACTATTCTGCATCAGCTCAAACTTAGTCCTTTCCTCAGTCTCCAGAGAAACCCACTGGTTCCGGCCGGGCGCAGTGGCTTACGCCTGTAACCCCAGCACTTTGGGAGGCCAAGGCGGGTGGATCACCAGGTCAGGAGATCGAGACCATCCTGGCTAACACGATGAAACCCTGTCTCTACTAAAAATACAAAAAATTAGCTGGGCGCGGTGGCGGGCGCCTGTAGTCCCAGCTACTCGGGAGGCTGAGGCAGGAGAATGGCGTGAACCTGGGAGGCGGAGCTTGCGGTGAGCCGAGACCGCGCCACTGCACTCCAGCCTGGGTGAAACAGGGAGACTCTATCTCAAAAAAAAAAAAAAAAAAAAAAAAAACCCACTGGTTCCAAACAAGCTGATTTCTAAGAGAATGGAAAGAAGAGTGTTCAACCAACAACCATCTCCCCAGGTTCCTGCTCACTCTCCCCCTGATTTCTCCTTCTCCCAAACTTGCCCTTGCAAACTCTTTCTTCTCCTCTCTTCTGCACATCATGTTAGCTTACCTTAGGGTAAGCTATCTCTAAACTACCTTTGATGACCTAACATCATCAAGGTATTTAATTAGTAGACTAAAGGACCTTCCATGTAACAGGATTTATGTGCTCCGGATCACAGACGTAGTTAATGATCCAGTACATGGCTCCTGCTCTAGTACATGTTCTTCTATCTCATGTTTCCTGCATTGATGTTGTCAAGATTTGAAGAAAAATAACCAAGGGATAGACAGGTGTATAACATCTTGATGAGTTTAAAGTAGTTGATAAAATGAATAGTTTCATGCATATGCATACAAATGGCAATTCCACATATAATTAAAGTTTGCCTGCTATGGGCTAGCAGTGAGTGGTCTCTGTGCATATAGCAATGGAGTTCCTGGATGGTGCACTTTGAACATGAATAATCCAAGACCCCAATGGCCAATGTTGCCGTATGCTAATGCTCTCTCCTTCTCCCTGATGTGAAATTCTTATGATTCGAGTCATTCAGCCACACTAAACACTAAAGTTGGAAATGTCTCCAGAAGTGTCAGTTTGCTTGTGATTATCTAATCTTGGAAGTTGGAAAGAAAAAAAAAAAGCATAATAGGTGTCAGACTGTATTTTAAGGATTTTCTGAGACTAATACTTTCCTACCCCTTTAGAAAAGAGCCACACTAAGTGTTGGGATTTAGAAGAAGGCAAATATTGGCTCGAAAATGTTTCAGGAGTCAAAAGACAAGTTAGTGTTTTCACAACCAATTGGAAGAGTGTCAAAGTTAAATTTATCTTCCTAAGGTGAGACAGATCATTTTTCATTTGCCTGGGTCTTAGGAGTGAATAAGTGAGGGAGAAGCCCTTTACTTCTCACATAACAGACCCCAGTGGGAAACTGCCTTTTCTCTGAAAAGTGGGAGTGCCAATAAGAATGGGAATGCAAATGAAGTAGGGAGAGGAAAACACTTCAGTAGGTCCGGGACCCACATACACCAAGACTTCTGGGACTGGCACCATGTATATTAGATGATGCCATAGATCCATCCCTACTGTTTGCATCTCCCCACGTGGGAAAAGTGAGATGTCGACAGTTGAGTCCTCATCTTGGGAGGATATCATGGGCAAGTCCACAGTAAACCATATGCTGAAATGAAGACTGTCTGAACATGCAAGACTTCTATCAGGCATTGGAAGGGGAATGGCAAACTGGGCAGGTAATGCCATTCCTAGTGTTTTATTTTTCCACAAACCCAATAAAAGGGCTTTGTTTCTCTGTGGTAATGCCTCATGTTGAGTATGTTATTCTGTTGAACTATGTGGTTGGGCTCAGCACATCTGGAATAAGCAGATTATAAATCAGTGGAGGTAGTCCAGGGGACCATTTTGCAAATGTTACTAAGATTCAAATATACTACCCAAGGGACACATGAGAATTAAGACAGGTTTAATAGGTTTTAGAGACTTTATCTTGAAAAGCAATGCCTTAGACACAAGAGAAGTACATAGAGCACACGTGTTTATAGAAGTGGGGGAAGGTCGCAAGAGCAGCAAGAGTGACAACAGGGAAGGAACAGGCAGCACGCGTGGGCTGCAGGAAACTGTCATGAGCAAGAAGATGGTTCTCTCATCAGAAAGCCACTCTTGCTAGAGCCCACCAGGATGGAGTGCCTGGCCTACCAGGAGCTATGTTCCTTTCACGACTGTAGGGTAATAGTTATGTTTATGGTCTTTGGAGTTAGACTTCGAGTTCAAATCCCATCTCCATCACTCACTAGTTGGGCAAGTTACTTCACTTACCTTATTTTCCCCCATCTATTAAATGGAGATATCATGAGAATTAAATAAAAATAATCTAGAGTCAGAGTTTAGCACCCAGCCTGGCACAGAGTAAGCACTGAACAAATGTGGGTTATTGTTGTTATTCACTTTAGAAGTATCTATTGAGTGTACTGTGTTCCAGGCTCTGTGCACTGGTAAACAGTTACAAGTATGGCATGCATTATTTCTCTCCTCCCAGAGCTCACAGACCAGTGGGAGATACAATACGCAATCTGGCAATGACAACATTGTATTAAAAAGGGGTATGATTGGGAAAATGCAGGGTGTGATGGGATCATGGTGGCTTCAAAGAAGCTGAGACTTGAAGTAGAACAGGAGTTCACCAGGTGAGGGCTGCTGGGGGAAGAAAGAAAGGGTAGCGCACATGAAGACCTAGAGTTAAAGAGGAATGGTGCACTGAAGCCGGTGGGTCTGTGGGCCTTATGTGCCGAGGACAGGGTAGGCAGTCAAGGGTGATGCTGAGGGCATGGGTTGTGAGAGGACACGTTATGCAGAGATGGTAACTCAGGTGGAGGAGACAAGGAATTTTAATTCACACCACAAGGGCACATTGGCTTTACTTTAATAAGCCAAATTTAATCTGTTTTGAATCCATGTCCCACTTTGTTGTCAGAATATTCACTCAGTCATTACTGGGGCTCCTTTCTTCTCCAGCCCCACCCCACCAGGTTCATATGTGAGTCTTGGGAGCTTACACAGCCACAGCATTCCGGGCTTAATCTGCACAGTGGCCTATGCTGATGTGCCCATTGTCCACATCCACATGGTCTCTTGAAAGCAGGTGCAAGCAACACCAGTGCCACGTTTGAGCCTGCAGAGGTTTTCCCCCTCTGGATACCAAAGACATGGCTCTCTGTGAATAGCACCGTCCTAGTTCCCGTTAATCCACTTCACCATCTTCCATCGGTCCTTAGTCTGAAGTGTTACTAACAAGTGACTCAGGGCCTCTATCTGATTGAAAACCTTTCAGAAACTCATCTCTTAACTCTGGACATCTCTCTCAGCCCTCTAGCTTGTCTACTTCTGTCACTCTTAAACACCCAGCTCTTGACCCCTTCCTCTCCTTCTCTGGGACAAGCTAACATCCATGAGCCCAAAGGTCACAAATAAAATCTGGGACAGGCGTTATCTTCTTCCTGGTAACCGCTCCTTTCAGTTCTCTAACACAGACTCCAAGAAAACACAAAAATCTGACTACTTTCTTGAGATGGGGGAAGGAAAAATATCTAGAGCAGCAAAAATGACACTCAAAACAAAACTCATCTTGTCACATGTTATTCTAGAACCTTTATCCGGAAACACATTAGGGAACATTTAAAGGGTCTATGATTTGCATTTCAGAAAGTTCACAATGGCTACAGAGTGGAGAGGAAGAGGTGGGTAACAGTAGAGGCAGGGAAAGTGATTAGAAATAACCATCCCAGCAATCTAGGTAAGAGTTGACTTTGGTCCTATCCAGGGTAACGTTAATGGAAATGAAGAAAAACAAAATTAAACACAGTATAATATTCATATTTAAATACAGATCCTTGCTTTTCCAGGCAATTTTCTGATTTACTAACATTTTTTAATCTGCCACTTCCTTCTGGGCTCATTTTTCTTTTTTTCTGAAATATATCTTTTAGTAGTTTCTGAATCTCTGTATATCTGAACTTGTTTCTTCTTTATATTGATTTTGATTTTGAATGATTTAGCTGGGTATAGAATTTTAGATTCATTATTTTTCCCCTCAGTACTTTTCTCTTTTCTTCTTCTTTTTTTTTAGACAGAGTCTTGTTCTGTCACCCAGACTGGAGTATAGTGGTACCATCTTGACTCACTGCAACTTCTGCCTTCTGGGTTCAAGTGATTCTCCTGCCTTAGCCTCCCGAGTAGCTGAGATTACAGGTGCCCACTACCACACCCAGCTAATTTTTGTGTTTTTAGTAGGGGCAGGGTTTCACCATGTTGGCCAGGGTGGTCTCGAACTCCTGACCTCAGGTGATCCACCCGCCTCAGCCTCCCAAAGTGTTGGGATTACAGGCGTAAGCCACCGTGCCCAGCCCCTTAGTGCTTTTTCTTCATTCCATTTTCTTTTCCCCATGGAATCTATTGATGAGAAATCTGTTATCAATCAAATTGTCATTCCCTTAGCTATTTTGCCATTTCACTGTGTCAGCTTTTAGGATTTTTTTTCACTTTGTCTTTATTGTTTTAAAATTTTTCTGTAATGTATCTGAGCATAGATCTTTTTTAATTTATTCTGTTTGGTACTCATTTGTTCTTTTCAACTTGAAGATTCGAATCTTCTTTTAGTTTTAGAAAATTGTCAGCCATTATCTTTCCAAAGATTGTTTCTCTATCATACCATCTTTCCTTCTCTTCTGGAACTCTGGGCATTTCCTTGTTTCTACATCTGTTGTGTATTCCCTATTTCTTATCTCTCTGAGCTACATTTTGAGAGACTTAGCTCTTTCTTTCAGTGTGCTTATATTCTCTTCAGTTATAAACCAGCTAGCCTATCTAATGAATCTTTAGTGGTATAATAATCAACTGTATTTTTCACTTTCATGATTTCCAGTTTCTTCTTATTCTTCACTTTTCTAATTCTTACTTCATAATTGAATTATACGTAGTGCATATGAAATTGCACATTCTTTCTTATAACTTCCAATTTTTGTTGTATTATTGCTATTTTCTTCTTAATGTCTTAAGGATTGCTCTATTGTATTTACTTCCTCAGGTGTGAATTTTCCCATTTGTTAGATCTGTTGTTCTATTTTATGCCATTAGACCTTCTTTGGCCTTAAGATTATTGCTTGCGTGCATATTTTCTACTGTATTTTTTCCCACATTTACTCTGAGGCTATATAATGGTTGCTCCTACTTCAACACTAAAGGATGTACAAGTAGGTCTTAACAGCTCAGCCTGGGGTTCTCATGATAAGTAATATTGCATGGCAGGTCCCAAGTCCTGACCTCATTTTGTGACTCATCCTCTGTCCCTGGAAGTTTCATTTCCTCCCTCCATCCTTCCCTTCCTTCTCTCCTTCCTTTTTATCCTTTCTTACTTTTTATTATAAAAATGTTCAAACATACATAGAACTAGTGTGAATAGTATAACAAGCCTCTGGTACCTATTACCCAGCTTTAACACTTATCAGTATATGCCTAATCTTGTTTCATTTATACCTCTCTCCTACTTTCTACCTCGCTGGATTATTTTAAAGAAAATCCCAGACATTTTATCATTTATCCATGAATGTTTCAGTATCTATGTCTCAGAAGTATTGTCTTCTTTAAAAACACATAACCATAATGCTCTTATGACATGCAAAAATTAGTATTTTTTTTTTTTTTTTGAGACAGAGTTTCACTCTTGTCACCCAGGCTGGAGTGCAGTGGTGTGATCTCGGCTCACTGCAACCTCTGCCTCTCAGGTTCAAGCAATTCCCCTGCTTCAGCCTCCCGAGCAGCTGGGATTACAGGTGCCCACCACAATGCCCGGTTAATTTTTTGTATTTTTAGTGGAGACGGGGTTTTACTATGTTGGGCAGGCTGGTCTTGAACTCCTGACCTCGTGATCTGCCCACCTCAGCCTCCCAAAGTGCTGGGATTACAGGCATGAGCCACCACGCCTAGCCAAATTAGTAATTTTTTAATATTACTAAGCTGTTGGTGTTAAATGTCCCTGATTATTTCATAAATATTTTTGTAGCAGTTTTGCTTGCATTAAAGTTCACATAAGCTGCCATTGGCAGGGTGTGGTGCCTCACACCTGTAATCCCAGAACTTCGAGAGGTCAAGTTAGGAGGATCACTTGAGTCCAGGAGTTCAAGACCAACCTGGGCACCATAAGGAGACCCTGTCTCTACAAAAAAAATTTTAAAAATTAGCCAGGCATGGTGGCACAAGCCCATGGTGCCAGCTACTTGGGAAGCTGAGATGGGAGGATTGCTTGAGTCCGGTAGGTTGAGGCTGCAGTGAGTCATGATCACACCACTGTACTCCAGCCTTCGTGACAGAGCGAGATCCTGTTGAAAAAAAAAAAGATGCAGACATTGCCTTTGGCTCATATGTCTCGTAAGTCTTCTTTAATCTATAACATTTCTTCCTCCAGAATACAAGGATGACAGAATATACAGGACAAGAGAAGAAACTACATTGTTTATCCTGGATAATTTCCCACATTCTGGTTTTCGTTGATTGCGTCCATGTGCTATCACTTAACATTTATGGATCTATTGCTTCAATAATGTTTTGTAAGAAAACACCACAAAACCTCAACAGCATACAACAATAAGGGTTTATTGCTGCTCATGCATCTGGGGAAATTGGCAAGGTGACTTTGCTGATCTTGGCTAAACTTGCTTGCCTGTCTGAGGGTCAGTTGGCTAGCTCCCAGCTGGGATAGGATGACCTTGGCTGGGAGGACTGGGGTGACTGAATTCTCTTCTATGTATCTCTCATCTTCCATTAAATTAGCACAACCATGTCCTTCTCATGGTGATGACAGAAACCAGAACACAAAGATTGCTAGGGTTAAAGACACAGGGGTCAGCAAGGCCTCACATGAGGGACATGAGGGATCTCTGGTTTTTTTGTGTGTTTTTTTTTTTTTTGCTGTTTCTTTTTTTTTTTTTTTTTCTTTGAGACAGAGTCTTGCTCTGTCACCCAGGCTGGAGTCCAGTGGTGCCATCTTGGCTCACTGCAACCTCCGCCTCCCCGGTTCAAGCGATTTTCAAGCGTTATTCCTGCCTCCGCCTCCCAAGTAGCTGGGACTACAGGCACGTGCCACCACGCCCGCCTAGTTTTTGCATTTTTTTTTTTTTTTTTTTTTTGAGACGGAGTCTCACTCTGCCACCCAAGCTGGAGTGCAGTGGCCGGTTCTCAGCTCACTGCAAGCTCCGCCTCCCGGGTTCACGCCATTCTCCTGCCTCAGCCTCCGGATTTGCATTTTTAGTAGAGACAGGGTTTCACCATATTGGCCAGGCTGGTCTGAAACTCCTGAACTTGTGATCTGCCCGCCTCAGTCTCCCAAAGTGCTGGGATTACAGGCATGAGCTAGTGAGCCCATCCCCTAGGATCTCTTAGAAGATGGCTGAAACAGAAAGAACCCAAGTCCTGAGGGAAATGGGTGACTGGAGAATGTAGTAAGCTGGAGTCTCAGAGAACACTGGAGAATCCACCAATAATTGGACCGTAGGATAAAAGAATAGTTACAGCATATAAAGCAATAATCCAGATTCTGTCCTAAATAAAAAATGGTCAGAATCAGGATGAACGCATGGCAGACTTTCTGTAGATTAGTATTTATTGCACTCCTACTAATGCTAAGTACTTTATCAAACACATTATATAAATTATAGTATAGTGGATGAGACCATGAATTCTGAGCCTGCCTGGGTCTGAGACCTATCTCCACCAGTGAAATGAGTTAATAGACCCACAATGCTTAGAAAAATGCCTGCTGCAAAGTTAGCACTCAAAAATCTTAGCTGTTACACATGATCTCATTTTACATTCCCAGTAACCCTGTAAGATAGAAAAATATTGACTGGGTACAGCTGCTCACGCCTGTAATCCCAGCACTTTGGGAGGCCGAGGCAGGTGGATCACCTGAGGTCAGGAGTTTGAGACCAGCCTGGCCAACATCATGAAAGTCCATCTCTACTAAAAATACAAAAACTATCCAGGTGTGGTGGCGAGTACCTGTAATCCCAGCTACTTGAGAGACTGAGGCAGGAGAATCACTTGAACCTGGGAGGCAGAGGTTGTGGTGAGCCGAGATCACGCCACTGCACTCCAGCCTGGGCAACAAGAGCAAACTTCGTCTCAATAAAAAAAAAAAAAAAAAAAAAAAAAAAAAAAAAAAAATATTGTATTCCCATTTACAGATGAGAAAAGGGAACCATAGACAGGTTAGCTGACATAGCCAAGTCACATAGCCAATGAGCAGCAAAGCAGGAATCCAAACCCAGCAATTTCATCTCAGGGCCCACGTACCAATTATGATAGGATGCTATCTCATCTATACCACTTGATTTGATATGAGTCCTGGAGTTAGTTTTTTAAGTGTCCTTGTCTCGGGCTAGGATTGGCTCCAGAGCCTGAGTGTGTGCATAAGAGGGGTGGTGGGGGTGGGATTGGGGTAGGAGGAACTGGATTTATCCCCATAACTGGCTTCAGATATAGGAATTAGTGAGCTACCTGGGCAGAACCCAAGCAGTCAGACAGCACAGGACTCCCAGTGGAGGAGGGCCCAAGGACACAGGAGGAGCAGAGGTGTGTGGTCAAGGCTGCAGGTGCAAAGCAGCGTGTCCTGAAATCAGTCAGGATGGAGCAAGGAGGGTGATGGTAGAGATGAGTTGAATTTGAGAGATTCTTCTTCAGGTATTTCTTTAAATAGAGTGAGAAGAGAGCCATGCCAATGAAAGACCAACTATAGCCAGTTTTCTAACGTAGTATTTCTTTTCTTTCTTTCTTTTCTTTTCTTTTTTTTTTTTTTGAGATAGAGTCTCATTCTGTCTTTCAGGCTGGAGTGCAGTGGTGTGATCTCAGCTCACTGCAACCTCCACCTCCTGGGCTCAAGTGATTCTCCTGCCTCAGCCTCTCAAGTAGTTCAGATTACAGGTGTGCGCCACCAGGCCCAGCTAATTTTTGTATTTTTAGTAGAGATAAGGTTTCACTATGTTGGCCAGACTGGTCTTGAACTCCTAACCTCAAGTGCTCTGCCCACCTCGCCCTCCCAAAATGCTGGGATTACATGCATGAGTCACCACACCCGGCCTTCTAATGAGTATTAATATTTCTGAAACATAGCTTATTATCAGAAACATCCGGTGGAGCTTTTCAAAAATGCCCATTCCTGGGCTTACCCCTGTCAATGCTAATTAGTAGTTCCAGATGGAACCTGAATAGCTGAACATTTTCAGAGCTTCCCAGGTATTGATTAGCTTGGTCTGGGGCCCAGTAATCTAAAGGTATAGCCCTTCAGATTTTTTAAAATTTCAACTTTTATTTTAGATACAGGGGGTACGTATGCAGATTTGTTATATGGGAATATTGTGTGATGCTGAGGTTTGCAGTACTGATTCTGTCACCCAGGCAGTGAGCGGAGTACCCAGTATGTAGTTTTTTAACACACCCCAACCCCCACCCTCTAGTAATCCACAGTGTTTGTTGTTCCCACATTTATGTGTGTTCAATGTTCAGCTCCCACTTGTGAGAACATGCAACAACTCTTCATTTAACAGGTAAGGAAGCTGACAGCAGGGAGGTTAAGCATCTCACCTGAGCCACACAGCTGGTTGATGGCAGAACTGAAACTGGGTTTTAGTCCAAAGTTCTTTCTATAATATACATTCCTGTCACTATATTCAATGGGTAAAGTACCTTGGGGGAAAATACTCCCAAATATAAATGCATTTGTATTTTGATATGAGTATCAAATAGCATTCATCGTCATAAACTTTGAGCAACCATAATTATGCACGAATTCTATTTGACAAACTGTCTTTACAGCTCCTAGGTGTGTGGCTGTATCCCCAGGTGGGATATGAGCAGCTTATAATTGGAACTTTTTTTTTTTCATTTTTATACCTCCAACTTTTCCCATAGTACATTTAATAAATGTCAGTTAAATAATCATAATGACCAAAAAAGTCAATATATTATGATACGTTTGGTGGGGAAAATTCAATAGCATGGTGTGAAAACATATTTATGCTTTTGCAAACCTCAGAATTTTTTTTCAAGTCTGTCAAACATTTGCCATTTGAATTACAGCTTGTTTGATAAGTGATATAAATCCATGAAGGAATAATATAATACTTCCTTCTTAAAGGAGGTTTTGACAAATATGATTGAGTAAACCAACTTCAGATGAATGGATCAGTTAATGCACTTAGCTTGACAAATTCTCTGCCTCAGTTACTAGCACTAATTTTCACTTTGGGGATGGCAGTATGCCACACTAAGCCTGGTGTCACATGTTACCTTTCTTTTACAAAAAAGAAAACTTAGACACAGAAAGTTTGCATAGTCCTCCTAGATTACACCACTAACAAGTGGAGGAATTTGGAGCCTGTGCTTTTTCTATGCATAGTTTTATGCTGCTGTCCAGGTAAGAAGAAGAAGATTGCTGGGTTTGCTTTTGCTTTTGATGCCCAAAGATGTCTGCAAGTCACACAAGCACAGAGGCAGAAGAGACTTCAAGAGAGTAAGAGGAGACTTAGGGTCAGTGACAGTCAGTGTGGGAGCTTTGTTAATCACATAAGCCATCTTTGTGGGTATTCTCACAGATTTCTGTGGTCCACAGAACCTGGCATTCCGGGGGCTCCTGGTCCTGACAGAACCCCAGGATAAGGAATAGGGCAGACTGTGCTCATTCGTCCCCAGAGGCTTAGAGCCCAGTAGGGGCTAGCTCTCCTAAGTCTCTGGAACAGGAATCTTAAGGGTTTGTTCAGGAGTCAGGGTGGGGTCTTCACACCAGAAGAATGATGACTTGATGTCCATAGGGATGGGGCTCTGGTTAGAACTTTGAAGGGCCTCTTGTTACATGACTTGGCTTCAAGTTGTACCTGCATAGCAGGTGCACTGCTTTTGTTTAGATTCTACTTTTATTTGGGATGGCTTTGAAAGGGGCTGCGTGGAGATTACTGGAAGGGTGTTTCTAAATCTCCCAAGATACCTCTTTGTGTCCCCGTTGTGCAAGAGACAACTTCAACTGAAGAGCATTGCCCACCACCTGAAAAGGAAGCTGGAACACTGTCAACTCTGAATCTAACTTGATGTTCACAGGAATAGAGGATCATCAAATACCACACAGGTGGTACTTGACATCTATGGGGGTCCCTATAACCCATCTAGAGGCAAAGGAAGCTTGGCATCCTGGGCCATCTCAGGTGGCTCTCTGGGCTGTGGTCCCTCCAGAGCCAATCTGTTCAAGTTGGCCCACAAAGCTTCCCCCTGAGCTGGGCCTCTGTCTGTCCAGGCAGACCCAGTCACATACTTTTGGGAAAGCAGTCTTGGGCTACCTTCCCTGGTCAGAAGGAGAATGTGAGACCCAGAGGTGGTAGTCACTGAACCCTTAGCAGGAGTCTTAGACATCCAGGGAGACAGACAGTCCCAGCTCTAAGGACCTCGTTGTAGCCTTTTCGGAGAAATTCTGATTAATGTACTGGAGGAGGAAGTTATTTGGGATTTGAAGCTGTTTAAAGGTCGAGGAGCAAAAGGACGTTAGGTCACCAGAGGCATAAAAGGAACTGAAGGTCCACAGTGCCAAGAGAAAATCTCCATGACCTGCCCGCTCCTAGGGAAGAAGGAAGATGGAAGATAGGAATGAAGATGTTCTAATAGAGAGATGAAGGAGGAGGTGCTGCTCAAATGTGCTAGAATCACAGTGATGAACACAGAGCAGTTCTCCAGCATAGGCAGCCGCCACGGGGATCCTGCACTGTGCTCTTACCACCACCCCAGGCACTCAAGATCAAGTGCGGGCGCTTCTGCCAGGGGTTTGAGACGAGGGCAGCAGATCCTCAAGCTAAGCCTTCTAATTCTAGAGAACGTATTGATATTGATGAAGGTCTGCCACTCAGATAGTGATTAGGTTTTTTTGTTTGTTTTTGTTTTTTAAAGATGGTGGGGATGAACAAAAATGGGAGACACATCCATCCTGGCTTGCAGACACCTTTCTGTCTTCGAAGGAGTTAATTCTGCCCAACTAACCTCAGCACACATTCATATGCTGGGCCCACAGTGATGCTTATAAGTAAAGTGAAAGAGTTATTGCCTGAAAATGTAGCTCATGGGTGGAAGGGACATAGTATTTCTCACCACTGCACTGGAACTGAGTAGAACAACTTCAAATACAAAATATACTCACTCAAAATATTGTCATGTGTGAATGTTGAAGTTGTCTTCAGTTCCACCTTAATCAAACTGGCGAACATAATCCAGTCTTACTAAGATAATTAAAGGGACACTTCTGTAATTAGATAGAGAGGTGTCTTTTTTGGGGGGGGGGTTTGTTTTGTTTTTTTCTAGGCATTTCATCATCCTTGCCAACGATCTAAAGAAAAAAACATGCAAATCTCATGGCACTAGAGCATACTCTAGTGGTGGTGAAGAAAAGCAAACACTTCCAAACTGCTAACTGTATCCACTGCTGGGGAGTCCTAGGTAAACACTTCTTGTTTGTGCAAAAGGTTAGGTAGGCTTGTCTCATAAAACAGCAAAGAAAATGGATGGAGCATTGTGTGACAGCTCCACGCCATATAATTCTCCCTTAAGAATAAGGCAAGTTCTGTTTTATCCAATGCTCAAAGCCAAGGGCAAGCAAACAAGAATTATTAAAAATCTTAAAACAATCTAAAATAACATCCTACACCATGAGGTTTTAGGGAAGCTTTTGGGGTTGTTTTTTTTCCCCTTCTTCTTCTTAAATCCAAGCCACATTTAGACTTTCCCCTTAGAGATTCTGTTTAAAGAAAGGAGAGGGAGCAGATAATAGATATAATACCTAAAGCAAACTCCCTTCAGCCATGACAGTGTTATTACAAACTTGAGTGAATGTCATTATTTCAGATAAATAAAAACAATGGACCAGAACCAATTTTACATAAGAAAATATTGTTCAATTTGTTGCAAGCCATGGTGAAGACTCCCCTGGTCTATCAAGTGATGGTTAATATAAATAAGAACATCTGTCCTTGTTAAAGATAGCACTCATAAAAGCAAACTTACACATATAACCAAGTAACCTCATTGCCATATGCTGTGTGTGTCTCCAAACCAAGGGAAATATATTCCCACGGTTTTAAATGTAAATTATACTCTTACATTCAAACTAATATGAACTAAAAGGAAGAAAAATCCACCACCACCACACACATAAAAAATTTTAAAAAACTTTTTTTAAAGCCAGAAGCTTTGTGTTCTATTGTGTTTAGACTTAAAATATGGAACTATTTAGAAAGAATTAAAAAGATTATGTTTATTTGATTTCAAGTTATCTCAGCAAGAAACATATTTTTCATACCTCTTTGGAAGAACAGCAGGTCAAATGACGCATTTGTGAGTGACTGTTTGAAATATTTCAGCCACGCCGCAGGGTCCACCTGACCTGGGCACCATAGATTGAGGGAACAAAGGCTTATGTTTTAAAAGTTCCTTTAAGAGTCTTTCTGGGGGAGGGTAAGGGGACGCAGGAAGCTGTCACAGCCTCGTGTTTTATTTTTATCCTATGACACTAATCAGTTTAATTATATTTCTAACCCATGACTCGGGATCGTAATTAATTTTCCTAAATGCAAACATTATATTGCATAATTCTGCAACTTCGCAAGAATCAACACAGTTTGTTTTAAAGTCACCCACATCCTTTGAACTCCAGAGTTTCCCAGTCTGTGCACATTCTTTCCTCCCTTTGAGCAGATTTTGTTTCTGGTTATGTTCAATAGCAAAGGTGGGTCTTTATTCTTAATGATAAAACAAGTTGCAGAACAGTTTCGTTAAAGAGATCCAGGATCTGAAGAACCTATTCCCTTCATTACTTGACTAAATGAAAATCATACACTGACGTAAGGTTAAATGGGGCTGCGATTTCCTTATTACACGGAACAATTAATATTACAAGTGTTTGAAGATCATGATCGAGAAGACTTCACTGAACGTTTCCGAGAGTAATTGTTGCAAACAGAGAGAACACAAACCCTATTTAGGGTGTAACTCAATATGAGGGCTTGTGAGTCAAATGTTGAGCCCTTTAGAACTACAAATCTTTCTTTGTGGCCTTATTAAAGAAATTCTCCCATCTCCATTTAAAGGGATAGATTGCCAAGGCCTAAATAAAACGCCAGAACCTAAAATGAAAATGCTTCTGACCTCGCTGCCACACCTGATACTTCCAATACAGATTTCCTCCGAGTGCCGCTTTCTTCACCTCCTTTGCCCCAGGCCTTCATAATCCAGAGAGAGAAAAATGAATTTCATTCCCAAATGCTAGAATTGCTGGTGCAGAACGTAACTAAATATCAGCAGCTGTGCCAGGGCACCTGGGGCCATATAAGGAAGCCTTACAAAAGACTTAGTTATGAACAAGATCCCAGTTCTCTGCTCATCTTGGTTTTCTGTACTTTAAGAAGGGCAGGGAGAATTGTAACTATGCCCTTAAAAAAACTGTGTGTGTTGGGGGAGGGGCGGTGAGTTCTAGTTCTCAAAAAAAAAAAGGGGATAAAACAGATGTTCCTACGGCAACGAAATGGGACCAAAGTAATGCTGCTACGGCTCATGACCATGACTTCTCAAACGCTAATGTACAAATGCATCACGCGGAGATCGCTGAAGATGCAGATTCTGAATCAGCAGGTCTGGGCGGGGCCTGAGCGTCCGCATTTCTAATAAGTTCTAACGTGATGTTGGTGCAGCTGGTCTAAGGGTCACATTTTAAATAAGGGGTTAGAGCAATTCACTGCCTTTCGTGTAATTAGCCCCCTGCCCTATATTACTATTCCAAAGTAGTTTCATTTAATACTTTTCACTTCAGTCAATCACGGAAGTCAGGATTTTCCTGAAGACCAGCACTGTGTACTCTATCTCTGCTATATCCCTTAGCACCTAGCATAGCACCATTATAAGGATGAGAAAAAGGAAGTACCAAGTAACAGAGACAGACCCTTTCTGGAGGTATGGGCAGCAAAACTGTGAGGAAGGAGGCAGGTTCAACAGCAATTATGCAATCTTGGTGGAAAAGGTGTCATAGAGCCTCTCTTTACAATTCTTCACAGATATCTTTAACAAAGAGTGTTTGAGAAGATAGTCTGTGGTCTCTTTTTATCTCTCTTTCAGTGTTTGGAATGATGGTGTTGTCCTTCCAGAAGAGGAAACAGATTAGCAGAAAAAGATTGGGTTTGGGGACTGGCAAATGGAATAGACTGTCTGTGACCTTGACTCAGTCTTAAGATGATCATAGCCACTTGCAAGTTGATTTTAAGGATTATAAAGGATCTGTATAAAGCACCCAACACAACGGCTGGGGATAATAGTTGCTCAATAAATGTAGGTGCAATCAATTCTCCTTTGTCAGGGCTTGCTGTAACCCAGGTGTTTTCAACCTTGGCAACTGCACATCAGAAACAGCTGGGGGACCCTTAAAAATTCCTGATGCCCCCAGGCCATACCCTACACCAATTACATTATAAATCTCTCAGAGGGTGAATGGGGACACTCTTAAAGCCCCCAGGTGGTTCTAACAGCCAGTAGCTGAATTTGAGACCACTGACCTAAGTGTAGTTAAGGAGCAGTCACTTCTTTGGGGCCTAGGAACAGGCACCAGCTAATTAGCCTCCCCTAGGGGTGGCAGGGGGAGAGGGAGGATGGTGAGAAGCTTCCCACCCTCATGCACACTCCCAAGGCGTGTCTTCACTCTTCTCGCCCTGCAGGGGACAGCAATCTGCTAGCAATCAGTGCTAATCAGTTTGCTTCTAGTTACAGAGCTATCCTGGGGTTGTCAGGACAGTGCCATCCCTCCGGATATTTGAGCATAGATTATTTTGCGTTATTCATGATTTGTGTTTATCTACCTTCTCATTAACCCAGAATGATTTCTTTATTATTACCACCCACATTTTCCAGGGGTTCACCAACCTGTGAAATAGAATGGGGTCACATGAATAAAACAGCCACTGGAAACATTCATCCAATATTCAGCTCCTGGAGAGCTCACCCCACAAGTGTGTCTGTTTCCTGGGGTGTGCCTTGTGTGTTCTTGAACAAATCCAGTCAGCTGCCATGCTGATTCTATAACACTGTATCCATGAGATCAAACTACCTCATAAGATGGTGAACAATTAATAAAATAACATGCATAAAGTACACTAGCTTAGTGCTGGGAGCAAGGTTATGTTTTTAATAAATATTAGGGTTTTACAATTAATAGGTGGCACCTGCTGGGCTTGACCATTGCTGACAGGCACTGCCTTTGTCAGACACTACGACCCCTTCCTGATGCTATTTCTTCTCATCATATTGCTTCTGCACAGGGCTCCTGTCATTGTCTGGAGACCATGCTGTGGAATCTGCACAAGAATTTGTGGCAAAGGTGGGCAGGGTCCCAACCTTTTGTAAGACGTGTTACAGAGGCCCCCAGCAGTACGACTGGGGCCCTGAAGTTTCGAGGAGCTTTTACATTCTTCCTTTTTACCCTCTCACCCTAGGCTAAGTGCCCGCCCTGTACTCAGAATCATTCTGCCCATTATTCCTGAAATGTTGCTGCCAGATTACGCTCACTGGCCTGACTCCCCACTCCCTCCTAGGAGATACTTGGTGGGCTACTGCACTAGGTCATTAGACATTGCTAGATGTGGCTGAGTCTCTGCAAGGAGCACAACTTGGGCCCAGGCTGGGGCATTGATACGCTTTCCTACAGCGTGGGAGCAGGGCGTTTGAGAGGTACTGGTTTGCACGTGGCAAGTGCACACCTTCATCCACTACCAATTGATGAACAATTTCTGTCATTTGGAAGGTGATGGATGCCAGATCCAGTTACACCCTCATTAAATTCTGTTTGAGGAGAAACATGATTTACAGGAAGAAATAGTTAAACACATTTAGCATTGCATTTAAATAAGGGCTATAAAGAGATAGAGTATAACAGCTACAGAAATCGCAGAAGAAACAGATATTGGGAGTCAGCTTGGCATGGATTGGTCAGAAGAGACTTTCTAGATGAGATAGATCTAAGAAAACATTAGAAATAAGAGCTGTGGTGTCCCAAGGGAGGAGAAAGGGTGGGAATGTCAGATCAGGGTGCAGGCAATATAGAGTACATTGTCTGGAGAGAATTTAAAAACAAAACCAACTAAAAGTCAGTTCACTTTTTATTATCACCATACACCAGAAATTCTAGACAATAAAAGACCATTCTGGTAGTAATCGTTTATTGTTTTAGTAATTCTTAGCAAACACAATGAGTTGGGTGATTTAGATATACAATTAGAGAAATCAGTAAGCTATTTGACCTCCCCATTGCTCCTATCAAATAAATTAAGAATGTATTTTTAATTTCCTACCTCACGCCATTGCTAAGAATCTGGTACTTTCTGGAAAGTCCTTTTCGAATTCCTTTCTGAAACATGCAGTGTTTGGTAAAGACCAGGTCATTTATTCCAATTTAGAATGAAAACAGGAAGTCAGAGAGAGGATTATGGTCATAAACAATATTTGGGGAATGGACAGTGGGTCTGGAATCTTAGAATTCTACTTCAGTCATTATTTTTATGGCCCCCCTATATGAAACCGCTGTCCCAACCAAAAGCAGGCAGCCCATGGTTTTGTGGATGGCCAGGCTGTAGACTCCCATGAGAGCAGGAAGTCTTTTCTTTACTCTGTTAGCTGATACAGCTGCGGGGGCCAAGAGAGACAGCTTTCCCTTTGGCCCTCTGAAAGTTTGCGGAAAAATCAACTCACAAAAGGCAGATTAATTAGAGAAAACCCACGCAAATTTCTTTACTGTGTATACACAGGAGCCTTCAGAATGAAGAATCAAGGATAATAGAGGAACTGTCCATTTTTATGCTTAGGTTCAACAAAGTCTGGACAATTGTGTAGAAATATGATTGGGTAGAAAGGGTTACATCTAATGCTAGCTATAGACTGAGCTGGGAAGCCCAGCAAAGCCCATTTAGATTCTTCTTGGCCTCTCTGAGCATGCATTTCCTCCTTCTCTGGAATGGCGGTCTAATGACCTAAACAAGGTAAATCAGATCATTTCTTTATGGCCAGTTTTTACATAGAAAGGCAGCGGGAAAGTTAGAGTAAGGCTATTTTAGGTTTTATGCCTGGGGTTGGGGAAAGGTGGTTCTGGTTTCTATGACCTGCCTTGAGGGAGAATGGAACTATGGAATAAGAGAGCAGGAGAAGGTCAGAGAGAAATGTTTGCTTCTGAGGCTGCTTCTAAGTTTTTTACTTTGGCATATTGTTTTCTGAGCCTCAACATACCCAATGAGTACTTGGATGAGTACTGAATGAGTACTTGACAAGAGGAGATGGTCAATATACATTTGTTGTGTCAGGGAAAAATAAATAGTTCAAGTGATTCAAATACAGGTTAAAGGCTTTATTCAACTGATGGGAATCTAGATCTGAAGACCCAGAAACTCCCCAAGATGAAGCAGTATTGGGGGTCTCAAAGATTGAGAAGAGTGGGGGCCTGTCCTTGTGGTCTGGTGGAGGTTGCAATTTTCTGTATCTCTAACTGCTGTCCAATCTGCCTTTGGAACAGCTGGAGATTGCTCTGGGTTTTTTATGCCTCCTGCTTGGGAGCACTGGAGCAGTCTCATCCCAGTAACTGTCAGAACTGTTCTTTCAAGAGCTGTTTTTATAAGCATGTGGGTTGTCTGTTAGTCAGGGTTCACAGAAGGGGAGGTAGCAAAAAAAAAAGTAGGGGGTGGGGCAGGGGTGAGAAAAGAAAAAGGAAAAAGGAGACAAGGGTTGAAGCCAGAAAAAACGAGATCTATTTTAATCCTTTTGCAGTGAATGAATGAATGAATGAGCCCCTTGCCTTTCCCCTGTTGAGCCACGAACTGGGAACCTGGAAGGTTGCTAGAAATATTTAAGACACACTAATTTTTTTGGGTTCATACATGTAAAATCTGCTGCTGCTAAATGCCCCCTCAAGAGCTCTGGCCTCACACAGGAGACTTGCTACTGCTTTAGTTTCCAAAGCCTCTGTGTTAGCAGTCGTGGCAAATTAAAGTCAGATTCACCACAGGCATTTTAACACCTCTTGAATGATGAGATCAGGACTTGGGGTCCTCACTGCACACTTCAAATGGATAGCTAAGAGGGAGCAAATCAGCCAAGTTCTACCAAGTGTTAAATGTGGTCTAATGCTGTGCTTGTATGTAACTTTGATGTGTTCTGGGGGCCCAGTCTGCACTTCTGCTCTGGACCCATTGTCTTGGAAATGTGTGTCCTGTTCATAAGAGATGCTGAGAAAGATGAAGTAAATGGATTAGGGTGAGGCCAGTACTCCAGAGAAAAGCACCTTAAAGGCAGTGATGGTGCTATGTCAGCATTGTCACCTTTAATAGGAAAGGTGCTTCATGCAGTTTTTGAAGGTATTCAGTTTATAATTAGGACTATGCAGAGGGAATTGGGGAAGAGAAGGAAGTAAGGTAAAATGCTATTGTACTTACTGAGAGAACTTAAAACCATACCATTCTTTCCTTTTTCAAAATACTTGTTGAGCTGAATGAATCTTGATCGCTTGTCAATCTTCCATTCAGTGGTGCGGGAGTTGGCTTGCACCAGTGTGGCTCGTGTGTGCCAAGTGTGGGCATTCCACTTCTAATTCATTAATATTTGATTGGCAGTTCTAAGTCAGCCATGGTGGGAGTATTTGTGGACATTGACAAATGCTACAAATCAGGCTCCCCATCCCAGAAGCTGATTTTTACCAGCATACCTCTTCCCCAATTCATCTTTCATGAATCAGCTTGCTACCTATTTTCTCATGAAGCTTCAACTGACAACTCCAACCCAACAGTGATTTCCTGCTTGACGTGAGCTGAGAGCACTTATGCCAGCTATCCACTTATTTGACACTTAAGCAATTTACTGTGCCTTTGGTTAATGACTTAGTGTTATCTTCTTAACAGACCACCATTTAATGTTTAATGAGTCTTCATGTAAAGTGTAAGCTCCATGAGGGCAGGGGCCATGTATTATGCATCTATGTATAGACTCTCATGAGGGTTTGACAGAATGAAAACAAATGGCAGGTGCTCAAAATGATATATGCTAAAGAAATGAGTGATTGCAGGGGTCCTCAACTCCCTGGCCATGGACCTGTACTGGTCCTCAGCCTGTTAGGAACTGGGCCGCACAGAGGGACGTGAGCAGCGGGTGAGGGAGCATTACTGCCTGAGCTCCACCTTGGGGTCAGATCAACAGTGGCATTAGATTCTCATAAGAGCATGAATCCTGTTGTGAACTGCTCATGCGAGGGATCTAGGTTATGTGATCCTTAGGAGAATCTAACTAATGCCTATGATCTGATGCTGACCAGTTTCATCCCAAAACCATCGCTCCGACCCCTCAGCCTATGAAAATATTGTCTTCCACTAAACTGATCCCTGGTGCCGAAAAGGCTGGAGACCACTGAGTTATTGGGTAATTAACATATTAGGTACTGGAAAACCTGGGCAATTGAATGGAAAGTGAGATATATTTTGAAATAAGTAAAACTGTATTTTTGGAAAACAATTAAAATTAACCATATAGCCGTAGGTAATGCCACTTCCACCTTGTTGATCACTGAACTGGCTTATGGTTTTTGGAGGCTTTGGCATGCCTTTTGTGCTAGTGCCAGCATTGCTTACTTGTGAAATCTGAAAATCAGTGCACGGTTTGCTCATGGCAAATGTCCTTCAACACTGCAGCCGGTCACAGGCAAAGACAATAAAGCAGAGAATGCCACAAGGTACCATCTTTTTAATCTGCTGTCTTGCTAATCAATTTGTAAATGGCCATCAAATTTTTTCTCAGCTACTAATTGAAAAACTGATATAAATCATAATCTGTATTCCCTACCTAACTTCACATATAGTGATGGTTTCTACTGAACGTTTTTGGGGTCAAGATGTATCTTAATACCAAGAACTAAACTCCATACATAATGTACCAGTAATGGATACATGTGTTTTTAAATATTTGTTTTAATACTAATGTCAGATTATTTAGGCCCAATCCATTCTGTTGATTGGACCTAGTATAAGTGGAAGGATAAAGATTTCTATCCCTACATTAACACATTTTATGGGTTCCAAAGCCACTTTTTTGCCACCAAAACATAAGGTCATTAACTAATGGAATCCTCACTTTCTGAGGGTTTCATTTGGCTTTAAAAAAAAAACCAGTTTTAGAAAAATTAATCTGCAGAATAGGCTTGTAAAAGTACTGGGTAAATAAGTCATCTGAATTTTATAAAATGTTGCTCTCAAACCAATATCTGCTCCTCAAAACATTTATGTTAAATGGGATAGAAGTAAATGTTGAGAAGCACTCTGCTGAAAGCTATTTACATAAATGTGCTGTCACAGATTATAGTTAAGCGACTTGAGGCAATTTCCCCCCTACCCAAAAAGACTAAAAGAAAAGACTTTTGGATCTCTTCATATCCTTCCCCCCCCCACCCAAATAACTAAAATTCCTTATGGTCATTAGTAGTTATAATACTATGTGATTTGCTGTTACTGATTTCATCGTTCAGTTAATCTTTCCTTCTATCATGTGAGTCTTCTCTGTTTTTACATCAGTAAATGACAATCTTGTGGATTAAAAAAATCAGGAAAACAATATAATTAGGACCCGGTTTTTAAAAGTAAGACCGTTCCCTCTCCTCTCTGCCCAGATCCTGCCAACCTCCTGCCTGACACCAAAGTTTTCTCCCTTTTTTTCTCCTCATTTCCAGTATTTTGTTGTATTCTACTAATTTCTTGTTTCTCCAGAATGGCCCATTTACTCTTCCTTTGGGGCAAAATCAGATGAAGCGAGAGCTGGAGAACCAGGCCTGAGCAGAGTGACCTCACCTATTTCCTCACCTGTCCCTCTCTCTGCTGCTCAGACTCTTGGCAGGTGATTCAGGACTCACAGTCCTGGACAAACAGA
>NW_012103798.1:3367193-3420749 GCF_000951045.1 Mandrillus leucophaeus
AAACTAGGCTCACAGCGCAAGGATCAGACAAGTTCCCTCCATGACCGTGTCTGAAGCAAACAGAGACAAGGATACTCCGCAACCACGGAAATGACTACAACGCTCCCCGTCTCCCAGCTAACACAAAAGACTTTACTGTTGATGATGCTAGCCCCACTTTAATTATTCTGTCTCCTCAATCAAATTATTCAATACCCAATTACTGAAGTGCCTCTGTTCTTGATGGCACTCAATCCAGAATGGGCCTGCACTTTTTTAAACCTTAGAACCACTCAGCAAAAGCACAAGCCCTATAATAAGCCCTTCCCAACTCCGTATTACTGGGCTGCTCCACAAACTTTCTGCCGTTCATTCTCTCTTGCTGCAACAAGCTAAATACTTTTACCTTTTCAGCCTAGAAGTGGATGATTGGCAGTTTTGGTCTATTGGCTTTAATAAAATGTCTTCCCTCCACAGTGCATGCTCTAGTCATGCCAAGACCATGTAAGTTTTCCAGACATACATGTTTTGGACCTGCAGAAGTACCTTTGGTTTGTAGGACATTTTCTTCCTTTTTTTGCATAGAAAAATTTTATTTTTCAAAACCCAATTCACGTTTTAACTCACATGTGAATACATCCAAGAATCTACTCATAGAATTGGATCAAGTTTCCATTGTCTCGTGTTAACTCTGAGCTGGAGCCTATAGCATAGAGGCTCAATGCGTATGGACATGGAAATCAGAGAAGACCTAATTCCTCCTGCCTTTGACAATGTACAACCTTGAGAAGCTCACTTATTACACATATCTGGCAGAACTGGCAAATGCTACTTCCCCCCATCGATTCTACTCAATCATTACTACCCATTGACACTTAATGAAGCAACTGCACACATATCACGATCCTGGGACAGAGAGAAACACATCTTTTTCTTATTGGAAGCTTAATAGGACGATGCCTAAGACTGCTAAATAAACCGTGTTTATTTCTTTTGCTTCTTTGCTTCTCCAGTTTATAAACTAGGACTTACCAACTTGATTTATTCTGGAGCATAGTGGTGAAATATTTAGATAAATTGGCTCTTAAGAGAGAGAGGCGGTGGAAGATTGTCTGAGGATTAGGTCCAGCTCTCAAGCCTCAGACTCTGTCCTGACCACAGAGAGCTCTCCATCTGGAAATCTGTGATAATACCATCTTCCTCTAAGGGTTAATGGGATGAGACAGATGAAATTTCTCAATCAGTGGTTATCAGCTGGCGACGTATACTAGAATCACCTGAAGAGTTTTAAAAACATACCCATGCCTGGGTCTCACCCTTCTAAATTCTGGAGTGAGGCCTAGGCACTGGCAATTTTTTAAAATTCCATAGATGATTCTAAAGCAACATCAAGAGTGAACACTGCTGATCTAGATAAAGGCAGAAAAGTTGCCATAAAAACATAAAGCATTTTCCAGTGCTAGGGAATGGGTAATAGAAGAAGCATGGAAATCTGTTTCCAATAAATGATGATTGACAAATAATCAAATTTTATGAAGACCCTAAAGCACACCTTCAAAACGGTTGGACTTTCTCAAACAAAAAGGAAGTAAATGATGGATAGATTCACTGTGAAATTCAGGCTGTAGAAATTTAAAACAAATTTGGAAATGTATACTGTTGCACAGATCAGGGAATATTGAAATGAAATGGGGCCAGAAGCTAATTATATGGAAATATTTCTATTTGCACATTTCTCCAGAAGGCAAAGTAGAGACTGCAACCAATATATCTATACAAGTGACAAGAATATTAAGTTTTCTGTCATTCCCTTAGTACACTACCTTTCTCAGCATGTATTCTGTCCTAGTTCTTGCAAAGGTGAGAATAATATCAAACTCATTAATTGTCTACATTTTAGATATGATGTGACTTTAGTGGATGGTGTTAATTAAACTACAAAACAACTCCTCTTGCTGTGGTGTGCATTCCAAGTTAGAGCAATTAATTCACTCACTTAAACTGATCAAGATTTAATTACCATCACTCTGTGCAATTACTCCATAATTAAAGTAATTTGGTTCATTCCACTTGCTGACAGTGTCATTGAACAGCCATTCACAGAAGCAAAAGAAGTGATAATTAACTTAAAGAATAGCTCAGGGCAGTTTTACCCAGACAAGTTCACTGTTAGTTATTCCTAAAATACCTAGAATGAGGTAAAGTGCAGAGAGAAAATCCTGGGAGAATTTTAAAAAAATAATAATAATAAACAACACTTTGGGGGGGTTTTGCCTCCCCAAAATAAGGTCCCTAAAAGCTTATGAATTTCTCAGCAGTTTAAATGGTCGTGGTTGCCATCATTATAACCTAACCATAAATTAGTGTCATGGGCAAAACAAACAGAACTTGAAAAAAATTAAGCACTTAAATATTGGTTAGGGCTAATTACTGTGGGGGATTAGCGCTTACTTGGGGGTTGGTAGGTGTGGTACAAATATACTGGTACAAAAGGAACACTCAGAATCTTTGGAGAAGAACCGAATAGGTGTTTAAGAATTGCAAAACCCAAGTTTGGAAAAAGCGTTGGGAAACTGCGTGCACGCACACACACAAACACACACATGCACATGGGCCACACTCATGATGGCCATGGAAATGAGCAGTTGCCTGTGTTTACCTGTAGAATTATAGAATTTACCAGTACAGTAGTTAACTGACTAGTTGCCCAACCAGCAAAATATAGAAAGATTAGCTTAGGAATTATGGAATTCTTTTTTTAATTTTCCTTTTTTTTTCTTTTTTTTTTGAGATGGGTCTGTTACCCAGGCTGGAGTACAGTGGCACAATCATGGTTCATTGCAGCCTCGAACTCCTGGGCTCAAGTGAGTCTCCCACCTCAGCCTCCAGAGTGGCTGGAACTATAATCCCACACCACCACACCAGGCTAATTTTAAAAAATCTTTTTGTAGAGATGAGGTCTCTTCACAGGGCCCAGGCTGGTCTCGAACTCCTGGGTTCAAGCCATCCTCCTTTCCTGGCCTCCCGAAGTGCTGGAATTATAGGAGTGAGCCACCGTGCCTGGCAGAGTTCTGGAATTCTGATAGAGCACTAACGAGGAAATGCTAGAGCAGATAATAGGCTATGGATAGGAGTGGGTGGAGAAGATTTGCCTAGGATCACAGGTCTAGAGAGTGAGAGAGCCGAGGCTGAACCTCTCATCTCCCCAGATGGTGCACTCAGAGGCAAATTGTATTGAACTGAAGAGACTGAATTATACGGGGTTTTGGGGGACAGGACCAGATAGAACTTAAAGTGGCCTTCATACTAAAGGGCCAAGCACAGCTTATGGCAGCTCTGCTGGGACTTGGGAATAGTTCTGACAGTCCTATTTCTAAGGGAGCTACTCACAGAGGCAACAACCTTCCATTATACTCAGAGGAAAACAATAGCTTTTGAAGGGTGGTCCTGTAGCACCTACCTGCTGAGCATGCATGATACCTGGGGCAGCTTCTCCTGGTGAACCCTAT
Organism: Mandrillus leucophaeus; assembly: GCF_000951045.1. Classification (NCBI taxonomy): domain Eukaryota; kingdom Metazoa; phylum Chordata; class Mammalia; order Primates; family Cercopithecidae; genus Mandrillus; species Mandrillus leucophaeus. The sequence continues at coordinate 3,370,682 of NW_012103798.1, forward strand.
GCATGGAGTTGGGGAGATGGTAAGAGATGTCATATCCTCTGCCATTTTCTGAACATTATTTAGATGTAACTTGGAAATTTCCACCTTTAGCAATGTGTCTTATGGAGCCTGTCAAAGATGCCAAGATTGAGGCCTCCTTTCAGGTGCAATTGACTTGGGTCCACACTGGCAGAATTGCCTTGGGAACAGAGCTCTTCCAGGGAAGCCCTGCCCACATCTGCATCATCATATTCATAAGAAAACCAGATGGCCCAAACATCTTCCTTCAAATACTGACAACAAGGAGGCACGGGGATTTGCTCAAGATCACAGGTCTAGCTTATGCCAGAGCTGGATCTGAAATTCCCATCTCAAGTTGGCCTAGATAAACCATAGAGATTTTACTGGGCAATTACTTATATGAACTATGGTATGAATGGCTCTCTATTAATCAAAGCATTGTGTATTTCCCCATTCATGATATTTCCATGTATACTTAGAAATTAACAATGCATTGCTCAGCCCTTACTCTTTTTTCTTTCCAGATCTCGTTTGAAAATATTAGAAGGGGCATGATGATAACATATTGTTCAAGGGATAAGACATTTTCCCTCAGAAGATTTATTACTCACAAATTAGTAAGTCATCTATTTATCATTAAAAGTATTTCCCAAATATAATGAAAAAGATTGTAATAATAATAATATATATAATGATAAAAAACATTTGTGAATAGTATAATCTCATAATGATCAGGATGATAGAATTTCATAGCTAGATGTGATTGTAGGAATCAGCCTAACAACATAATTCATATATAAGGAAGGACGTGGATGCCTAGGGAGGTCATGTGACTTGCCAAAGGCCAGGTGGCTAATGAATGGCAGAGCTAGACCCAAGTCTCCTCATTCTCATCCAGGAAGCAGTGTAGAAGGTCGCAACCTTTCTTAGCATGGATAGTTCAATAGAACATAAGACTTCCTGAGTTTTCCAAGGAAATCCACCTAGGCTTCTGCAGGTAAGGGGTGTTACAGTGTTAAGGGCAGAGGCTCTGGAGCCAGACCACCTGCTCTAGATCCCAGGCCCACCATTTACTGATCTCTCTGTACTTCAATTTTGCCACATGTAAAAAGGAGATAATGACAGTACCTCCTTGTAGAGTTATTGTTGGCTTAAATGAGTCAATTCAAGGAGAGGACTTAGAAGAGTGCCTCGCCCATATAACTCAATGGCTATTACTATTCTTACCACACCTTAGCCACGAGAGGCTCTCTCAGCAGTTGTGTCCATCCTCTGTTGTGTTCAGCCTGTTGTTGGACCTCTAGTTCAATCCAATGTGGCTGTTTTCTAGCCCAGACACCTGAGCTTCTGAAGGGTCTAATACTTCTGGGTTGGAATGCACTATAGTAGGAAGACAGGCCAGACAGAATCCTGCCATCTTGAATTGGCTTACTCATAAAATCACTAACCCAGATCTGCAGACCTAGTCAAAACCTCAGTCAGTTTTTTCCATTCTTACTGGAAAACTATTGTTGCTGTCTCTCCAGTCTTCTCTCCACCAATCTTATTTGCATCCTCTAGCTAATGAATTCTCTCCATGGAATCCTGGTGGACTTTCCACCACAATTTACTGGAGTTTCAAATATCCTTTTCTGCTTGGTACAAACGCAAAATTCTCATTTAAATAAGTTGTTTTCATGTTTTGAAAGTACATGCATGTCTGTGTGAGTGTGTATGTGCACACCAATGTAATACAGCGCACAAGTGGCACCGTGTGCAAGAACGCTGAAGTAAGAATTTGAGAACTTATTTCTGATCCTGATTTATTCCCAAGTGGCTGTGTAACCTCGAGCAAGTCACTGGCCTCTCTGGTCCTTAGTTGAGTCAATTCTAAAATGAGGAGTTTGGATGAAAAGCCTTCTATATTAGGGTTCTCCAGAGAAACAGAACCTTGTTCTATATTCAGACCCTATTCTGAACCTTATTCACAGCCTATTCAAACCCTGTGTGTGTGAATGTGTGTGTATACATAGCTTATATATGGAGTTAGTTCATGCCATTATGGAGGCAGGGTGAGTCAGCAAGTTGGAGACCCAGGAAAGCTGACGTTGTAGTTCCAGTTCAAAGGCCAGGAGGCTCAAAACTCAGGAAGAGCCAATATTTTTAGTCCAAAGGCGGAAAAAAGCCAATTTCTCAGTTCAAAGGTGTTCAGGCAGGAAAAATTATCTCTTACTCAGGGGAAGGTCGGCCTTTTTGTCTATTCTGGCCTGTTTGGGTGAGGCCCACCCACATTGGAGAAGGCAACCTGCTTTACTCAGTCTACTGATTTAAATGTTAATCTCATCCAAAAACACCCTCATAGAAACACCCCGAATAATGTCTGACCAAATATCTGGGTATCCTGTGATTCTGTGGTCTAGTCAAGTTGGCACATAAAATTAACCATCACACCTTCTAGGATCCCTTCCAATTTAAACCCTTATGATATAAAATCCTACTTAACACTAGTGTACAGACAAAAATCTCTTCTGTAAGTGGAAGCAGTCCTGTCTCCATAGCTATTCCCTACATGCAGGAAGCCTAACAAGTGCTGTAAGAAAGGTGCATGTAAAATGTAGTAGAACAGAAAAGAAGCAGCCCATTGTTCGGACTGTGGCTCTCTTCACCAAATGTGTACTCAGCTTAGAGGTAGGAAATATTTTCTTTGTCTTATAGTAGGCACTAAATATTAACTGCTTGTTAAACTGAAAGATACAAAAGGAGGGAGAATTTGATAGGCTGGGAAAAACAAACATTTCAAAATATTGAGCGTGATATGAAATTAATCAGGTCAGCAGGTTGAGAAGTTATACTGGGGAAAAAGCTAGAAAGTCTGGCTAGTAATGACCAGTCCAAATTGAGATACAGGCACACCTCAGAAATAACTGTGAGTTTGGATCCAAACTGCCACAGTAAAGCAAATATCGCTTCATCTTTCTTGAAATCAAGTCATCTCACCCATATACCTGAATGCAATTTGAGTTTTTAAGCAGGCAATAAAGGTGACAATTGCTGTATGTAACAATCAGTGTGTCATGGTGTCCAGGTTAAAAGGTAAGTATACTTCACTTCACAGGATTCAACCTTATAGATCCCTTAAGTTAACAGAAATATCATTCAGAAAAAAGAGGCACTGGACTCATCCACATTTGATCATCATCTTCCCAAAAGCTTCTACCACAAACATGAATTTTAGTCTTGCTAGCGTAGGATTCCAACAATAGGCATTTCTTGCTTTTATTTTAAATGATTTCTTTTTGTGGTTTTTTTTTTTTTTTTTTTTACAGGGTCTCACTCTGTCACCCAGCCTGGAGTGCAGTGGCACAATCACGACTCACTGTAGCCTCAGCCTCCCAGGTTCATGCAATCTTCCTACCTCAGTCCCCCTGAGGAGCTGGGACTATAGGCATGCACCACCATGCCCAGCTAATTTACTGTTTATAGAGATGGGGTTTTGCTATGGTGCCCAGGCTGATCTCAAACACCTGGACTCAAGCGATTCACCTCCTTGGCCTCCCAAAGTGCTGGGATTACAGGCATGAGCTACTGCTCCCAGTCCAATATGCATTTCATTTAGACTTAGGTAAGGACAAAAATTGGTTTCAGATTGAAAAAGATACACATAAACATGATCCTCTCTCTCTCTCTTCCTCTCTCTCTCTCAATGCTACAAATTGGGTATACCTTAGCACTTATTTTTTTTATTGCAGGGGGAAATGAGAGTGAGGAAGCTCAAGGCTCTTCCAAAATATAGGATTTTCTTGGATGGTGTATACTTATGTCTACATTTGTAAGGGCCTATGATAAACCACCACAAAGTTATGTCTTCCTCTGGTAACTAACTCAATTATGTCATCCCCTTGAGCATGGACCAAAGTACAGATTTATATCATTAAGCACTTGTCCTAGGTATATATTAGTCTATCTTTCTAACTCTTTTAGGAGGGCATTTTAGAAAAATAGAAAAGAGAGGATTCCACTGAATTGCTTCTTGAAGCTTTCTTGCACAAGAATGAGACACATTTAGTAATAGGTGGATGTGGACATAATTTATATGAACCTTGCACATTTAATACCATTAATTCTTCAAAACTAATAATATTAATTCATTCAAAAATGAGATTAAACCTGGGCACCCCTTGCAGCCATAATCCACGACTGATGGCTCCGTGACGTCGGCAGCCCAGCACCACCAGCAGAGCCATCAGTGCATGTGTGGCAAATTGCGATGGGAAGCCACCCGGGAGCTCCTGTCTTGAGTTAAAGCATCGTGGGGGAAGAAAAAAAGATTGCTTGTCTCTCTGCTCACCTTGAATGTTATATTTTAGCAGCCAAATCAATGATTTATATTTAATGCCAACAGGGCAGAGTTACACAATCATTTTTCTAAACAGCATTTAATGTAAATCAGCAGGTATAAAGAACCCAGCCAGGCTCACAAAATGATGGTCGCTGCAGATGAGTTTATTTCTGACTATATAAATCAGGTATGGGCATTGTTAAATGTAGCCGACCAAGAATAGTGTTATATGTTGCATGGTATCACTCTGAGGGACACCCACTTGTCCCTTGTTTCCTTCTCTTGCTCAGTTTGCAATGTATTAACACTCCTACCTACCTTCCTCTTGTCTTTTCTCCACTTTTGTTTTGTTTTTTTGAGATGGAGTCTTGCTCTGTCCCCCAGGCTGGAGTGCAATGGCGCGATCTCAGCTCACTGCAACCTCCACCTTCTAGCTTCAAGCAATTATCCTGCCTCAGCCTCCCAAGTATCTGGGATTACAGGCGCATGCCACCACATCTGGCTAATTTTTGTATATTTGGTAGAGATGGGTTTCACCATGTTGACCAGGTGGGTCTCAAACTCCTGACCTTAAGTTATCCACTTGCCTCGGCCTCCCAAAGTGCTGGGATTACAGGTGTAAGCCACTGCGCCCAGCCCTTTTCTCTACTTTTATACACTCTATAAACATTTACTGGGTGCCTACTATGAGTGAGGGATCTACTGGAATTGGGCCCAGGAAGACTACTAGAAAATGGCAGTGTTTCCCATGGAGGTGTTTTCCAGTGGAGAGGTCATGGTACATGGAAAACAGCGGGCAGACAAACCAGAGTCAGGTAGCTCCAGTGTCTAGCTCCAGCCGGAATTAGAACTAGCTGCATGACCTTGACACATGATTCAGCTTCTCTGAGCCTCGCTTTTCTCTTCCATAAAATGAAGATATCTACCTAAAAGCTTATAACATTGTGGTAAGAATGAACTGAAAATACTCGTACAACAATTAGTGCAATGCGTGGCAAATGGTTATTAGTTAATAAATAATAGCAAATGCTGTTTTTATTATTATATAAAATACTGAGCAAAGTACATGTTGTGAATTAGACACCCAAAAAATATTTACTCCCTTCTTAGGAAGTGGTGAAAGTGGGAGAAATTTGTTTTGGCGCATTCTCTCTTCTGTGCCCCTTTTCCTCCCTGGTGAGGCTTCTTCACCCTATGCTTCCATGTCTTCTGTATAAAGCACCTATTATCAGGGACATAAATCTAAACTTTCTCCAGGCTGAAAACATGTGAGTAAATAACTGACACGTGAAGTGAAATTCTAAAAGTAGATGTGTAGCCAGCAGTCTGTGGCTAGAGAAGCCTTCTGCTTTTATTAGGTGCCAGGCACTAGAGATATCAAAAAACCTCTGTTCTCTGACTCTAATTACTGGCGGGGTTGTGATATAGAAAAATAAGCAAAGCCAAAACAGACTTTTGGGGTTCAATATTCTGTAGCAGGCATTTACTAAAGCATTTTTGCAAACAGACAGTTTTCTAAGATACATTTCTGTGATAGTTGGAAAAATAAAAATAAATATATTTTAAAATATATAAGTATATTACATTTACAATAATGGTAATATTCGCATATGTTGTATATGTACATAACATGGATTTTCTCATTACATCCTTTTAAAATTCTACATAGTTAACTTGTTTGCATTTTACAATGTTCAGATGAGAAAACTGAGGCCTGAGAGGCTAAATAACGAATCGCTTATGCTGGGATTGATAGCTCCTTTGAAATGAATACAAAGATGGTATTCTTTACCCTACAGTGTTATGGAATCCTTTCTCACAAAGTTGGGCCTCAATAAACTAAGTTTACTGAAGTCAAATGTAATTTTTATTTTATTATGGGTTTATAGATGGACTTTTTCTTTACACTTACTTTTATCAATAAAGCAAATCACACAAATAAATCTGTTGGGCACAGCTGATGACTCTGGGCTACCTCTGGTGTACACAGACTTCACCACTAGCATACCTGGGTGAATGGACGTGTGCACAACCAGCACACAAGAGCCTGGGCAGCTTACTCGTCTGTCCCACTGTTTGTTCTGCCCACAGGTGTCTGCTCAAGGCCTCAAATCTGAAATGCATGCAGAAAACAGCACCGTTGAAGCAGGTTTTTGCTTTCATATTTTTAATTAAGTAAATAAGTTACTAAGCACTTAATTAACTAGTTAATTAACTAATTAAATTCTCTAGGATCTTGTACCTTTTTTGACGTACTATTTATTATTGATTAGGGCCTAGACTGTAGGAAGTTACGTGTAATTTGTCTTTTAGAAGACTAGATTCTTTTTAATTATGTTACCTATTTTGGTGTCTTAAATGAGAGAAATAAAAGACTCTACCTTATTTGGGTTGCTCATAGCTCAAGGGATTGTGGCTGGCAATGTCCCCTGAGCTGAAGGCCCCGTTCTACAACAGCTTTCGGGATGCTTGGTAGGACTTAGTGAGGAACACAAGGGTCTACCTTTCAGGGGGTTACTAGCCTCCAATAATCTTTCCCTCATGGACAACATACCTCATTGCAATGTGTGGTTTTCCTTTAATACATTCATTCAATCTCTCGCTCTTTCCTTGAGGTAGCACCTAGGGGCAAGTGAAGTAAAGAGCAGCTTCCATAAAGGCACCGGAGTAGGAAGGTGCCAGGTTTGTTTGGAGTATGGGAAATAGTTGGAAGGGGAATCAATGAGAAGGCATAGCCGAAGGTTAAAATGAAATGATAGATTGGGGCTTAATTGCATGTCTTGATTATCACGCTAAGATATCTGGATATCAGGTAGCAGCAGGGAGCCGTTGGAGGTGTTTAAGACAGAAGGTCATCAATGAGCTCTGAGTCTTGGACCACATAGGCAGCAGAGTGGAGGATGGGGGGGAATCCAGGGGGTATGGGGGCAGAAAGATCCACTGGAACTCGAGTCTGATAGATCACCTTAGACACAACAAAAACCTGGATTAGAGATCACACAATGTTCATTGTGAGAAACAAACTCACCCGTCCAAACCTAAAGAATGGACTTAGAGACCTGGAGAACAGCCAAAGTGAGACTTTTAATGATGCTCTTGCAAGATCAGATGGGCAGGCACACCCAGCACAGTTTCAACAAGCAATTTATCCCCTAGTGCGCAGGTCCCTCACAGGTTCCGGTTTCTCATAGGCTGAATACTGTGGGGTCACAAACTTCTGGACGTCGCCTATTGGTTGTTGGGTTGGGGCTTTAGGTGTTTTCTTTAGGGGTTGCCTTGCTACAACCTCATCAGGTCAGGGGATTTTAAAGTATTTGACTTATGACCTACGTAGTTGGGCAGGCTGATAAGAACAGACAAAGTGAGCTATTTTGCAGGCTAGTAAACTTTTATCTTAAGACTAAACTTCTTTGGTTCGGGTGAGGGTAACTAAGGGTAGGGGGACCCGGCAAGCAGGCATCGGTTATCAAAGCAGGGGCCTAATATATTCTGTTTTTTCTGTAGTTTGCTGACCTAAGCCGATTTAAGGCACTTTTTCTTGGAAATGGACCACTACATACATTATTTCCTTCATTCATGAAAAGGAAAGGACACATATTCAAAAGAGGTTTTGGCAGTGGAATGATTCAGGTAGGGGTAGAGAGACAGTACACTGATCACTGCGTATAGATTAAGGATTAAGAAGAAGACTCAAGGATAGCCCAGAATTTCTAGGCCAGATGTGACCATCAGATTTCATCTCAAATGCCAAGAGGATTCTGGGGTGGAGAACTGGCTGGGTGATCTTGCTGCAGGCACGGCAAGAGCAGTGGCAGCACGCTGGCCAGGTATTTATCAGCCCATCCATGGAGCAGCCCTTTGTTTTTGAATCAAATTTATGTTAGTGTCTAATAATAATTTGATTGGTCACCATCAGTGTGATTGCTGAAGACCAGAAGATGTGTAATAAGATAATACACATCAGCTGCAAAGCTGATCTAAACCAACACACATCAGCTGTAGAGCTGGCCTAAAATGTAAGCACCATGAGATACTAAAAAGCACCACAAGATACTAGAAATACTAACAAAAAAAGAAAAATTATGGAGAGCCACAACTAAACATTTTTGGACAATGTACATATAGGAGGGCTAGGAGACAAGCCCAAATTCTTCCAAATATGTTTGAAAAATTGACTATAAAACTCTCTTAAAAAGTATAGGCCCATGCTGATGTTTTGTTTCCTCACCTTGTGGGTGAGGAAGGGAATGCCGCCCTGTGGTTCTGGAGAGAGCTGAATACTTGATGCTGGACACTGGGCAGATGAGATTGACAGCAGTTATTAGTCCCATATTCTCACACTCAAATACTTAGGAAGGAGGATGCTGTATGCCAGCCAGGGTCATGCAGGGGTTGCACTCAGGGGCAAGGTGAACCAGCAGAGGCTGTGGAAGGCTGGTGTTGTAGTAACAAGATGGGGAGATGACTCCTGGTTCTCACGGGAGGATGTAATTGGCTTGTTTGGATAATTCTGCAGGCTGGCAGGGAAATGGCTCATTAGGTTGAGAACCACGTGAGCAGTGGCTACTCTGGCTGTCAGGGGAACTAGCTGGGTAGGGAGCCATTCCTACTATTTTGGGGAGAGAGCAGAAGAAACTGCATTTCAGTTTTGGGAGTCCCCATGAATCTCAATGATGTTGAGATAGCACAGGACATTTTAATATGTTAGCCACTGGCTACATGTGGCTGTTAAACTCATGAAATGTGGCTAGTCTGAACTGAGATATGCTGCAAGTATGAAATATACACCAGATTTTAAAGGCCTACTATGAAAAAAAGAATGTGAAAAATTTCACTACTTTTTAATCAGTTACTTGTTGGAATGATATTTTAGGTATAGTTTTCAGTTAAGGAAAATATATTATTGAAATTATTTTTACCTATATATTTTTGTTTAAAAAACACGACTATAGGAAGATTTAAAATTACATATGTGGCTCATATTTATGGTTCGCATTATGTTTTTATTGGATAACAATGGCATTAACCTTCCTCTAGAAAACTGAGAAATTCAAAATATTCAGCAACAGTTGGTTAAAATCTTTTTTAAAATATTTTTATTTTTATTATTTTCTTTTTTGGAAAAAAAAAAACAGAGTCTCGCTTTGTTGCCAGGCTGGAGTGCAGTGGCGCGATCTCAGCTCATGGCAACCTCTGCCCCCCAGGTTCAAGTGATTCTCCCGCCTCAGCCTCCTGAGTAGCTGGGACTACAGGCATGCACCACCATGCCCAGCTTATTTTTGTATTTTTAGTAGAGACGGGGTTTCACCATGTTGGCCAGGATGGTCTCTATCTCTTGACCTCATGATCCACCTGCCTCAGCCTCCCAAAGTGCTGGGATTACAGGTGTGAGCCACCACACCCAGCCGGTTAAAATCTTTGTAGCATGAAAACCTCTACTTACCTGACCAAGAGAGCTCATTTTAGCAACTTATTCTACTTATCACTCCTCAAACAGGCGCCTCACAAACAGGTGGGGTATTTTCCTGGTCCTGACTGAGTCTCAGCCTTCATTTACTACATTCCAAATTGGCTTAACCAAAGTTCAGAAAAAGAGATTTCACCATTAGGTTTTTGAACTACATTATGGCAAAGCACCAGAAGGGGCCTCAGGTAGGACAGGAATCCCGGCAGAAATCTCATCCCTTTCTTCTGTGATGTGCATGGCAGAAGATGCTCTAAATCTTACACAGGATACATCTCTAAGCCCCTATACCTTGACTATGCTGTCCAAAAATATCAGCGGGCTTCAAATAACATGAATTAACAGGTTAAAGAAATGAACAACAAATGATTATTTTGTCTACTAAAATGAAGGCCAAATGCATATAACACTAAACAAATTGGAATTAGCACAATTTTACATACTCAGAAAAAAACTGACTAAAAAAGGAGTGGCCGGGCGGTGGGAAGTTCAGTGTTTGGAGGCAAAAACTGGGCATCCAAAGAATGTTTCTGTTTTCTCATTGAAATGCTCTATTAGAGGCTAATTTTGCCATGTGCTGGTGTGATAACCACTCAGGAATCAAATGCAGCCACGGGATTTGGTTTCACTATAAACAAAGCAACAACTTGCTCTCCAAGTGTTAGAAACACTGAGCATGCATTAGCCGTAAGCAGAGAAATCTCCTAAAGTCAGAGCAGCGGCATACAGTTTTTAGAAACTATTTACAGACCATCCTAACTAGGTAAGGGTCTACAAAGCTGAACTCAGCCAGTTGGTTTCCACTCCAGTATGGCCTCAACACCTTGCCCAGAAGACAGTCCCACCTCAAGATAAGTTTGGGTCTGCTCTTTAAGCTTCCCCCCCAAAAAGACTCATTTTATTCTGAATAATAATAATTACATATTATTAATAATAATCTCCAATTATTACTGTGAGCCAAGCACTGGGCTAGGAATTATACATATACCAACTAGGCTTTATGGCAAAGCTTCAAAGTTGGCAAAGACTAGATACGCATTTCACACATGAGGAAAATGAAGTTCTGAGACATCATTAGCTTATCATCAGAAATGACTCTGGCTGCAAATAACAGAATACCTTACAATTGGTGGCTTAAGGAAGTTGCCATTTATTTGACTCATGCAACAAGAGCTCATGAGGACGCCATCTAGGGTTGCTCTATTGGATCAAAGATCCCAGGGTCCCAGGCTCCTTGTGTCTTTCCACTCTGTCCTTCAGAGTATGTTGGGTTTTGTCCTTGTATTCATCATTGCCATATGGCTGCTACATCTCTAGCAGGAAGAAGCAAAGACAGAGAGGCAAAGAAACCTGACAGCTTAGGCTGCTTCTCTTAATTAAACTTCCCTGCAATCCCATCCAGCATCTCATTGTCCAGAACCTGTCTCATGGCTACTTGTTTGCAGGAAAGGCCAGGAAACAGTATTTTTATCTGGACAAAGAACCCAAAGCAGGATTATTTTAGCAAGGAGCAAAGGGAGAACGACTAGGCAAGTAACTATAAGATCTATCACTTTGGGATGGTTTCATCATAAATGCTTTGCAGCCTCCAAAGGACCTTATCTTATTAATCATATTCCCAGTGACTAGCACATAGTAGCCACCCAAGGCACCATGTTGAAATCCCACCAAATAGAGAAGTTTGAGTATCCTCCTATGTAAGTACCTGCCTTATAATTTCCCCTGGATGACAGCAAATGCCGCACAATTGGCTGCAGTTCAGTTGAACACCATTAAAGTCTCTGCTTAGGGATATTGAAAAAAAAAAAAAAAGGCAGGGATGCTAAGCCTTACTGCTTGGCTAAGTGGTTTTTAAAAGGTTTGGAGACCATTTACATGAAAAGATTTCTCCAACAGCTAGATACAGAAAACAATTCTGAGACTACTCTTGTCTCTCCCTCTATCTAAGCTTTTACTAATATGTTCTTAGCCCGTAAGACCTGCCTCAAATCCTTTGCCTTTAAGCAGCAAGTTATTGGCACTAAGCTTCATATTTTTGCTAAACTCACATTTTCTCCTTAGGAGACATGGATGCTACTAGACACGGGATATTTTCGTAATTGGAAAACAAATGAGTGATTGTGCTTGAGCCTGTCTGTATACACATGTGGAGGAAAAGTTTTTTGAGGACAGCAGCTGATGAGGTAACTGCAAATTGCAGAGCTAAGGAAGAAGCCAGAGAAGTCATCATTAACATGACTTTCTTCCAGGATAGCATCAGAATCCCCCATAAGGAAACCCTTGTGGAGTGAGATTTTCTAGGAAAGTCCCAATTTTAAATACTCTGTCCCATTGCAGCCCAAATGTTTGGTGATGTGTCGTGAACTGTCATGTGTGAAATACTTGCCTTTAGCTATAAGCTTCTGGCAATCATTTTCTATCACAATGGTTTAAACTTCCTTGGATTAAACTTCTGTGAGAGATTCTTAGTTTGACCATTCCCTCTTCTCTGTCTTTTCCTGTTGCTTTTCTGTTATTATAATAAGTTTCCAGGGTGAAACTCACATTTCTAGGCCAAGGCACTTGCGTAGTTCAGCCTACAGGGCTTGATGTGCTCATGAGGCCAGTTTTTAAAATTGGGAAGCTGTTTGGAATTGCTAATGATTAACAAACACACACACGAAGTCCATTTTATCTGAAATAATTGCACCTGATTATAGATATACTCATCAAATGGATGTAGCGATAGCTTTACACTAAAATAAAATAAGCAAAAATTTGAAAAAGAATTGTCTTACTTTTTAAGTGTTTAAACCTTGTAGATACTTTTGACTTTTATCATATAAATAGCAAACATTTAATTCAACACTATAGGCTGCTTGGCTATTCACTAGGAATATCACAGCCATTATAGTAATATAATAGTTGTACTAATGTATGCCCACTGGCCAACTATATTCATTTTTGTGTTTGCTTCTGACCTCATCCAAACGATGCTATTTTAAATTGAAAGATGCCCACTGTTTTCATTCATTCCTGCTACTATAACAAAATACCTTACACAGAGGAATTTATAAATAATAGAAATCGGTTTCTCACGGTTCTGGAGGCTAGAAAGTCCAAAATCAAGGTGCCAGCAGAGTCAATGTCAGCTAAGGGCTCACTCCCTCCTTCCAAAATGGCACCTTCTTACTATGTTCTCAGACATTCTCAGGTTGAAAGAGATGGAAGAGCCAGGCAGCTTTTTGATGCCTCTTTTATAAGGGCATTTTCCCATTCACAAGGGCACTTTGGGATGGTCTCATCCCAAAACCCATGCTTACATCTTATGAATTAATCACTTCCCCAAAGGTTCCACCTTTCAATACTATTCCCTTGGGAATTAAGTTTCTATATGAATTTTGGAGAGACAACACCGTTCAAGCCATAGCACCTGTCTTGTCTTCATATAGGGCACTGGAAGTGCCATTTGACTTATTTTGCGATAAGTTAATACAATTTTGGTTTTGTTTTTATTTTGTTTCTTTCCCTTCCCCCCTTCCCAAAAGCCCTGGCATGTGGGAACTTTAACTAAAATCCATATTTTAAAAGATACTACAGTGAGTGTGGCTTTTTTTTTTTTTTTCCCCCAAGGGTCCGCTGAAAATTGCAACAGACAAGACTGAAAAGGGCAGGTAATCAGTGCTTTGTCTCATCTTCTGGCTTCTGAGTTCCAAATTTTCAGTCCAACACACAGCAGTTTGGGGTGTTTTTTTAAGTCAGCACATGGCTGATGGTTTCTGGAAACTCTGTCTAGTCAGAACCACACTATCTCAACACACCCTCATCCATAACCCTGGGGTGGGCTCAAATGTGACTAGGCTGTGTGAAATGTTTTCATTTCCTATTGACTGGTTGTGTACTTCCCTTGTGTTAATCCCTTGTTAATGGACACTTTCTTTGAGCCAGCTGAGATCGGAGTTGTGTTGTCTTTGTGATTCTAGCAGATTTTATTACTTGGATATCTTTGTTTTCATTATTTTGAGATTTTGGGATTTTGTCTGTTTCATTGATATTGATTCTCTCAGTTAGAGATGGCCCAGCCTCCCACTGTTTCTGTTTGTGTTTGATCTACAAACAGTGGGAGGGAATCCTCAGGCTGCAAATGTTTTGGTTCTATGCTTCAACTGGGAAAGGCATGGTAAGAGCCATTAGCAGCTTTCTCAACTGAAAACAGATGACTGTGATTTTAAACCTAGGTGGGGGACTTGTATTTTGTCATGTAAATGACCTCAGGCCATTGTTCTGGGACATTCATTTTTACAGGGCAATGTGGAATTTTGAAGAGCCCTAACAATCACTTTCTGAGAAATCCAAAGAAAAATACAATTCCTTCTTTTGGTTATTAACTGTGCCTCTTCCTAGCTGTGTGACTTTGGGCAAGCCATTTTGCCCCTCTGAGTCTCAGTTTCCTTATCTCTAAAATGAAGATACTAGACCAGATGATCTTCAATCTCATTGATTAATCCAGGAGAAGAAAGCAACATTTCCTTAGCTGCTACTATACACTCAGGTATTTAACTATTTTATTTCAATGATGTATAGTTATTTGACTTAGTGACAACCCTGTGGGTAAGTACTATCATCCCATTGTGCAGGTGAAAGAACTGAGTTAAAACATAAGTCTGTGTTCTCGCTATCTCCATCAATACTGAGATATAGTTTACTATATAACTGCTTCATATGGGAAAATGTACCTTCTCTCCTCATTAAGTTTATGAGCACCTAGAAAGGAAAGGCCACATCTGCCAGACACCTACCCCAGGCTTGGTCTTAAATAAGTGCTTGTTGAAGTAGGTCACTTAGTAATTTATTGTATGCGAGGATAAGATGCCCTTTTGGCAATGCCCCATGCAAATAGATGATGACCCTGTAAATACACTAGTGTGTGGTTGCATCCAGGTACCAGGCCGACTTCAGATGGCAATTACAAGAACTCCGACAGGCTTCTATGTGTCTATTGTCTTGTCATCTAACTAACTGCCACAAAGATGCTTCTTTTCGCTCAGTATCTCTCTTCAGGTAATGCACCTTTTCACTTATGTATCTGTTAAGAAAGGTTAAAAACAGACTAAAAAAAGAAGTAAATTTTTTAAAATGCTTAAGTATCAGCAGTCAAGAGATTTAAAAAGCTGAAACATGGTGAAAATATTTTATAATTGCGTAAAGAACTAATCTAAATTGGCTAGAAGTTTTATAATAGAAGGCTGCTATTTCAGAAGGAAGCATGCTTTTGAGCATCCCCCTTTATTATCAAGTGGCAGCCTGGGCTGGACAGCCCTGTCTTTGCAGAGAACCTGAACCTTTTTACTCAGGTAGAGGAACTGATGGTCAGGTCCAGGCTAAGAAAGATGACTTAATAACTTCGATCCCTTTCCAACTGATACTCTTTACATTTTTGTTCACTATGTAGGAATGGCTGAAGGCTTAAGAAGGGAAGGCTGGCGAACACCAACTCCTGGTGACAATTCAGTTTTGGCCCCCAACTTCTCCTTTTGGCCCAGCAAAACAAAATTCCTGTGATTAAGTATGCCTGTGCTTCTTAGAAGACAATTTAGCAGTTGGTTCATTGCCCTTGGGGGCATGTTTACTTAAAGCTTCATACTTGGCGGGGTGCAGTGGCTCACGCCTGTAATCCCAGCACTTTGGAAGGCTGAGGCGGGCAGATCACAAGGTTAAGAGATCGAGACCATCCTGGCCAGCACGGTGAAACTCCGTCTCTACTAAAACTATAAAAATTAGCTGGGCATGGTGGCACATGCCTTTAGTCCCAGCTATTCGGGAGGCTGAGGCAGGAGAATCGCTTGAACCTGGGAGGCAGAGGTTGCAGTGAGCCGAGATTGTGCCGCTGCACTCCAACCTGGCGACAAAGCGAGCCTTTGTCTCAAAAAAACAAAACAAAACAAAAAAGCTTCATACTTAAAGCGTTTAATTAAGAATTCCCTCCAACCTGTTGCATATCTTTACCTGAAAAGGGTGTCTAGTTTTCTCCATCTCCTTACAGTTCTAGAGACACTTTAGCAAGGTCTTGAGCAACTGCTTTGCTGAGCCACCCTTTAATGCAGCTCAGGGCAGGATGATGTGGTTTGGCGCTCTTCTGCCCCCACCCACCCTTCCCTGGACTGACTTGTCTGGTTGCTTGAAGACTCTCCCATCAGAATTTCTCAGATGATGGTGTCCTAGAAGTCATTCTCAATCCTGAGGACACATCAGAATCCCTTGAGGAATTAAAAAAGTCCTCAATGCCCAGGCTGTGTGCCCCAGGCTAATAACATATCAGAATCTCTGGGGAGGTAGGACCAAGTAGGCATCATTCTGAAAGCTTCCCCAGGTGATTCCAATGTGCAGCTAAGTTTGAGAACCATGGCTTTGGAAGGCCTCTGTTAAATTACAAGGCTGTTACCTGGAATTTGCAATATATTTATCTGTTACCACTTGTTGAAAATTATGGCTAATCCATCTGTTTTTCTGCAGAGGTCTGAAGAAATACATTTTTTCCTTTGTAAAAAGAAAAGTAGACTATTTATTAGATGGTGCTGGGAAAACTGGCCAGCCACATGTAGGAGAATGAAACGATCCCTATCTCTGCCCTTATAAAAAAAAATTAATTCAAGATAAGTCAAAGACTTAAATCTAAGACCGGAAACCATGAAAATTCTAGAAAATAACCTTGGAAAAACCCTTCTGGACATTGGCCTAGGCAAATAATTCATGACTAAAGCCCCAAAAGCAAATGCAATAAAAACAAAAATAAATAAATGGTACCTGATTAAACTAAAAGTTTCTGCACAGCAAAAGAAATAATCATCAGAGTAAACAAACAACCCACAGAATGGGAAAAAAAAATTTGCAAACTATGCATTTGACAAAGGACTAGTATCCAGAATCTACAAGGAACTCAAATCAGCAAGAAAAAAAGACAAATATGCTGGGTGTGGCTCACACCTGTAATCCCAGCACTTTGGGAGGCTGAGACAGGTAAATCACCTCAGGTCAGGAGTTCGAGACCAGCCATGGGCAACATGGTGAAACCCTGCCTCTTCTAAAAATACAAGAATTAGCCAGACATAGTGGTACGCTCCTGTAATCCCAGCTACTCGGCAGGCTGAGGCAGGAGAATCACTTGTACCTGGGAGGCGAAGGTTGCAGTGAGCCAAGATGGCACCATTGCACTCCAGCCTGGGCAACAAGAGCGAAACCAAAAATAAAGGAAACAAAGAAAGAAATGAAAGAAAAGAAAGAAAAGAAAGAGAGAAAGGGAGAAAGAGAGAAAGGAAAGAAAGGAAAGGAAAGAAAGGAAAGAGAAAAAGGAACCAAATAATTTCGTCAAAAAGTGGGCAAATGACATGAATAGACATTTCTCAAAAGAAGATATGCAAATGGCCAAAAAACATGTAAAAATGCACAATATCACTAATGATCAGGGAAATGCAAACTCAAAACAATGAGATACCACCTTACTTCTACAAGAACGACCATTATTTAAAAGTCAAAAAGCAATAGATGTTGGTGTGGATGTGGTGAAAAGGGATGGTGTATACATTGCTGGTGGGAATATAAATTAGTACAGCCTCTATGGAAAACAATATAGAGATTCCTTAAAGAAGTAAAAGTAGATCTACCATTCAGTCAAGCAATACCACTATTAGGTATCAACCCAGAAGAAAAGAAGTCATTACATGAAGACACATGCACATGTCTGTTTATTGAGCATAATTCATAATTGCAAAGATATGGAACCAACCTAAGTGCCCATCAACCAATGAGTGGATAAAGAAAATATGGTATCTCTTCACCGTGGAACACTACTCAGTCACAAAAAGGAACAAAACAATGTCTTTTGCAGCAACTTAGGTGGAGCTGGAGGCCATTATTCTGAGTTAAGTAACTCATGAATGGAAAACCAAATACCGTATGCTCTCATTTATAAGTAGGAGCTAAGCTGTGGGTATGCAAAGGCATACAGAGTGATAAAATGGACTTTGGAGAGTTAGAAGGGAGAGGGTAAGAGGAGATGTGGGACAAAAAACTACATATTGGGTATAACATATACTACTTGCATGCATTAGAATTTTAGAATTCACCACTATATAATTGAACCATGTAACCAAAAACCACTTGTACCCCAAAAGCTGTTGAAATAATATGTGTATAACGTATATAAATAACATAACACATACGTATCTATGAAATATAATGTATTTGGTTTTCCATTCCTGAGTTACTTCACTTAGAATAATGGCCTCCAGTTCCACCTAAGTTGCATATATATATATATATCACACACACACACATGTTCTTTTTTTAAAGACGCATACAAAGGAGTGTTAGAAACCAGGGTGGAGGCAGCCACTTCGAACCTTGAAGTTGTAGTGATGTCTGCTCTCTGCTCACTGGGGCTATGAAGATGAATGTGTGGCTGACTCTGCCCTATAGAAGTAACTATGGAAAAGCTGCCTCGTGGAGGACAAGGACAGAAACAGGAGATTGGGACAAGGGGCAGAAGAGGGCTCTGAGTCATAGTTTCCATCTAGAACCCTCATTGGAGAGCAGAGCCCTCAGCATGGTCCATATATCATCCCAACTTCCCCACAAGGAACCCAACCCTTCCTTTGATGGAAGAAGCTTCCCATTGTCCTATTTGAAGGCCTTTCCATTCCTCTGCCCTGCCCTCACCTGTCTGCATCACATTCTCCTCCAAAATATTAACTTGGTCTTTCACTTGTTAAACTTTCATTGAACATCTATAATATGCTAGGCTGTCTACTAGGTGATTTCCTTACTATAATGTGCATTAGAATTAGCTGCAAAATATGTTTACAAAAGTGTATTTCTACCCCAGTTCCTTATTAAAAATGAAGACTTCTAGCACTCACTCTCGTACATTTGATTCAGTAGAGCTGGGTGTGGGTGGGAACTTGTGTTTTTAAACATGGCCCCCGTATGATTCTGATGCAGGTGGTCTGAGAACTCCAATCTGAGATGCTGTTCCAGGGAGTACATATAGAGAAGAGTCAGATGGAGTCCTTGACCTCAAGAAGAAAGACAACAACACGTTGTGAAAAAGAGCGGCAGGAGCCATAGTGCATGATCAAAGTGTGTGGTGCTCCAGCCTGGGAGCCAGTAGGAACTTGTCTAGCTCATGCTTCATTCACCACTCCTGTACTCTCTCATCTTCACTAGAAAGGTGCCAAATAGACCAGTCACAGCCTTAACAGAGGGGTACCCTAATACCAGAGTAAGATCCATAGCACATGACTTGTTCCCCAACTAGTCACATCTGGGAACTTTGGTGCTTGGTTTCTTCTGCCATATCCCTTCTTGTCTATCTGGAGAATTCCATCAACTGTATAACATTTAATTAAACATGTCACCTTCTGGGCAAAGTCTTTCTTGATCCCTCTAAAGCCCAGTTGGTGTATCCCTTGGGCTCTCATGACAGTGTGTGCTTGCCTCTATTTGCCTGTCTCATGCTGTGTGTCTCACTGTGGCTCCTAGATCAGGCAGTGCCTGTCAATCTCAGTTTCACCAGTGCTTCACCAGGGGCAGACATATGGCAGATGCTCAATCAGTCTTTATTGAATGGATTCCTAAAGGCAAGAAGAGGCAGCCAGTGAACTTCTTCACATGATAGGAACATCCTGAACAGTAAGAGTGAGATGAAAAGACACTTCCCCTTCTCTAGCATACCATGCATGATTTCCCCCACACTCCAAGAATGGTGGGGAACAATGGGATATGAGCATCCTGCTGTGAGGACCTCTGCATCCAGCAAGCCAATGAATGCCCTTTCTCCAGAGCTCACAGTCCCAAAGACATCCAGAGCAAAGGCAGAGCAAAGAATGCATGTATAACAAATGGAAATAGCTCAGATAGTGCTTCCTGCATACAAGGCCCTATGCTAAGCACTTACACTAGCAACTGACACACTGTCCCCATTTAATGATGAGGGAACTGAGGTACAGAGTGCTCAGTTAACTTACCCAACAGTGTAAGTAGCAGGACTGCGATTCAAACTCAGGCAGTCTGGCTCCAGAGTCCATGTTCTGAACCATTGTGCTCTAGTGGTTCTCTACAAATACTGGAAAGTATTCATTTTATGGCAGAAGAAGTGGGGGAGAAGGTCATCATCATGCAAGACTCACTGATTTCATTGTATTAGGTTTTTGTATCACTCAAAATCATTTAATCCCATTTGCCAACCCATTACAGCCATGACTCATCATAGTCTTTAGGTACTTAATGCTACCCCCAAATCTATATTAATTCACTAAGTTTGGACTTTTAGAATTCAACATTTTTGCTTACCTCTTCAACTGCTGCATGGGAAAGCAAATTGACCATGCAGAATCCTTTCCAGTACTTCGTGTGATTTTATAAAATAAATTATTTTAGTTATTTAAGCTTAAATAATTTTCAATGGTAATTGCTTAATGCTGTCCACCGAGCTTGCTTTTTCCTACTCCTTTCATTGCTTCAAGGTACTCATTGAAGAGGATTTAAAATTATTGCTTAGAACGCTCTTTCCCTTAACCAAGAGTAAAGGGCATTATATATCCAACAGACTAACTCACCTTTTCCACTTAACTTTTCAGAAAAGTTACCCCATGCTTAACATCTGCAAGCCGCAGAATAAAGGGAGAAACTTAGATATTGATGATTTCTTTGGGAATCAATGCAAGGGAGCTCAGGGGAAACTGGCAGAGGCACAACACAGCAGGAAAAAGCCTTAGGAAAGTCAGAAAAGAGATGCTCTTCCTAAATTAGCCATGGCTGGCAGTGGAATAGGGACAGGGGCAATGGAAAATACCTGGATGGGTGGCCTAGTGCCAGAGCCTGCAGCAGACAGCTGCTCCCACACACTGCCCAAACCGCGGGCATTCTCTTGCATCAACAATCAAAAATCAAAGATGGGAGCCTTTGCATTTGTCAGGAGTCGTGCACTAACTCTGATGAATTTCTTCTGTGATGAGTTAGGGAAGGAAGGAAGAAAGGAGAAAGAGGGAGGAAGAAAGGAGAAAGAGGGAGGAAGAAAGGAAGGGAGAATACCCAACATAGAAAAAACAAACACCGGCCGGGCGTGGTGGCTCAAGCCTGTAATCCCAGCACTTTGGGAGGCCGAGATGGGTGGATCACGAGGTCAGGAGATCGAGACCATCCTGGATAACACAGTGAAACCCCGTCTCTACTGAAAAATACAAAACACTAGCCGGGCGAGGTGGCGGGCGCCTGTAGTCCCAGCTACTTGGAGAATGGTGTGAACCCGGGAGGCGGAGCTTGCAGTGAGCTGAGATCCGGCCACTGCACTCCAGCCTGGGCGACAGAGCAAGACTCCGTCTCAGAAAAAAAAAAAAGAAAGAAAAGAAAAGAAAAAACAAACACCAGCACTCAAAGGTGGCAGAAAGAAGTGGCAATCTGCCTAGATTCTACATTTAATCACTTGACTTCTATACTTTTTCAACAAAGAGATGGCGATTTGTATTACTTTGTTTTCATTTTTAGGGTTGAAAAATAAGAGATCATTGATTTCTCGTCTAGAAAATTTCTGGGAATAGAGTGGTAGGACACAGATCATTTGGGACTCCCCTACAAAGCGCAGTAAGATAAAACTTGCCTCCTTGAAACAGAGAAAACATCTCTTGGCTGGTGGGAAGATGGTGGTGGCGACAGGAGCATAAGTACTTTACAAACAAAATTCTAGTGCAGAAATTACAGGCTGAATCTCTCCAAGGGTCCATCCACCCCAACACGTATGTAGTCTCATAATATCTTCAAGGGAACTTGGAAGGTAAGTATAAAAGTTGCCATCTCTAAAATTGTTCTCATAGATTAGGAATGCTTCCCAGGGACAAGAATGCTATTTACCTCCAATATTCATTCTTTTTTTTTTATTTTTAGTAAAAAAAAGTCCTAATTTTTAGCTAGACAGGTCATCTAGTCAAAAGAATATGCTCTTCAGTCTCCCCTGCAGTTAGGCATAGCCAAATGATTGCTGTCTGGCCAATGATATATAAAAAGACATGTTGTGTGCAACTTTTGGGAAGTGCCCTCAAAGGGAGAGATGCACTCTTCTCTTCTTCTTCCTTCTGCCTGGAAGGTGGACATGATGCCTGGGACTTGAGCAGCCACTGTGGAATACAACGCAAATGATGACAGGGCAGCGAGCTAGCATATCTAGTCCCTGATGACCATGGAGCACTGTATCAGTCCTGGATTGCCTTCCCTTGACTTCTTTTATTTTTTTTAAATAAATGTTATAGTGCATATTTGAGATTTACAACATGATGTTATGGCCTTGACTACTATTATGTGTGAAAGGAAAACTACTTCCATCTCATTTAAGCCTTTGTTTGTTTGTTTAGGCCATGCTACTACATGAAGCCAAAGCTAATCTTCACAGATACAGCTCCTTTTTATAGCTCATTACAGTTCTCTTAAGTTACTATAATTTTTTAAGGTGAGAAAACCTACGACAGATTTTCTCAGAGACCTAAAACTTAGAAACTTGTTGATATACTGAGATATAGCTAATAGCCCCCCTTTTGTACAAAAACCTATAAAACAACAACAACAAAACATACTTAAATTGAATGGCCAAAGAAATAAGACATTAAAAAATGAGAAAAAGCCTAAATAAAAGAAGTTTCCTGAGGGGGGAAAATGATTTGACAGTTTTAAATTCTTTCTCATCTCAGAAATTCTCTAAAACACAAACCCAGACTGACTTTCTGACGCTTGATAATAAACATGGCACATTAACTCACCTTCAGGTTCTCAGCAATCACTAGTGCTGACACTAATTCTATTATTTCATGACTTAAAAAACCAATGCAAGGCAGCAGCCATTTCCTATTTCACTAAGTGAATTGAAGCCCTCAGCTGGTGCATATCACACTGTAAGATGTGTGAAAAACTGATACCCACAACATAAATCACCATTCCTTTCTCTCCTGAGACCAGGAACATGATCCAATATCTATATAAGGGCTGTCAGAAACATACCGTTCAGTGCTAGAAAAATAATCTAACACCACCTCCCAGACACAAAATGTTATTCTTCAAAACATTTTTTAAAAGCACTGTACACCTTTCTTCAAGCGGCTAACTAAAAGCAGTTAACGAATTAACTGGCTACTCCCTAACAGTGGACTCTTCAAAAAAATCCAACACAATTTTCAGCACTGTTGACATTTCTTTGGAAAGATGATTTGTGTATAGGATATAATTTTCCAGCAAAGAGTCTTGGGGTCGGTCAACAGGATCTGTGAAATCTGGTTTACTCCTCTATGAGGCAAAGGGCCTTTCATTCTGATCATGAGTAAGTAGTTCTAGGGCTGGAAATAACAAGGGTGCTTTGGATGACTTATGCCATTTTGTGAGAATAAAAGTAGACTTGGGCTTAGATCCGGCAGGAAGTTAAAAAAAATAACAGTTAAAATGTTTGGTTTTAAATTTGTGCTTATCTTTTTCTAGATCAGTCATGGTGAATATATGGCACTTTATTCATTCTGCTTCCCTTGAACACCCCTGGAAAACATTGTTCATCTGGACTCCTGCTGAGTCCAGATGTAATTTCAGGATACTTCTCAATAGAGCATGCTAATGAGTTACTACCAACCGATTGGCTTTGACATGTAAATTATTATTAGTTAGCTCTGCTGCAATGCTTGAAAGTTTGGTGAAAGTTATTTTATCCAATGCAATTGGGCGGTGAGTCAAGGCCTTACTGTTGCAAATGACTCTGCTGAAGCTCCAGTCATCACACTGGCTTAAAACAGGGCCACATTACCTCATGCATGATTTCCGCTTTCAGTCTCTTTCAAGTGGAGTAAAAACCTGAAGACACCTGTAAAGCAAGCTAAGTTCGGAATCCTTTCGAAGTGCTTTATGATTTTCCCACGAGCTTTAACTTCACTTTGTCCATACCTAGTATATCTGCAATATTTTTTTAGGGCTCACCTTTATCAGGTTTTACGAAGGTATTCAACTTGGTTTTCATAAAAACAATTCTTTATCTTTGTGAGCTCATATTTCATCAGCTTATGTAATATTTAATAAAATTGCATAATTAAAATAACCAGGTGTGAACAGGTTTGGGGACTGTATTAGTCCATTCTCACACTGCTAATAAAGATACACCCAAGACTGGGTAATTCATAAAGGAAAGAGGTTTAATTGACTCACAGCTCAGCATGGCTCAGAAGGTCTCAGGAGATTGTAAGGGGAAGCAAACATGTCCTTCTTCACACAGTGGCAGCAAGGAGAAGTGCAGAGTGAAGCAGGGGGTGGGGGAGAGGGGAAAAGCCCCTTATAAAACCATCATATCTCATGAGAACTCACTGACTATCACGAGAACAGCATGAGGGTGACTGCCCCCATGATTCAGTTACCTCCCACTGGGTCCCTCCCACGACACGTGGACATTATGGGAACTACAGTTCAAGTTGAGATTTAGGTGGGGACACAGCCAAACCATATCAGAAACCATCCTAACTGAATCTCAGAAGGCATATAGCCAACCAGGGGGAGCAGAACGAATGAGTGTAGGCACTGATGCTGAGCTTTCAGCTTGCCTGACGCTCAGTCAGAAATGTTCTACAGCTGGAAGGGAGTGTGGGCGGATCCTCTGAGTCAGTTAAATGGAGGTCAGCTGGAGATGCCACTGCCCGACAGAAGCTGCTAATTCTCACTACAGATAATACTATGAGTCATGAATGTGATGACATCATGAATGTAAGAATAAGCTTCATTGCTTTTTTGCTTTTTGTAAAATTGTGGTAAAATATGTTTAATATAAAAGTTACAATTTTAACCCTTTCTGAGTGTGTGACCCAGTGGCATTAAGTAAAGTCACATTGCTGTGTCACCATCACCACTATCCATCTCTAGAACTTTCTCATCACCCCAAACGGATATTCTATACCCCTTAAATGCTAACTCCCCATCCCCTCCTCCCACCAGCCCCTGGCAACCACCATTCTACTTTTTATCTCTACAAATTTGGTGATCCTAGGAACCTCATACAAGTGCAACATATATTTGTCCTTTTGTGTCTGACTTATTTCACTAAGCATTGTGGCTTCAAGGTTCTTCATGCTGTCTCACTGGTTTTAGAAGGCTTTCCCTAGACACTTTCCTCCTCAGACCATACTTTCACAGCCCTGAGTCTGCCATACATTCACGTGGAGGCCATTTTGAGGTTGCCTTTCTTCCTTTAGCCTCTTGGAAAGTGGCAATCATCCCCCCCAAGTGTGAGTGCCAGTGCCTTTCATGGAGCTGAAAGCCTTTCATGGTGGGCGTTTCATGAAGACCACCCCACAGGTCCCCAGACATGGTTTCTGGGCCTCATTTCGTCCTTCCCAAGGTTCTAGGATTTTCCAATGCCTATTAAATCTTCTGTAACAATCCATTCAAATACACAAGTTTGGCTATTCAAATTACTTTTTCCAAAAGTACTTTAAAATGCATTAAGTTATTAATTGCCTGCTGGCACTTTAATCAAATGGGAAAATTGACATAGCCAGAGGCATGTATTTTTGTGGAAAGAAAATTTATTTAAGAAGAAACAGCAGCTCTTACTGCTTAATTTAAACTGAGAAAACTGTGGAAAATCAACTGCTATGGAAAATTAATAAAACATTTCCAGCTGCAAACAGTGACTAATTGTACAAGATGAAGACTGCCCGGAATTAATAACTTGCAGTCTTCTGTGTGAAGAACCCCCCACCACTTCAATTTACTGGGAGATTAAATTACTTCTAAGTTTGCCATATTAAAACAGAACATGAATAAAATGTTAGTGAACGCACATCTATTATTTACTGTCTGTGATATGGATATAATTATTTCCAAACAACTACAATGTGACGTGACCAGTAATATTTAAATGACTCTTTTAGCAAGAGCATCTACTGCAACATTTTTTTGCATGAAGAAGAAAAACCTTCTTTTACTTCTCAAGTAATAAAACGATGCGTAGCGGAGTTCTCCAGATGGTGTGCCCCTGTCCCCAGTGGACTGAAATGTGCTCAGTGTCCCAGCTTACACTTTTTCTTCTCTGAATCAAGTATTGCTTCAGGGAAGCATGTGCAGAAGGAAATATTAGCTACTCCTTCATGAGCCTTGACCTTAAATGGAAACTGATCCCACTGCCCACAGGAAACCAAGGCAGATGCTTAAAGGCTTCTCCTGGTGCCTAGTATGACCATGAGCACATGTGCCTAACAGGAGATACCTTAATGGGAGGCAGAAGGAAGGGCTATTCCTCTTTCCCAAGGAAATAGGATTCATACACAGGGGACACACATCATCACAAGCCCCCTCAGCCTTATGAGTATATCTCTAAGTTTGCTGAAGACATTGCATTGTCTTGTAGGCCCTGGTTTCCTTGGCAATAATATGTAGATTCAATAACATAAACAAATCGTGTTACTTTTCTGTCTTTGCTGCCAAGATGGGATTATTCTCTTGTCCCAGAAAGCCACCAGGAAGGTCTGTCCATTGTCCTAGTGCACTCAAACTCTCTGAGACCCTGAGAAGCAAGAGGTTATAAGAGGACATCCTTCAAGAAGGAAAGGTCTTTTCAAGAGTGAGACATAAGAAAAAGAAATTCAGAAAACTAAGAGCTCTGTTTGCTCACGGTGGTGGGATGTTTTAGGTTTGTTTAGTTTTTGTTTGTTTGTAAAATTTTAAGAATTAGAAAATAACTCCAGAAATCAAGAGGAAATGAGCTATTTTGACTGATGTGTTTGTAGAGGAGAGATATAAAAGATGGAGATTTTCTCAGCAGAGAAGCACTGCCTCCTTCGGCTGTTTATCCTTTAATGCACACACAGAGGGTACATTCAGCCTCTTGCTATTTGATATTGCTGGCAGGAAGGTCCAAGTATTGGCCTGGAGAGAATAAAAGGCATGTTGTTTAAAAATGCAGAGGCTTAACCTGAAGCATAACTGGTTTGGGGCTTACCACAGAAGTTATCTGGACATATCATTTGATTTCCAGGTTTTAAATGTAATTCTAAACAAGATCTGGCCACACAGCCTTCCACTGTATGACACAGAGCGACTTTATCTGCCACCAAATGCCATTCAGGCTTAATGCTGTAGAAGTGAATTGTATAAATTGGGGCATTCTTTGAGGCCCTAAAGCACTAGTGCCTCTCCGAGGAGGAAAGATGAAGCCTGCTACCTCCTCCCCGTCACTCAGGGAAGAAACCTGCTAGCTTGTTCCTCTCTGTTTGGATTCATTTTGGTTTTCCTTTTTTAGAAACACTTAAGGCTTGCTTTAGCGAGCTGAGCCTTATCCACAGGTCACATGGGCAGCTGCAGATACCGTTGGATTTGAGGAGTCATTGGGAAGATTCCTTGACCTGGAAAGCCTCTCCTTCCTGCTGCAAATGCAAGACATCCTCGCAAAGTGAAAGACTGTGTGTCTTATGTCTCATCTTGCAAGAAGGCTCACAGTGCAAATACATAAGAGGAAATGAAGTGATTCGGGCTTTGCTAGAGATGGCATCAAGCAGGATTTGAACCAATGATCAGTAGACCCTGAAGGGAAAGGGACAGTGGAAAAGGGCACTTGAAGGGAGAATGGGGAGATAGATCCCAAGGTCAGAGTGCCTTGGTCTAGACCAGCCCACACTGGTGAACCGACCTGTCCTCTCCCCTTCACACATCATTTCACGTGTGGAGTTTGTCCTAGCCTTGAATTGAAAGTGGACATTTTTAAAAATGCATCTTTCCTCCAAAGAGTGTCTACCACACAGTGTCTCTCTCTGAACCCCCTTCAGTCAGACCCTCTTATTCCTGTTGCTCCCTCAGAACTGCCTTTGTCAAGGTCATCATGACCTTGTTGCCAAATCCAGTGGTCAACTCCAGGTGCTCCTGTTATGTGCCTGACGCGAACATCTGATCCCAAACATTTGATCTTTCTTTTCTTCTCGAAAC
The DNA here is from genome assembly GCF_000951045.1 of Mandrillus leucophaeus. Lineage (NCBI taxonomy): Eukaryota > Metazoa > Chordata > Mammalia > Primates > Cercopithecidae > Mandrillus > Mandrillus leucophaeus. The sequence continues at coordinate 3,398,428 of NW_012103798.1, forward strand.
GCTTTCTGTACTGGCTACCAGGAGGCCGCACTCTTCTGTTTCCTACCTCCTGACCACTCCTTAGTCTAGGTTTTTTTTGTTTTGTTTTGGTTTTTTTTTTTTTGAGACAGAGTCTCACTCTGTCACCCAGGCTGGAGTGCAGTGGTGCGATCTGGGCTTACTGCAAGCTCCGCTTCCCGGGTTCACGCCATTCTCCTTTCTCAGTCTCCTGAGTAGTAGCTGGGACTACAGGTGCCCACCACCTCACCCGGTTAATTTTTTGTATTTTTCCTAGAGATGGGGTTTCACCATGTTAGCCAGGATGGTCTCAATCTCCTGACCTCGTGATCCGCCCACCTCGGCCTCCCAAAGTGCTGGGATTACAGGTGTGAGCCACTGCTCCTGTCCTTTCCTTAGTCTACTTTTAACCACCTCATGTACAATGTTATTTGCTTTTCATCCCTTTCTCCACGATAATGCAACCCTATAAAGGTAGAGAGTTCTGTGTCTTGTTCATGCAAACCTCATACATAAGCACTTATTAAATATTCATGCAATGTTGGAGGAATAAAGTGGTTTAGAACACTCAGTTTAAAGCAATGTAGGAATGCTTTTTACAAGGTATGTGAAATTAATACAGTGGAATTGTATCTTGCATAGAGATTAGACTCTAAAGTTAGCTTTTAAGGAGTAACTCTCATACAGTCAAAAATCAGGCTTAAAAATCTCTTGAAAGGGGCCTCGCTGAATTCCAATTTACCAATTTCTGAATAAGCCCAACCTAGACAATCTCACCTCCAGAATTGGAATAGGAATTGCTGTTTCTTCAGTTGAGTACCAGATGATGTTGTTGGCTTGAATTAAGAGCCATGATGTACAAAACTATCTACTTAAAACACCTGCCTCTCACACTTGGTGTGGCAGCACTCACACACTCTGGCCATCACAGGAAAGTAGGTTCCCTGCTTCAGTCTCCTGGTCACACGTACTGCAGGGCTTGTGTGCCATGAGTCACATGGTAAGAGAAAATACCTGGCCTTCTCAAACTCAAATTTCTCTCTGAGCTCTTGGAGTTGAATTCACCTGGGTTCAATGGCACATATAGACAACTCCACTGTGTGAAGATTTGCCAGTGTCTCTTAACTGTGGCTGGACACTAGAATCATCTATGGAACCGTAAATAATATACAAGACCCCACTCCAGACTTACTCTATCAGAATCCTTAGGGATAAAGGCCAAATCTCTACCTGTTTATTTCTTAAAGTTTGATAACAGAGTTTGATGCATAGGGAGAATCGAGAGTCACTGCTAGGGTATTTGATTGTGTTTTCATGATCACAAGTGGACTTGACATCATTTGATTTTAATGATTTCTTGGTCTGTCTTATGTCAGAGGGCATTCTTGTTTTAGAAAACACAGTTCAAATTATTGCTCTATATTACTATGGGGTCCAGGTAGTGTATTTCTAGGCAAAATTAGAAAATAAGCATCTCCAACCTGTTAGGGTCCCTGTCCATGATGTCACCTCCTTCCTACGCCACCAGGGCTTGAACACTGCCCATGGGCAGGGAAAGTCCTCTAAACCGAAGCATACTTCAGAAGAGTGTTCTCTTGGGCCAAACACTATGGATATTTCCTTCCCCCTCCTCTCCTCCAGTTTCAACTTACCTTTTTCCATTCTCATTTAGCTATTTAGAAATTAGTCTCATAAGCCAGCCTCATTATGGGCTAAATTGTGCCCCTCTGCAAGCTCATAGGTTGAAGACCTAACTCGCAGTACCTTAGAATGAGACTGGATCTGGAGGTGGTGCCTTTAAAGAGGTGATTGAGTTAAAATGAGGCCATTAGGGTGTGCCCTATTATGATATGTCTGGTGTCCTTATGAAAGGAAATTTGGACACACAAAGAGACACCAGGAATGCACGTGCACAGAAAAAGACCTTGTGAGGTCACAGCAAGAAGGCAGCTACCTGCAAGCCAAGGAGAGAGACCACAGAAGAAACCAAACCGGTTGACACCTTGATCTTGGACTTCTAGCTTCCAGAACTGTCAGAAAATAAATTTCTGTCGTTTAAGCCACTCAGCCTGTGGCATTCTGTTATGGTATCCCTAGCAACCTAGTACACATGTCAAGATGTTAACTACTGATAACTCAAGTCTTAAGTACAGTCTGTTCGACTTACAATTTTTTGACTTTATAATGGTTTAAAAGCCAAACTCATTCAGTGGGAGCTCTAAGTTCCCACACAATCCTTCTGCTTTTCACTTCAATATAGTATTTAATAAATTGCATAAGATGTTCAACACTTTAGTATAAAATAGGCTTTCTGTCAGATGATTCTGTCCATCTGTGAGTTAAAGTAAATATTCTGAGCACTTTTAAGGTAGGCTGGGCTAAGCTAGGATGTTCAGTAAGTTAAGTGTATTAAACGCATTTTCCACTTCTGACATTTTCAACTTAGGATGAGTGTATTGGTATTTAACTCCATTGTAAATTGAGCATCTGTATTTGTCTCTATAAATTCTATTCAGAGGAAAAAATATCAGACAGAGACTTTGGCCTCAAGAAGCTTGCCGTGCATTGCCCCTGCAGGGGTACTTGCATTTTTATGGATGATTCTGGTTATTCTCCACTTGTCTTTCTAGAACCTCCCTCCATCCTACTGTGTCCTGCTCAGTGCCCCCAGAGGCTGACTCCAGTGGACTGAATCACCTGGGGTCTCTTGTCCTCTAACTTTGAGTTTGGTTTGGCCAATGAAAAGCACTAGCGAGAAATTGGAGGCAGATGAGAGAATTAGGTTATTTTTTTCAGCCCCTCTCCAAGAAGGGTCAGGTTTTGTCAAGGGTTGGGTTCCTCCCTGGCTACAGCTTTCTCTAGGTTCTGTTATTTCTATTCCCCCTCCTTGTCCCTCCAGGCCTGTAGGTGGTCATGGCTTCCTGCAACTCCTGGCCCTCAGGTACTCTCTCCTCTTGTTGATTTTCTTAATCCTGTCCACACCTCTATAAATAATCTCTCAGTTAAGCTCCTTTTGATTATATCTCTTTGAGGGTGCTGTGCTTCTTTTGTTAGAACACTGACTGATAGGTAGAGGAGTATGATGAGAAAAACCAGCACTTTGGTGTCAGATAGCCCTGAATGTAAACACCAACCTCATCTGTGAATGGCTGTGTAACTCTGAGCAGGTCCTTTTATTTCTCTGATCCTCAGTTTCCCCATTTATGTAACGGAATAATACCACTTTTCTCACAGGGCTGCTGTGAAAATTTAAATAAGATAATACATAGTGCCCAGCAAATATCAGGTGCTCAAAAATGGTAGTACGGAAGTCGTTGTAGCAAAGTCACGTGCTGCATCACAGTATTTCAGTCAGGGACACACTACACGTACAGGGTTGGTCCCAGACAATTATAATGGAGCCGTCCTAATGGGTGTGACATTTTATGTCATTTAAACTACAGTTTTACTGTATCTTTTCTATGTTCAGATACACAAATACTTACCATTGCATTGCAATTGCCTACAGTATTCAGCACAGTAACATGCTGTACAGGTTTGCAGCCTAGGGGCAATAGGCCATGCCACATAGCCTCGGTGTTAGGAGGCTATACCATCTAAGTTGGTGGAGGTACTCTCTGTGATGTTCGCACAATAATGAAATGACCTAACAGCACTTTTCTCCAAGCGCATCCCCGTTGTTAATGGATACATGACCGTAATTTTATAAGATACTCAGAAATATGAAGCTTAAGCCCAAAGGAATGACTTTCTCTTGAGAAGGTTTCAAGTGCCACAGTAATTTCAAAGAGGAAATTGAGGCCCTGGCAGGTCCACTGTGGTGGGCAGAATTCTAACATGGCCCCCAAGTTTCCCAGCCCCTGGTATGCACGCACACACACACACATACACACACACAAACACACACTTTCTCTGTTATTCTATCAGACACTAATACAGGAAGTATTATTTATTTATCTATCTATTTTTTCAGATGGAGACTCATGGTTCTCACTCTGTTGCCCAGGCTGGAGTGCAGTGGCGCAATCTTGGCTCACTGCAACCTCTGCCTCTCGGGTTCAAGAGATTCTCCTGCCTCACCCTCTCAAGTAGCTGGGATTACAGGCATTCACCACCACACCCTGCTAATTTTTGCATTTTTAGTAGAGATGGGGTTTTGCCATGTTGGCCAGGCTGGTCTCGAAACCCTGACCTCAGGTGATCTGCCCACCTCAGCCTCCCAAAGTGCTAGAATTACAGGCATGAGCCACCGCGCCTGGCCTAATATAGATATTATTATTATTTTTTTTTTATTTATTTTTTGAGACGGAGTGCAGTGGCCAGATCTCAGCTCATTGCAAACTCTGCCTCCCGGGTTTATGCCATTCTCCTGCCTCAGCCTTCCAAGTAGCTGGGACTACAGGTGCCCGCCACCTCGCCCGGCTAGTGTTTTGTATTTTTTAGTAGAGACGGGGTTTCACCGTGTTAGCCAGGATGGTCTCGATCTCCTGACCTCGTGATCCGCCCATCTTGGCCTCCCAAAGTGCTGGGATTACAGGCTTGAGCCACGGCGCCTGGCCTATAGATATTATTTTAAAGGGATTTTGCAGATATAATTAAGGTTCCATATCACATGACCTAAAGAGAGGGGGATTATCCAGGTGGGCCTTACCGAATCACCTGAGCCTTTTAAAAGCAGAGCATTTTGTCTGGTAGATCACAGAAGAGAAATACAGAGTTGTGTTCTAGCTGTCCTGAAAGACAGAAAATATCCAGGGTGTGAACAACCTGTGGGGGCTCACATGGCAAGGAACTGTGGGCAGCCTCCCGTTGTTGAGAGTGGTCCCCAGCCATCAGCTAGCAGGAAAATGGAGACTTCAGTTTTGCAACTGCAAGGAGATGAATTTTTCCAACAATCAGTGAGCTTGGAGAGGACTCCAAGCCCTGAATAGGAGCCTAAGCCTTGGCTGACACTAAGATTTCTGCCCAGTGGACCCTGACCTGCAGAAACTATGAGATGACAAATTTGTTATGTTGTAAACCACTAAATTTGTGGTACTTCATTTTACAGTAATAGAAAACTAATTCATTTCCCAACCACCATGCCAGCAAGTTTCTATTCTGACCAGAAAGAAGATGCATTCTGGCCCCAACTCAGTCACAGAATTGCTCCATTCCTCAGTTTTCCCATCAGCAATTGACACATCCCCACTCCTGCCTACATTTCCAGCTCACTTATCTTGAATGTTCACCCTCCAGGAACAAAGTTTCAAACAACGTTAAATAATAACAACCACACATCAGGCTTCTGCCCGTGCTGGGAAACAAAATAGTCTGCACAGCTATTGGCCAAAGGCATAAACAAGTGAAGAGAAACAACACGAAGGATAGTTTCTGATTGCAAGTGAAATTTTTAGTAGGCTTGCTTAATTTCAAGAGTGACAATGGAGGACTTTGGAAAGTTTCACAGTTCAAGATTAGAAAAAGGAAGGCTTACCAGAAGGCACATAAGTTCTTGCCTGTGCTGCTGGTGCTTTGAAAGCCACTACACTCTCAGCTTAAAGACACAGGTAGCACAAGGCCACCGTGCAAAAATCTAAAATCTTAAACAAACAATTGAAGAAGATAAAGTATGTAGGGAAACATTGTTTATGTGATAGAGATGTGCCTTAAATAAAATGGAATTTGAATAACTATTTTGGTACAACAGCAAGCATTAGCCCTAAGAATCCAGTTTACTCTTTAAGAAAATTTAAAAATCTGTATCTATCAGGGATGATAAATTATAAGGAAAGAATCTTATTTTGGTGGCACTTACAAGGAGTTTGAAAACAAACTCGTGTGTCTCGGATGGGTTTTCATGATTTGGATAGATTTTTTAAAACTTTTTCTTATGAACATTTAAGGGAATCTAAATTCCTTTCTGAATCTTCACTGTTCCTCTCTTGTTCTGTGGAATACTGTGGAAATTGAGCTTTTCAATACAGTGCTAAGGTCTTTGTTACATCCCCGGCCTAGTTATTACCATAGGTCATTACAAGAAGCCACAAATACATGATGAATAGCAAGGGTCTAAGCAACTAATATAATGTACATGCTTGGATGGGGATATATTCTTGCAAAGATATCTTTACATTTCAGTAATTAAGTGTGTCATATTAATTGCATGGCCCTTTCACAAAACCTTGCAAAAAAAAAAAAAAAAATACCAAGAACTTTTCCTCTTGATATCAGATTAAAACTGATTGCATAATTACATTACCTGGATAATTAAATACAAATTTAGTGGCCTCGGAACTGTATGATATTGTGGTTTCATTTTCTAATAGAATTATCCCGCCTTTGGTATAGAATTCTTGCTAAGCAATGGAGATCTAATTACTTAGTGACATGACATTAACCCCTCAGGGACCTTTCTTTGGAATAAAGGCTTAGATTAAAAATGATGCACAGAGCTTCTTTCTCATTTCATTACTGGGATCCAAATCATAGGAATTAGAGATGTGAGAGATCGATTAGGCTTTCTTCTCTCTTATCTAGGGGACAGGGGAAGAGCGTTCATCAGACATTGTTCTTCTGGGCTTGGTTAGGTCCAATTTAGATAGCAAAGAACCATTTCTTGATGTAATATATTGCTGGGATGAGTCCTTCCAGCAGCCCCTGAAAGACATGTCATTACTCTTGCCTCACAGATCTTATGTAATGAGATCTGAGGACACCTTGTTTGTCAAGATCCAGGATGTTAATATGGCGGTGTTCCCGACAGAACAATAATTAATTAATATCAAAAATAATTCAAGGCAGAACTAAAACAGGAATATCATCATATAAGGGGCACCTTAAAATGACTCTGTAGGATTTGAAGACCATCATCATTTGGTTTGATAAACAGACCTCTTGCAAGCCAGAGGAAGCTCTTGCAAGCCAGAGCCCAAATCTTTTCATAGTTGTTGACACTTATGCTAGCTCTACTCTCTTTGTGAAAGTGTTTTGATGAGGGCATGCAAAGAGACATCATCCGTCACCTCTACTAGTGGGAATGACCATGGAGAGCATATGCTTTTCACATTTGTAGTGTGTGTCAGGTTATAGTGATAGCTCATGTATCTGTGGTCATCTGGAGGTCAGCTAGGTAGCTTTGCTGACCTTGGTTAGGCTTGCTCACATGTCTGGGGGTTAGGCTAGCTACAGGCTGATCCAAGCTGGTGAGACTGGGGTGACTCAGCTTTTGTCTTGTGGAAGGCTAGCCTCAGCACATCCCCATGTCGATGGCAGAAGTGCAAGGGAGAGCAAAGGCAATGCGCAAGCCCACTCGAACCTCTGCTTGCATTCTCTCTATTAACATTGCATTAGCCAAAGCAAGTTATGGCATAGGGTGTTAACATTCAGACTAACCTTCCCATGGTAGGAGGGCAAAGGTACATGACAAAGGACATGGATACAGGGAGGGACAAAAAGTTGGAGGGATAAAAAATTGGAGACATAATTGCCATTTATTGCACAGCCTAACCAGCAACTTGAGATTTCCCATTTGTTTTATCTGGAAAACATCCTTTATTTATTGTTACAGCGTTGGAGGATGACCTTAGATCATAGAGTAGGCTTAAATATGAGCCATTCAATGGGACATGTAGAAAAATTATGTAGTATCTTTACTATCTCTGAGTTCTCTAGTCAATTATTGAACTCGGTAGTTAGAAAGATCAGTCTTGGGCCAGGTGCAGTGGCTCACGCCTGTAATCCCAGCACTTTGGGAGGCCGAGGCATGAGGATCACCTGAGGTCAGGATTTCGAGAGCAGCCCGACCAACATGGTGAAAGCTCGTCTCTACTTAAAAATACAAAAAAAGTATCTGGGCGTGGTGGTGCATACCTGTAATCCCAGCTACTCAGGAGCCTGAGGCAGGAGAATCACTTGAACCCAGGAGGTGGAAGCTGCAGTGAGCCGAGATTGTGCCATTCCAGCCCGGGCCACAGAATGAGACTCCGTCTCAAAAAAAAAAAAATAATAATAATAATAAAATAAAATAAAAAAGAAAAGAAAAGAAGAAGAAAGAGAGAAAGATCAATCCTGGATATAACTTAATTACATCTTACTTTTCTATCTTTACTAATCAGTAGCATCATTCCTCAGGAATAGCTGTTGTAGTCTACTCAGGCTGCTAGAGGTGAAATTTGCTGGAGTTTTTTCTCAGGCTCTGAATGCCTCGATAGATGTGGGAGCCCACTTTATATTTATGTTTCTCTAAGCACCTTTATTCTCTCTGGTGGGTGTGTATTTGCACAGATGGTTGATAGTCACTCTCATTTTTTGTAGAGCGTCTTTATAGCTTCTTTCATAGAGAATCATTTTAGTACTGGAATTACAAGGCTGATCAATCACTCTAGCCTGTTATTCCATTAAATATTACAAGTAGTTAAAATACCAAATTTATGCACAGATTTCTTTTCACTAAAACGTGTTGAAACTACAAGTTTGGGTCTCCTCACACCCTTGTATATTTAATTCAGTCTTCCCCAAGTTGAAAGACTTGACTCATCTCAAGCCGTGTTGAGGACTGGGATTGCTTAATGAACAGAAGTAACGGGCAGGACGGTGACTCGATCTTTGTCAATAATCCTGATAGAACGTGCTGTTCCTGCTTTATAGTAATTGTATTTAAACATCCCCCTAAACACGTGGTCTCAGATAGTCCATTACCTGGGTTCAAGTTTTGTTTTTTTTGTTTTTTTTTTTTTGAGACGGAGTCTCGCTCTGTCACCCAGGCTGGAGCGCAGTGGCCGGATCCCAGCTCACTGCAAGCTCCGCCTCCCGGGTTCACGCCATTCTCCTGCCTCAGCCTCCCGAGTAGCTGGGACTACAGGCGCCCGCCACCTCACCCGGCTAGTTTTTTGTATTTTTTTAGTAGAGACGGGATTTCACCGTGTTAGCCAAGATAGTCTCAATCTCCTGACCTTGTGATCCGCCCGTCTCGGCCTCCCAAAGTGCTGGGATTACAGGCTTGAGCCACCGCGCCCGGCTGAAGTTATATTATGACCTAAATATTCTGTAAGCAAGAGTCTGAATACCCTCATCTCCACTCAGGAAAATCACTAGACTAGAATGTGGGAGGGGCAACCAGCACCATATTCATGTTGTAAACGGTAATTCAATTGCAATAAAACATTATGTCAACATTAATTTAATGTTGTTAATTTGAATTTTATTGGTTTTGCAATTTGTTTGTAATTAGTACATTTACTTTGGTTTTGTAATTGAATAAGAACTGCAACATAAGGAGTACATAACTAGTTTTATGTTCATACATGTTGAAGTAATATTATTATAAACGTAATTGAAGTCAACATCTGGGGAGCAGTGGGAGTTTTTTTTTTTTTCTTCTTTTTAAAGAGGTTTGTATAGCACTAGAGTTTGAGAAACTGTGATGGCACATTTATATACCAGTCCTATTTCCATTTCCTGCCAGATAAACTTAAGTATTTTAAAGGTAATTTGAGTGCAATCATTAAAAAATACATAGATGCATGTATTTATATTCATGTAAAATATATATGTAGGTATATATACATATGCAGGAGAGCTGAAAAATGCTTTGAACTCCTCAGAGATACATTACGTTTACATATGCATTATTATAATAAAAGTAATTACATTGCATCAAAGTATATATACATTGTATCAGGGTATTAACAATAAAACCCAATGTGGCTAATCCTGACCCAGGACCGTAAGTCTATGCAGTAAGCTATACTAATGGAGTGGAGTTATTTTTCACTCATTAGAATATCTTTCTTTTTGTTTGCATTTCTCTCAGATTTTCAAGCCAAATGCAAGTACCGGGATGAAGCATGCAGTCTGTCTGCTCTGATGGAGGGAACTAAACAGCATTCCCTATTTCCCCTGCGTATTGTCACTGCTCTACATCTGAGTGATGGGAACCCGGGAGGTGCTCAAATGAGTGTCATTTGATGGGGAGATGCCTGGTGCCAAGTCTTGAAAAACAAACAAGAAAAAATCTTCATGCTCTGATCCTCTTAACCTGAAGTTCTTACTCTGGAGAGGACTCTGGGAGCTGGGGTGTGGAGGGTGAGGGGGTGGGGGAGAGGAGGAGAAAAAGGCCTCTCCGTGTAAGAGAAAAGCAAATTGAAAGTCACCGAGGGGTGTGCCTCAAGGCAGTTTGTAAATCCACTTCCTTTGTCATAACAAGAACAAATCCCACCTTTGAAGTTTTTCCTTCTTGTTACAAGGGGAATGTCTTTTGTTTAATCCATTTCAGCCCTTAATACTTGACCTGGATCAATCCTGTTGGTTAGATTACACAGCATTCATGCTGATTTTAAACTGGCCTGGGGGTGGGCGGTGGGACAGGTTCTGTCTCATTGGTGTGAGAATCTCAAGAATAATCAACATCTATACCCAGTTCATTTTTACTTTGAATAACAAACTGTCCTTTTATATTTAAATGCATAATTATAATGAGCATTGTTAAACAGATTTCGATGTGTTCTATGAGTGGTGTATTTTGAATGGTCCCTTAAAAACTAATTCTTTTTCATTTATTCACAGAAGGGTAAGAGTGATTTTCATCACATGGCGGATCATGTCTTCAATTAAAAATCAAGAACCACTTTTTCTCTGAGGCCCCACATCACATGTGAGTGTAAGTACAAATTTTTCCAGCAGTAGGAGACACTTAACTGCTCAACCCCAAGGCTGCACATCATCTCTTTCTCACAGGGATCTGATCACTGGATAAGAGAAAACAAGAAAAAACAAAAACAAAAAAACAAAAAACAACAGCAAAAAACCCAAAAACTTGTTTATAAAACTCAACTCCATTCCTCAATCTCTGAAAGAGTTTTCATTTCATTTCTTACAAGAATTCTCAAAGTGGGTGACAGCAAAGGTGAGGATCCCTCTGCATAAACCTCAAAAGGACCATTTGTTAATTAGGTATCTTTCTAGGCAAGTGGCTATTAATTAACTGATTCTTAACAATACGCATTGTTTCTCAAATCCCTTCAGCTTGCCTGAGTGCTAAGAGAACTTCCCAGAAAACCGAATGGATGGCTAAGCAAGGAGGAGGAGAGATGGAGCAGGTTGTAATTATCAGCAGCACTTTTCACTTACCTTTTGTCCCAAAGGAACGCAAACTTCATGACTTCTCCTCACCAGCCAGTTGTGTCTTTGAAAAAGCAAAACGCATAGGAATGACCATAAAACGTCCCAGTGAATAGGGCAGGAAATGTACATTTGATACTTGTGTGAAAAAGAAAATAATGTGCCATCAGCCAAACTGCAAGACAGGTTGGCTACTGGCCTCTTCGTTTTGGCTTGTGTTTGCTCTGCGAGGCTCCCCAAGCTTTTCAAGGGCAGAAGCCATGATTATTAATCTCTGTAGTCACAAATCACATCACAGAGCTTGGGGCTTTGTAAAGTCTCAAAATAGGTTTATGATGATGAATTGACATTGAGAGCACATTGGTGCTCCTCCCTATAAAGGTGAAACTATCTTAGCTTTGTCATCAATAATCACACCAAGTAAAGAATGTAGAATATGCCACTTTTCCTCTTTAACAATCAGGAGAGAGAAGTATTATTTAAGTTATGGTATTTGAGAATTGAAATTACTCATTGATGTTGTCAGAGGCGTTTGAACCAGAGTGACTCCATCTTGAAAAGGGGTTGGGGAAAATAAGGCTGAGACCCACTGGGCTGCATTCCCAGGAGGTTAAGGTGTTCTTAGTCATAGGATGAGATAGGAGGTCAGCACACAGTACAGGTCACAAAGACCTTGCTGATAAAAGGATGTGGTTAAGAAGCTGGCCAAAACCACCAAAACCAAGATGGGGATGAAAGTGACCGCTGGTCATCCTCACTGCTCATTATACACTAATTATAATATATTAGCATGCTTAAAGTCACTCCCACCAGCTTTATGACAGTTTACAAATACCATGGCATCTGGAAGTTACCCTATATGGTTTTAAAGGAGGAGGAACCCTTAGTTCCAGAAATCATCCACCCCTTTCCTGAAAAACTCATGAATAATCCACCCCTTGTTTAGCATATAATCAAGACATTACCATAAAAAACAGCCAACCAGCAGCCCTGAGCGGAGCAGCCATTCTTTTATTCCTTTATTTTCTTAATAAACTTGCTTTCACTTTACGCTATGGACTCACCTAGAATTCATTATTGTGCCAAGAACCCTCTCTTGGAGTCTGGATTGGGGCCCCTTTTTGGTAGCAATGTTATATTAACTCATTTATTCCCATGGTGCTTTTTCATCTCCATCTTTCACACTGGCAGTTGGAACATAATATTGCTGGCAGGAGATAGAAAATATATGAAGTGATCCTGAGAGATGATGGAGTTCAGGACACACTACCCCAAAATATGGCACTTTGACATTTGAGAAAACAGCAAAAGCAGGGAGGCTTCTTTGACCTTCTCCTGTCCTTCTTCCTTGAGGCAGAAACAGGCCATAAAAGAACTCTCTGATTTTCCTGTAAAGTAGGAATAAGACTCTCATTCCAGAGGTCCTCCCTACACCTGGAAGAAAGGATTGGAAATACAGAGACACAGAGATGAATCTGAACAAACAGGCATTGCCATGTTCCCCCAGTTAATGTGACCATTAGATCACATCTTTTGTCCTCCAATCAAACTTCTACATGTTCTTAAAAATACAACTTCCCCTGTTTCTTTGGGTCTTCATTTCTGAAGGCTCCTGAGTCATGTAAAACTGATATCAAATAAATGTGTTATGCTTTTCTTTTGTTAATCTGTCTTTTATTATAAGGGGTCTCAGCCATGAACCTTGTGATGGGTAAGGAAAAGATATTACCTTTTTTTTTTTTTTTTGAGATGGAGTCGTGTTCTGTCACCCAGGCTGGAGTGCAGTGGTGCAATCTCGGTTCACTGCAACCTCCACCTTCCAGGTTCAAGAGATTCTCCTACCTCAGTCTCCCGAGTAGCTGGGATTACAGGCACATGCCACCACGCCTGGCTAATTTTTGTATTTTTAGTAGAAACTGGGTTTCAGCATGTTGGCCAGGCTGGTCTCGAACTCCTGACCTCAGTTGATCTGCCCGCCTCGGCCTCTCAAAGTGCTGTGATTACAGGCATGAGCCAGCGCCCGGCCTCCAAGATAATTACTTTTTATCCCCTACAGAGACAAAGCAGAACATCTTAGCTCACTCTCTTAATCATATGAATTAGATTTCAAAGTTGCCAATTTATCTTAATATAAAATAAATGCAGGTACAGAAATTGATAAGCTGATCCTAAAATTCATAGGAAAAGCAAAGGACTCAGAATAGCCAAAACTTTCTAGAAAAAGAACAAAGAAGACTCACACCTTCCCGAGTTCAAAACTTGCTACAAAGTTGCAGTAATTAAGACTGTGTGGTGCTGGCATAAGGCTAAGCAGATTGTGATGGTCAATTGTATGTGTCAGCTTGGCTAGGCAATAGTCTCCTGTTACTCAATCAAACACTAATCTAGGTATTGCTGTGAAGGTATTTTGTAAATGTGACAAAATCTATAATCAGTTTACTTTAAGTAAGGAAGATTATCCTAGATAATCTGGGTGGGCCTGAATCAATCAGTTGAAAGGACTTAAGAACAGAACTGAGGTTTCCCTGGAGAAGAAGAAATTCCACTTGTAGACTGAAGCTTCAGCTTGTGCCTGAGAGTTTCAGCCTGCCCTTCCTGACAATTTTAGGCTTGTCACAATTATATAAGCCAATTCCTTGCAATAAAACTTGTTCTCTTTCTTCCTTCCTGTATCTGTGTGTGTGTGTGTGTGTGTATGAGTAATTGATTCTCTTTCCCTGACTAATATATAGTCAATGGAATAGAATTGAGAGTAGAGTTCAGGAACAAATTCTTACATTCTTACATTTGTGGCCAGTTGATTTTTGACAAGGGTGCTAAACTCATTCAATGAAGAAAGAAAGAAAGAATAGTCTTTCCAACAAATGATGCTAGGACAACTGGACATCCACATGCAAAGAATGAAGTTGTACCCCTACTTCCTGCCAATACAAAAATTATTAATATGTCAAAATGGATCAAAGACCTAAATGTAAAAGCTAAAACCATTAAAGTCTTAGGAAAAACAGGTGTAAATGTTTGTGACTTTAAATTAGGCAATGGTTTCTCAGATATGACCTGGAAAGTACAAGCAACAGAAGAAAAAAAATAGATAATTGGATTTCATAAAAATTAAATTTAAAAAATTTTAATCTTCAAGAAATCATCAAGGAAGTGAAAAGTACAACCCACAAAATGGGAGAAAATATTTTTAAATTATATTAATAAAAGTAGTAGACTTTTATTGGGTCTACTACCAGAATATATAAAGAATGATTACAACTCAACAATAAAAGGACAAATAACCCAATTTAAAAATGAGCAAAATATTTGAATAGACATTTCTCCAAAACAGATATTCAAATTTCAGAGAAATGTCTATTCAAAAGTTCGTCAATTTTTAATCATTCTATATATATTCTGGTAGTAGACCTTATACTAGCTTTATTAGGTAGTATTATTAGGTCTACTACGTTTATTAATATACAATTTGCAAATACTCAAAATTTTTAATCATTAGAGAAATGCAAATCAAAACCTCAGTAAAATACCAGTTAATATCTACTAGGATGGCTAAAATCAAAAGACAGACAATAGTAAGTTTTGGTAAGGATGTAGAGAAATCGGAACCCTCATACATTGCTGGTGAAAACATAAAATGTAGCAGTCACTTTGAAAACAGTCTGGCAGTTCCTCAAAAGGTTGAGTAATTCTGCTACAAGATATATACCCAAGAGGAATGAAAACAAATGTCCTCACAAAAATTTGCACACAAATGTGCATAGTAGCATTATTCATCATAGCCAAATACTAGAAACAATATAAATATTTATCAACTGATGAATGGATAAACAAAATGTGGCATAGCCATATGATGCCGTACTATTCAGCCATAAAAAGGATGAGGTAGTGATACATGATACAATATGGATAACCTTGAAATCACGCTAAGTGATAGAAGACAGACACAAAAGGCCACAAATTGTATAATTCCATTTATACGAAATATCCAGGATAAGCAAATCCATAGACACAAAAAGTCAATTAGTGGTTTTAGAACCTGATGGGGAGAGGAGACTGGGGATCATTAGCTAATGGGTATGGGACTTCTTCTTGGAGTGATGAAAAACTTACAGAATTAGATAGCAATAGTGGTCACACAAGTCAGAATATGTTAAAATCCACTGAAATGTATACTTTATAGGATAAACTTTATAGAGTGTAAATTATATCCCAATAAAAGGATAAATAGGAGATAAATTAGAAATTCTTTGAAATACATTATAGAACACATACGACCTTACTAGAAGTAGGTCTTTGTGCTTACAACGGGATTGACATGCAAAACACACAGCATTCCCAAGCTCATATTCTGTGACCTTTCCTAGAGGCGAGGGATATCATTATCACCAAGATTTGGGATATGGAGCTGTCTACGTATGTACGTGATATGGAGCTAAGAAATTTCCCAACTTCATTTGTGTAACATGGTTCATTTTGGTTCTAGGGTAGTGAAATCACCTGCAAATAAGGAAACTTTTACCTGATAAAATCATATAATTGACGATCCAAGATGCAGTCACTAATAATAATGCTTTTTTGAGCAGCTACCATGTGCCAAACAGTTTACATATATCATTTCATATTCAACCTACTCCTATGAAGTTACTATTATTACCATATTTCACCAATGAGCAAACTGAAGTTTAATGAGGTTGGTTAACATGCTAACTTGTGTTGCTCTTTGGTAGAATGTGATAATGGCAAAGCCAAGGGTCAAATTTCCAAAGCTTAGGCTCTCTCAATGAAACACTGCCTTCCCAGAGAGGGCCCATGAGTGAGGGTGATCTCACTTGTACGTATGGGGAACTGGGGTAGGCAAAAAGATGGAGCTGGGGTAAATAAGGGCCTGGCTGTACAGGAAGCCAGCACACACAGCTAGAAACACCAGGCAGGAGCATCTTCTCTTTGAGAGGGCGCACCTCTTCCTTGAGAAGTGTGTTCTTTCATAATCCCCAAATAATGAAGTTTTCTCTGTGTGTGTTTTATCCAGAAACACTATTTCTTAAGGCATTATAGCATGCAGCAAAACTCATTGAGGTTCTCATTGATTCAGTTGGTGTTTACTGAATGACTACTATGTGCCTGGTTCTGTGCCCAGTCTTAGGGACATAGACATGAATATGACATATATGAATAAGACTCCTCAAGGAGCCCAATCTAGTGGTGAGCAAAGATAAGAAAACAGACAGCTACAATTCAGTGTGATACATGCCAAGACAGAGTTTGTCATGAGGGCAGAGATGGGCATGCCTACCACTGAGAGGTAGAGCCAGAAAAGGCTCATGAAGATGAATCCAGTAGAAGCCTGAAGATGAGCAGAAATTCACTAGGAACATAGCGCTGGGTATAAGGAGAAGTTAGTTCAGAAGAGAAAGGGAGAAAGGAAGGGGGAGAAAGGCATGCACGGCAAGGGGAACACCTGCAAACAGTGATGGAGCCCATTGTGTTTCCATCCCACACCACCTGAAGACCACACTTCACAAGCCAGCAAGTCTGGGATGGTAAGGGGTTGTGACAGACACTGTGAGTTGTCTACCCAATAACTCCCTTCCCTTCTTGTTAGTGGAATCCTAATTTTGTTTGTGATAACAAACAGCCCACCCTTGGAGATGAACCGTGGCTGGTCATGTCAATCCTTTTGCTCTTAGATGACACTCATTTTCTTAGCCTCCCTTAGAACTGGGAGTGATCAGATGACCTAGTTCTGGTCCATGAAATGTAATGGGAAAATTTTCTCCTTTCCTGAAAGAAGGGGCAGAATGACTGGCACCACCTCTTTCCCATTCTTCTTGCCTCAACCTTAAACGTGATACCTGAAATAATACCGTGAAACAACAAACAAAAACTAAAATCCAACTTGCTAAGAATGAAGGACAGAAAAGACATAAATAACCTGTGTCCTTGATGCATGATAGAGCAGTTGTTATAACCAGAAAATCCTCCTGCATAGGACTTCCTGTCATACCATAATCTCCCATATTCAAGCCATCATTGCTGGACATGCTGTAAGTAGTGATCAAAAGCCTTTCTACACGATATAACTTCTAGCTAAAAACCGAGAAGTAGTCCTTTCCCTATTCCTTCTTTAAAATTCCTCTATCAGCAGCTTTTCTCAGTTTGGTGCATAGGTTTCATTCTTGACTGACCAGCTTTGTGGGTGTCCTTCCTAATTTTCATTCACTCCCAACTCTGGGGAGTAACAAAAAGAACAATGCCATTTTGCCCTGGCATATTCAGGATAATGTGGTGTCCATGGCAGCCATTATATTGTACGAGGTCCCTGGAGCCCCGACAGACAGTAAATGGCTGTGGTAGAGATGGCCCATGATCCTGGGGCCATGCACATGTCAGGCTGCAATTACCAGAAAGATTTCAGCTTTTGCTCCTGGCAAAGGACCTTGTTTATATTTGTCATTGGCACCATTGCTTCCATTGCTGGGCCAAAAGCTTATTAGCCACTGGAAGTTGGCAGAGGTGCATGGACCAGAGCAGCTGACTGTGACATGAGGAACTGATATTCTTGCAGTCTTAACAGTGCCTCCACTGCAGCTTTCTACTGGCCAAATTTGTGAGGACCCACCTGTAACAAGGGGCAACTGGCTATCTTTAGTCACCTGCATCAAATCCATCTTCAGCCCGAAAGACAGAAATAATTTAATCCTAGACTTGGATAATTTGGTTAGTTTTTTCTTTCATGCTCTATGTAAGAAAAACCCACAAAGAAAGCAGCCAAAAATGACTTTTACTCCTGAGTTGAGGCCACCTAGATTTTGTTTATCAGTGAAAGCTCTGAGAAATGACAGAGCCTTGTGAAAATACATGCAGTTGTCCCTCAGTATCCACTGGGGATTAGTTTCAGGATCCCTGCAGATACCAAAATTCAGGGATGCTCTAAGTCCCTTATATAAAATGGCATAGTGTTTGCACATAACTTTTATATCATCTCTAGATTACTTATAACACCTAATAAAATGTAAATGCTATGTAAATAGTTGTACTGTATTTTTATTTGTATTATTTTTTATTGTTGTTTTGTTATTTTTAAAAAACATTTTCAACCCATAGTTGGGGTAAATTTGCAGGTGTGGAACCTGCAAATAGAGAGATGACTGTATACTTTCCCCTGTGAATAATAGGGACTTACTTAATGTAAGATCATCATCTTTAGGAAATCGTGGGCTCAGTAAGGGCAGAAGCAAGGTTTTTTATTTTAGCACCTCCCCGCAGGACCTAATTTGATGCGCTCTCTTAGTAACTGCATCTTGTGCTGTTTTCTTCACTCTCTCACTCATCTCTCTTGCCTCTCTCACCTCCACCTCTTGCATTTTTTCTTCTCTGGGAGGCTCCATGTCCTTTTACATGGAGATTAGTTTAGCTTACCTAGGTTTCTGCAATTCTGAATCTCTACCTATTACCCTCTAAGCACAGCAAAGGCTGGCTAACCAAGTAGTGCAAATAAGGTTTCTCCTTAGAAGATGAGGGAGCAAAAGGTTATATTTGTACCTATATCCATATAATGCCCATAAATCATAATATCAACACATTTACTCTCCCACTTAAAAACCTTCTGTACTCTCTTTGCTTACCGAGTAAACTCCCTCCCCTTCCCCTGATCTTCAAGGTCCTCTGTGACCAAGACCAATCTTCCTGAAAAACAAAGTTTCCCAATATTGGCACTATTGACATTTGGGGCTGGATAAGTTTTGCTGTGGCAAGCCATGCTGTGCATTGTAGGACATTTAGCAGTATCCCTGGCTTCTACCCACTCGATGTCAATAACATACCCCCACCCAGTTATGACAACCCAAAATGTCTCCAGACATTGCCAAATGTCCCCTGGGTGGCAAAATCTCCCCTGATTGAGAACCACTGCTTTAAAGCCTTGTCACCTGCTACTTTCCATACTAGGCCTGTACTCTGTCTATCTCCAACACACTTGGGGTGATCTCCCCTTCATACTTTGGCTTACTCTCTTTCCCTGGTTTGTGATGCCCTCCCTTTCACCACCCAACCCCATCCACCTAAAATCCTACCCATTCTTTTATGGCGAAAGTCTTTACTCCATGAAATATTGCCTAAATTCCTCTTACTCAAAGCTTTAAGCATTTGTCCTTTGAATTCTCAGTAACATTTTGTTGATACCTCTCAACTTTAATTCTGCGTTTCCATTTGACTCCATGAGTATAGTAACTATTTTGTAGGTGTTCAACAAATGAGTGTTTGCTAATGCATATATGTATGTATGTTTTTGTGGTTGAAAACTGGAACACAGGTGTAGGAGATAACGTTCTTTCTCCTCCGTGAAGGAGGCCACAGCAGGGTCATTCTCATGCTTTTTACATTGTTCTTCCTGAGTTGCTGGTAATCTATTGTACTAGATCTGAGGATTCAATAGACCCTGCCGTACTGAGCAAAATTTGAGGAAATAAGCAAAAGCTGACCTTATTTCCTCCTGTGACATGGTTTGGATTTGTATCCCCACCCAAATCTCACGCTGAATTGTAATCCTCAGTGTTAGAAGAGAGGCAGGTGGGAGGTGGTTGGATCATGGGGATGGATTTCCCCCTTACTGTTCTTGTAATAGTGAGTGAGTTCTCACGAGATCTGGTTGCTTTCAAGTGTGTAGCACCTCCCCCCAACCTCTCCCGTCCTCACGTTCTGGCCACATAAGAAGAGCCTGCTTCCCCTCCCCCTTCCACCATGATTGTGAGTCTTCTGAGGCCTCCCCAGCCAGGCTTCCTATATAGCTTGTGGAACCATGAGCCAATTAAGCATCTTTTCTTTATAAATAACCCAGTCTCAGGTTTTTCTCCATAGCAGTACAAGAACGGACTAACTAATACATCCCCTAAAACCCATGGTTGATGCCCTAAACCATTCACATTGTTCCTAAGTGCTGAGAAGAGTTGAGGCTGCTCTCCTACTCCAGCAAAGCCCCGGAAATGCAAATGTCCCAGCCTCATCTGACCAATCCAGATCCCATGGCCATAGGCACTCACACTGAGAAGCCCTTCTGCCACAGTAAGTCATGTCAGCGACGTTAAAAAAAAAATAAGATTTTTCTACGGAGGCTCAAACTTTTCCTTTATAAGTCACTTGTCATCTCTGGCGACAGGACAGCTAGAAACTCAGAGATTCCAGGGAAGCTTTCCAGTTGTCATGGTAACTGACCCGATGTGCTGCTGAAACTGTCCTCATAGCTAACCGACCATTACAGTGGTCCTTCACTGGATGGGGTGACTTCAGGAAATTCATTTGGAGTATCTCTCCACTGCCACCTTGAGGTCACTGGCATTAGTGCATCCTCCTTCCTCTTGTCACTGAACAGACACCGGCCTGAGGGATTTGCGTGCTCTCTCTGCCTCCCATGACAGGTGCTGCAGCAGGCTCAAGACACAGCATTGCCCTTATCCCTAGAGCTTAGTCACTCTCGCTGTTCTTACTACAGGCAGACCTGTCAGCAGAAACATGGATGTCTTAGTGCTCAATGACATATGCTAGACAAAGCATGCTGCTTTCTCTAAAAGAAAAGCTTAGGAAAGAAATGGAATTATAAAAATTTAAAAAAGAATCTCTTTCAGAATCTCTACTCCCATGAGATGTCCCGGGTTCGAACTTTTAAAAGCAAAAATAAGAATAGTGACCAAGAAATACATATTTATGTGTGTAAAAGATAGATAAAATAAGGCATTGTTTAATTTCCTTCTGACTTCCCGAACAATTTTATATCATGGACACGAATACTTTCTCATTTTATATGAGTTTTTTTTTTTTTTTTTAACCTGAATAACACAAAGTCTATTTAAAACTATTTTACCATTTACAACCCTGGAATAAACTTCTTTTTCCTGGGTTGTACCTGGTGGTTGGTTTGAAAATCTACTGGCTCCTTTTCAGAGTGTTTTTCTTAAATAAATGTCTGTCACATTAATGGTTAAAATCAACTAAATTCAATCATACACCTGAAACTAACTAAAAGAGAATAATTCAAACGTTCCCAGCTTAAAGAAAGAATGAATATTTAAAGTGATGGATATCTCAATTACCCAGATTTGATCTTAACACATTATAAGAATGTATCAAATTATTACATGTACCCTCAAAATATGTACACCTAATATATATAAATTTTAAAAATCAAGTTCCTTTAGGAAGAAAGGGACACTGATTTCCTCATTCTATTTAGGTGATATATTGCCCTCTAGTGGCGTGATATGCTAAATAGTGATCTAAATCCAATGAGGGATGAATTTGCCTCCATTCATTCAGTGGGTTATTGAACAGCTACTCTGTGCCATGTACAGCTCTGGGTTCTGCCCGGGTACAGCATCAAAGAAGATAAGCCAGTGTCTTCAGTTCAAGGAGCGTATATTCTAATGGGGGGATATAGAAAATTAAAACTTAAATAAGAAAAATCTTAGTGATATATGCTCTGTAGAGAATTAAAATAGAGTTATGTGGAAGAAAGTGGTTGAGTAGATACTTTAGATTGAACCATCTAGAATGTCCTCCCTATGAAGGTGATATATACCCTTAGATGTGAATGCCAAGATAGCTAGCCAAGACGAAGATCAGGAGAAGGAACATTTTAGGCAGAAGAAACAGCTGGAGCAAGAAGTTTAAGAAAGAAATGAGAGGTGTTCAAGGAACAGAAAGATGGTCAGAGCGGCTGGAGCTTGGTAGATGGGAGAATGGCACAAGATGAGTTTGGAAAGGGCAGATGATGGCCAGATCATACAGGTCCTTGGAAAACCAAAGAGAAGTAAGCTGAAGATATCAAGCAGGGGAATTACACAATTTGATTCACATTCTTTAAAAACTCTGGTTACTATGTGGAGAACAAATGCCGTGTGGAGAACAGAGGAGGCTGCTATAGTAATCCTCCAGGAGAAATGATGGAGGCTCGGCCCAGCATGACATTGGTGGGAATGAAGATGGTTGACGCATTTAGATATGTTTTAAAGGTAGTATCAATGGGATGTGTTCATGGCTTGGATATAGGTGGTGAGGAAAAGAGAGGACTTGAGAATGACACCTTGATTTTTAATTCACTAACAGAATGGAAGAAAATGATATATACCAAGATGAGAAATATTGCTTGAGTGTTGTGTTTGGGAAGCAAATCAGGTCATGGTCTTCATAATCAGGATACAAAATACAGAACAACTTTTTTTTTTTTTTTT